>NC_030829.1:53329131-53662861 GCF_001704415.2 Capra hircus
TTTCTGCCTGGAGGCGCGTGTACAGAGGTGCACATATAGGTGAGTTCCTTCACAACCCTTTCAAACGTATGTTTTCCTCTACTTTTAATAGCGGATAGCTGGAATTCTTAAACGCTGGGTAGGTATCAGAAGCATTTGGAGACCACGTAAATAAGGCAGATTCCTGAGCCCTGCATCCAAAGGCTCTGATTCCCTGAATCTGAGTTTTCCTAAAAATCTGCAATGCTGCAAAGCATGTCAGTAGACCATGCTTTGAGTAGGACTATCATACATAATCCTTTACTTTTCCTTGTGCTAAAGAAAGGGGAGGTGTTTGGTTATAAATCTTTATGTAAGGCATTGTTATTATTAGTGTTTGAATAATTTAGAGCTGTATTCTCAATCCAAGTTATACTGTGGACCAGAAAGCTAAAGTTACTCTGTTAGAATTGGAGTGGACTTCAGAGATCTCGAGGTGGGAGGGCAATGACATGCAAAGGGAACCCCTAGGACGCAACTCTGAGAAGCTTGGGGTTTGGAACCATTCTCCTTTCTGTGCCCAAGGCCCACCATGCCCAGACCAAGAGCACCTCTGAAAACTTGAGTAAATGTATTAATAACCGATAAAACATGGAATGATTTGTTTTTTTGGTGCCTGATATCCCTTTTATTTCTAGCTTGCTGAGTTTATATCATGAACTGTTATTGAATTTTGTCAAATGCTCTTCTGTATTTGTCAAAAAGGATCGTATAGTTTCATCTTAGTGTGGTCACTTAAATTGACTGATTTTCAAATGTTAAACCAGCTTCATACTTTTGGGATAAACACTTGGTCATGATGTATTAACCTTTTTAAAAATATATTGCTGGATTTGATTTGCTAATATTTGGTTAAGGATTTTTATGTCTGTCTTCATGAGAAATATTGGTCTACTGGTCTATAGTTTTCTTTTACTGTAATTTTTGTCTGGTTTTGGTATCAAGGTTATGTTGGCCTCATAAAACAATTTGAGAACTACTCCTTACTGTATTTCAGGTACTTTGTATAAGATCAGTGTTATTTCTTCCTGGTATGTTTGACAGAATGCACTAGAAAAATCTAATTCTGGAGTTTTCTCTGTAGGATAGTTTCTTAGTTTTTTAGAGTTGAAAAAGTTTCTGTAATAAAGGTAGGATTATGTCATATCATTTCATGTCAGTTCTGGTAGGTTAAATTTTTAAAGAAATATATCTATTTCATATAAGTTTTTGCATTGGTTAAAATTGATCATAATATTTCTTTGTTATTCTTTTAACGTTTGTAAGACCTGTAGCAGTAACCACTCTTTCATACCCGCTCTTGACAATTCGTGTTGTTTCTTTTTGTTCTAAGTCTAGCTAGAGTTTTCAGTTCAGTTCAGTTGCTCAGTTATGTCCAACTCTTTGCAATCCCATGGACTGCTGTATTCCAGGCTTCTCTGTCCACTGCCAGTTCTCAGAACTTGCTCAAACTCATGTCCGTCGAGTTGGAGATGCCATCCAACCATCTCATCCTTTGTTGTCCCCTGCTTATCCTGCCTCCAATATTTCCCAGCATAAGAGTCTTTGCCAACGAGTCAGTTCTTTGCATCAGGTGGCCAAAGTATTGGAGTTTCAGCTCCAGCATCAGTCCTTCCAATGAATATTCAGGACTGATTTCCTTGAGGATGGACTGGTTGGATCTCCTTGAGGTCCAAGGGACTCTCAAGAGTCTTCTCCAACACCACAGTTCAAAAGCATCAATTTTTTGGCACTCAGTTTTCTTTATGGTCCAACTCTCACATCTGTACGTGACCACTGGAAAAATCATAGCTTTGACTATATGGACCTTTGTTGACAAAGTAATGTCTTTGCTTTTTCATATGCTATCTAGGTTGGTCATAACTTTCCTTCCAAGGAGTAAGCGTCTTTTAATTTCATGGCTGCAATCACCATCTGCAGTGATTTTTGGAGCCCAACAAAATAAAATCTGTCAGTTTCCATTGTTTCCCCTTCTATTTGCTATGAAGTGATGGGTCCAGGTGCCATGATCTTAGTTTTTTGAATGTGGAATTTCAAACAGGCTTTTTCCCTCTCCTCTTTCACCTTCATCAAGAGACTCTTTAGTTCCTTGTCACTTTCTGCCATTAGAGTGGTGTCATCTGCATATCTGAGGTTATATTTCTCCGGCAATCTTGATTCCAACTTGAACTTCATCCAGTCAGCCATTTCACATGATATGCCCTGCACGTAAGTTAAATAAGCAACATACAGCCTTGTATATAAACTATATACAGCCTTGACATACTCTTTTTCCAATTTGGAACCAGTCCATTGTTCCATGTCCGGTTCTAACTGTTGCTTGACCTGCATACAGATTTCTCAGGAGGCAGGTAAGGTGGTCTGATATTCCCATCTCTTTAAGAATGTTCCACAGTTTGTTGTGATCCACACAGTCAAAGGCTTTAGTATAGTCAATGAAGCAGAAGTAGATGTTTTTCTGGAATTCTCTTGCTTTTTCTATGTTTTAGTACCTCTTTTAAAACTTTTTCCAAATAACCAGCTTGGGATTTGTATGACAGGAAGTGTGCTTAACAAAATCCTGTCCCAAAATATCTCTACTTCAACTTGTCAGGAAACTGTAAACTTCTTATAGATAGAAACTGTTATGTTCACACCCTAAAATCCAACATCTATCATAGTGCCTGGTGTGTGTCACTGATCATTATGGGCTGTTGTATTGAGTCAGATAAGCTCTTCTTTAAAATGTAAGCACTCAATTTCTAAATGTCAGAAAAAATAAGACCATGAGACATGATTAAAAGCAGAACAGGTTGACCAGTTTGTGTAAAGGGCTCTTAAAGTCCATAAGGAAAACAATATTATCTCAAGTAGAAAAATAAAATCCATAAGTACTTTAAAAATAAGAACCAGAAGTAGACAGTAAACATGCAAAACTATCTGTATCCCCCCTATGTAGTAAAAGAATGCAAAACAACCATCTTAATATTTTCAGTTATCTTCACTTTGGTGTTTCAAGAGGCGAATTGACTCACCTACCTAAAATAGGATAAATTTTGAGACTCCCTCCCTTCCTTATTAGTCCTCCTATCCCAAACTGGAAAATGGGGAACTACTCCTCCAGTTCTTCTCCTCAAAATGCAAGGACATGGAGTCTGGGTTCTAGTGTTGGCCTTCCTGGCGGTTTCCTGGCTTTATAACATTGAGCAGGTCGTTTTACCAGTCTGAGCTGGTTTCCTCTTCTGTAAAGTGGAAATGGTCCCATCTCGTGAGAGAGCTGCAGGATGAAGGGAGCAGATGAGCGCTGCGAGTCAGCACGGGGCCTGGCCCAGAGTGGACGCAGAGAACTCTTACCGTGCACTCTGTTTCAGGCAGCTTCTTCATCCAGGTCTCCCGTCCTCTCTGGGGCTCTGCAGCTTCATCTGCCTCTCTCAGTGAAATTCCCAGCTCTTCAAGCAACGTTCTTCTGCCTCCTTGGCTTTCCAGTCTCACTGTTTCTAAAATCTCACTAGCACAGAGGACTGAGTCCGTTTGCCTCTGTGTTTTCCTAGCTGCTCACCTTCTATTGGACACAGGTTATTTCCACTTGCTCATAAGATATGCTATAAACCAAACTCCTGGATGATGAAGCTTTCTGCTTTGGGAATTAATCCTGTGTTAGTGGGGATCTGATCTCCCAGATTCTCAATATTCACTGAAGTCTTGAGATTATTTCATAATTAGCTTTACATGAAACAGATGTTTGCTTCGTTTGTGTCTTCTCTTTTTTGACTGGTTCCGGGAGACCGCAAGCGCCCTGAAACAATCCTGCTGTCAGGATTTCTATGCTTTCTGGGAGTGAGGAAGGAAAGGAAGGAGCAGAGGAACAAAGGGAGGGAGGGACAGCGGGAGAGGAGACAGGAAGGCAAGCGGGATTGATAAATGCTCACTAGGTATTTGTTGAATAAATGAAGAAATGACTCTGGGATCGTTAGCCCTGCTTTGTAGATAAGGACCTAAGGTTCAGAAAGGTTAGAAAGCTTGTCCAAGAACACAATATTGGGCCCTACATTTGATCTCAGGTCTTTCTACAATACTTTGGCCACCTGATGCGAAGAACTGACTCATTTGAAAAGACCCTGATGTTGGAAAAGATTGAAGGCAGGAGGAGAAGGGGACGACAGAGGATGAGATGGCTGGATGGCATCACCAACTCAATGGACATGAGTTTGGGTAAACTCTAGGAGTTGGTGATAGACAGGGAGGCCTGGCGTGCTGTGGTTCATGAGGTCGCAAAGAGTCGGACACGACTGAGTAACTGAGCGGAACTGAACTTTGATATCCAGTTCCACTGTCTTTCTATTACACCTCCTGGGACACTGGTCTACCTTAGTGCTACTGAAAAGTTCCTCATTTCGTTATAAAGTTCACCAACCAGTAGCTGGGCCATGGATCACATCTTTTTGCACCCTGGGTCCTGTTGCTCTCTAGCCTAACCACATGGGTCTCTGTCACTTCAGATGCTCTCAGCGTCTAGATGGAGCCCTCAGACATCCCAGAGTCCACCACCATTTATGACTATGACCCTCAGAGCTTTCTGTGTGAGAAGAGGACGTTCGTCTTCGCCACCATCAGCACCACCATCCTGTACTGCCTGGTGTTCTTTCTCAGCATGGTGGGCAACAGCCTAGTGCTGTGGGTCCTGGTGAAGTATGAGAGCCTGGAGTCCCTCACCAATGTCTTCATCCTCAACCTGTGCCTCTCAGACCTGGTGTTCTCCTGCCTGTTGCCCGTGTGGATCTTGGGGTACCACTGGGGCTGGGTGCTGGGAGACTTCCTGTGCAAGCTCCTCAACATGATCTTCTCCGTCAGCCTCTACAGCAGCATCTCCTTCCTGACCATCATGACCATCCATCGCTACCTGTCGGTGGTGAGTCCCATCTCGTCCCTGCGCGTCCACACGCTCCAGCGCCGTGTGCTGGTGACCGCCGCCGTGTGGGCAGCCAGCATCCTGTCCTCTATCCCCGATGCCATCTTCCACAAGGTGTTCCCTTCGGGCTGTGACTATTCGGAACTCGAGTGGTTCCTCGCCTCCGTCTACCAGCACAACGTCATCTTCCTGCTGTCCGTGGGGGTCATCCTGTTCTGCTACGTGGAGATCCTCAGGACCCTGTTCCGCTCGCGGTCCAAACGGCGCCACCGCACCGTGAGGCTCATCTTCACCATCGTGGCGGCGTACTTCCTCAGCTGGGCTCCCTACAACCTGATCCTGTTCCTGCAGACACTGTTGAAACTGGGGGTCATTCAGAACTGCGAGTTCAGCCAGCAGCTGGATTACGCCCTGCTCATCTGCCGCAACGTTGCCTTCTCTCACTGCTGCTTCAACCCTGTGCTGTATGTCTTTGTCGGGGTCAAGTTCCGCAGGCACCTCAAAAGTCTGCTCCGGCGCTTCTGGCTCTGCCGGCAGCAGGCGCCCAGCCTTCCCCCGTCACCTCACCCCCCAGGTGCCTTCACCTACGAGGGCACCTCCTTCTACTGAAGGGGAGTTCGGTGGGGCAGGAAGGAGACGGAGGGCATGTGGCTGGGAAACGCTACAGCTGCGGCTGGGGGATGACAGCAGTGCATCACACCAGGGGTCCCACGGGCCCCCTCTTCTGCGGAAAAGTTTCCCACCTGGAAATCTTACACTGCCATCCGGCAAAATGCTTCTTAGATTTTGAGGAAATCTTTTCTCCTTTATTCCTTCATTCAGACATGGATTTCTCATCCTTGCTGAGGTCAGGAGACTCTCAAATATGAAAGGCTTGTGGGAAAGGAGTGTCCTTCAGGACTTGATGAGGGTCTGGAATTCAGCTGTGCAGCTCTAGGCTGCTGGCAAGACGGTGTTCCCTCCCTGACTGTAGGATTGTCCCCCGGTGTTGGAGGTGGTGGCTCTGGATGGGGCTGTCTGCAGAACAGAAGTGACCACACCTGCAAACAAGCGCAGTCAGAGTGAAATCTGGATTCTGAATTCCCACGGCTGGGCCAGAGACGTGCCCTGTACCATAGCTCCAGTGTCCGGCACGTGAACTAGCTGCTTGCATATTTAGTCTGTAAATCTTTTATTGAAAGAATGAATGCAGTAAGTGCCACCTTCTACAGGCGTTTATGTGGAAGCTGTAAAGATTAATGAGATGCAGATACTACCCTCCAGGTGCCAACAGTCAAGCCCTGAGGGCCCACCTTGCTGAAGGCATCCAGGGTGAAGATTCCTCCAGCACCTCCTCCTCTCCAAGTGCATATTGAGCTGACGCTTCCGATTCGTCACGTTCCACCTAAAGTGTTCTCCTGCTCCTGGTTGAAGGTGCCAGCTTTCCCCGAAAGCCGGGTTATCTTGGAGCCCTGCGTTTCCTTTCCCTCCATGCCCACGGCCAAGTCCTGTTGATGTTACCCTTCCAGTACCTCTCACATGCCTGTGGCTTCCTCCCCAAACAGGCTCACATCCTCGGCGTCTTCCTGCTGCTCATTTCTTTCCCCACCAAGTGTCCTCTGCATTGATATCACAGCACTTCAAAACCCTCACGTTACGTTCAAATAAAGCCCAAATACCATAGGCTTTATTTGCATGTAAATAAAGACCCCTTCAATCTGGTGTCAACTAAGTTTTCCATTCTTTCTAATTTTTGTTGTTGTTCAGTCACTAAGTTGTGTCTGACTCTGCGACTCCATGGATTATAGCACACCAGGCTTCCCTCTCCTTCACTACCTCTTGGAATTTGTTCAGACTTAGGTTCATTGAGTCAGTGGTGTCATCCAACCATCTTGTCCTCTGTCACCCCCTTCTCCTTCTATCCTCAGTCTTTCCCAGCATCAGGGTCTTTTCCAATGAGGCAGCTCTTTGCATCAGGTGGCCAGAGTATCGGAGCTTCAGCTTCAGCATCAGTCCTTCCAGGGACTGTTCAGGGTTGATTTCCTTTCTGACTGACTGGTTTTATTTCCTTGCAGTCCACAGGACTCTCAAGAGTCTTGCCCAGAGCCACAGTTGGAAAGCATCAGTTCTTTGGCTCTCAGTCTTTTTTTATGGTCCAGCTCTCACATCCAATTTTGATCCAACATAAATCTTCACCCCCAAGCAGCCTAGAACCCAATCACAAAAGACCACATCGGTCCTTCCCCAAACACCCCTCTCCCAGTCTCCTCCGGTCCTTTGTCATGCTGGGCCTTCTATTCCTTAACCTGCAGGCCCTATCTGAAACACCAACACCTTGGATCAGGCATCCACAACCTGCACATTAGGAGAACAGCCTCTGTGGTGTCGAGGCACTCTGCCTGTCCCCTCTGGAATAGCATTTGCCACCTTCCAGTGTGTGGTAGTTGCGCCTACGGATGTCTGATCTCCCTGCCCCATCACACTGCAAACTCCCCGATGGCAGGAACCTGGGCCTGCACCTGCCAAGCAGGGCCCCGGTGGCCCATCACTGTAGCCGGTGCAAGAAAGCAGTGACAGCTGCCATCCGTGTTCTGATGTGCTTTGGGGGGAGCCAGGACCATGTGACACATTCTGCCTTGTTTGCCCCAGCCTGCTTCTTCATCAATACTAACTTTTCTTTTCTAGTCTCCACTCTCAGAGCACATTGCTTCTCTCTCTCTGTGGCAGTGGCTTGCCTTGCCCATCCTTTTTATTTAGTGGTACACTGCCTGTTTCTTACAATATCCCAGAGCTTCACATCAAAGGACGTAGATGAAAACCACCCTCTAAGCTTTCCCCTATCCCACAGACCTGATCCCAATCTGTGAGCCTGATTCAGTCTGGAGTAGGGCATTTGGAAAAGCTCCCTAGGTGATTCTGACACGCACCCCAGTTAAGAACATTTGGCTGCAACTCCTTGAGAATGGGAATTCCAGAGACTTCCACAGTCCCCTGAGCAAGACTTTGCATCCAGCAGGCATTAACACATGCTTGTTGAATCTGCCTGCCAACGCAGGAGACACAGGTTTGATCCCTGGGTCAGGAAGATCTCATGTAGAAGGAAATGACAACTTACTCCAGTGCTCTTGCCTGGGAAATCCCATGGACAGAGGAGCCTGGCGGGCTACAGTCCATGGGGTTGCAAAGAGTCCGACATGACATAGCAACCAAACAACAGTATAGCCCTCACCTAGAGCTTAGAGAGTTGATATGGCATTTCCCCTGAAGTTACTGCTCCAGCTTCAATGATCTCTTTGCCCCCGAGAAGCCAGTCTTGAAGGAGTTTGACCTGACTGGGGAAGAGTGAGGGTCTAGTTTTTAGAATTAGGCCTGTTGGGGAGGGCTGGCTTGTGCAGTTGTAAAGGGATAAAACTCCCATGGACTTGCTAATCAACTGGCGTGGACATCACTCCCCATCGAAGAAAGGAAGAGCAGAAGGAAGGAGACAGATAGCTATGGGGGCAGAGCTAAGCCTATGAGCTTCTGGTCAGGCTCACCATCCCGCACTCCTTCAAGCTGATGTTATTAAAACAGTATTCAAATTCTGTTCAGAGGGCAGACTGAGCCCAGGGAGCAGAAGGGCAGAGGACTCCACCACCCACCTACTTTGCTAAATCAGAGCTGGTTTTGAGCCCACTCTTCTTAGAAGGCAGGTTTGAGGATGTTGTATCACTGCTGAGCACAGCCTTTGAGAACCTCACTCCATGGCCTCCTCAGCCCATCCCATTCCTTCATATCCCAAGATACTTCTCTGAGTATTCCTTTCAACACATACAGCCATATCCCTGGGAGCACTTCATCAGTACAATCATGTCTGTCTCTGCATTTCTAGAGATGTTTTGGACCCTCCAGTAGACTAGGGTAATCTTTAATCCAGAGTCTTCTCCTAATCTAGCTCCTAGAGAATACAAGGGAAGAGGCACAGAGAGAGAGAGAGAGAGAGAGAAATGAATGGGAAGATGGAGGGGCACCCATCCTATCAGAAAGGGAACCTGGGTTGGACTGCTGAAGGAAGCAGCCTGCAAGCTGCAACCCAGCGACCACACTCCACATTCGCTGGCCACACTCTTCATGGACGACAAGCTCCTTCTTTCCCCTCCCTCTACCACTGAAACCACTATTGAACCTCAGCTGGGCCACTGTGGCCCTGTCCCTTCTTATTCAGTCAAAAAAGAGATGCCCTGGACCCAGGGCTGCAGGCCACCTGCCATTCCTGTAGCATTAAAAACACAACAGCTCCAAGTGAAGAAACTCCTCACAGCATTTCCACCTCCACCCTCTCTCGGACAAAATCAGCAAGAGAGAAACTGTGCTGATCTCTAAGTAGGAACATGCCTCCAAGCCCAGGGCAGCCCCAGACCTCAGATGACCCCAGGTGACCCCAGCCAGAGTGGAGGTTCCTTGAGGGCACGAACCCCATTGGGCATGTCTAGAACCTCCCTCAGTGCCCAGCAGTGTTTATGGTTGGCTAAGTGGATGGGAGATCATCTTTTTAGCTTTTTTCCACTTTTGTTTCTTCTTCCTACACTTGCTTACATTACATCTTCCACTCAACAACAGGCACCACCCAGTGGGCTTCCCATGAACTCTTCTCTTGAGCTCAACAGCCCAGACAGTGCCTGGTTTGTTGAAAGCTTGGCTTTCATTTGTGAAACCTGCCTGTGACAGGACAAATATGAATTACTCTTAAAAATCATCTCATAAAATATAGAAACCATCACTGTATCATGTATGTAAATGAAAGATTAGCAGGTACTGACTTACCTTGGGCTGCTTATGTTCCCCTCATTTCTACCCAAGATGACTATTTACAATTCTTTTATTGTGTATTTACTTGGCTGTGCTGGATCTTCGTTGTGGCACTCAGGGTCTTCGATCTTCATTGCAGCAATCAGAATCTTTACTTCAGCACACAAACTCTTAGTGTGGCATGTGGGATCTAGTTCCCTGGACAGAGTTCGAACCTGGGCCCCTTGCATTGGGAGTATGGACTTATAGTCACTGATCACCAGGAAAATACCATTATTTAAGATTTTTAAAAGCTGTCTGTTTATGAGGGATCTGAGTTAGGTTCTTGGTTGGATGGAGTGATACAGAAGGAGGACTAGAGATAAAGCGTGGAACAAGCTCTGTATGGGTCAGGATGGTAGGAAATTGGCTCCGCTCAGGCCTTGGGTGACATTGCCCAGGAGGCCAAATTTGTTTTGAATGCTCCTAGTCTCAGTTTTCTGTTCCTCCCTATCTCTCCCTTGGCCTAGCACTTGAGTTTTCCATCTTCAGTGTGTCTCAGGACCTACTGTGCCTGAACAGGGGCCTACCAGAGGTCAACTCTCCAATCAGAAGGAATGCTGGGAATTTCAGGCATCCTGAAAACTTGGTAGGATATATTTGATAGATTTGGAGGGACGTTTGGTGACAGGAAGAAAGTTATCCTAAATCCTCACCAAGTTATTCTGAGCACAGTCCCCTCTTCACCTTGGGGTCATCCCCAATCTTAGGTGTGGGGTTGTTGCAAACCGTCCCCCTCATGCGAACCCCCACAGAAGAGTGTGGCTGGAAGGACCAAAGGATGACAAAGGTGGCCTGGCTCCTTTACTTTATCATTTTCAGAAAATTAGCCTTGAGCATCAGAGAGAACACATGGGCAACAGATGGACAGGTGGAACTGGATGGTTTCAGGGGTTAATGAAGAGGGTGGCTAAATCCTGTGGGGTAGAAGAGTGTTTCAAGAGGAAATGGTGAGAACGGGCCAAGAGAAAGGGATGGTGCTTCCAGGGCCAAGGAATGGAGGATAGTCACAGGCTGAAGTACTCCACGTACTGTTGCTCTCCTCTCTTGTGCCCAGTCATTACTAATGAATGCATTTTGTTCTATTGAGTGTAGACTCAGAGTGCTTCACAACTTACCAACAGAAAATATGAATAGAAATTGGGCGGAGAGCATGGAGAAGTTGGGGGAGGTAGTTCATTCATTAACAGTTTTTGAGCACTGCTTTTAAGCAGGTCCCTGTGTTAAGTACCAAAGGGGATGAAAAGACAGACCATTAGGCCCAGCAATATAGAGTGCTTTTTATTTAGCCCATTAAAATTTTTAAAAGTTATCATTTCAACATGGAATCAATATAAAAATATGAGCTATTTTACACTTTTTGGGAACTCAGGTGTATTTTGTACTTAACAGCACATGTACAGTTCAGCTCTAGTCACAGTTCAAGTTCTTAAAAGCCACATACGGACAGCACTGCCTGCAGGATCCCAGGGATATGTTTATAGACCTGCATGCCCCGAGAAACTGCAAGAGTTAATCTAAGGCCGGCTGCCCCGATGGGACCTGTGTGAATAGTAAACAGCAACTCTGCGGGGCATGCTGGGAGTTGTAGTTCGTGCTCGTCTGCCCATGGAGTCCAATGGGAGTTGTAGACAGCGGCCCTGTGGAGCACGCCGGGAGTTGTAGTCCGTGCCTGTCTGCGGAGGGGTCAGCGTATCATGGCCGCCTACGCTGAGCTCTCGTACTCTTCCGCTTGGCCGCAGAAAGTTTCGGTTCTGTCACGCCTTGGACCCACGAGCGAGTAAGTGCTGCGGAGGGCCGGCCAGACTCAGGGGGCACCTCTAGCTGCCGTCGTCTCCGGAGCGGCGACCTTCCCTCCGGGCGCGACTTGTCACCTGTTGCCCTTAACGTCCCCTCCCACCCCGAGTCTTCCACAGACCCCGTCGGAGCCCCGAACCCTTGCCCAGCGGGCTTAGGAAGCACCCCGGACTGATGGATCTGATGGATCTAGAACCCAGGCCTCCTCTGGCCATCAGTTAGAAAGACAGACACCGTCCGCCCCCTCCAAGCGCCAGTTCCGAGACTCCCCACGGCCATGGGGTCGCCAAGGAGCCTACCATGTGTGGTCTCAGAAAGAGTCTTGGAGTCTGTAAGCAGAGGAGGACAGGTCCCGAGTTTCTGCTTGCCTCGTCGAAGAGGCCGCTGACCTTAAGAAGCGTACTTCCTGCCTCAGCTGGGCCGGGACAGCCCACCCCTTAACTTTGCAAGACTCCAAAACTTAACTTTTGCCGGAGTCTCTCCACTCCTCCTGTCTGTCAGCGGACGGTTTATTGATCCTGGGCCATCCCAGGCCACGGCCTAGTCTGTTGACCCTCAGTGGCTTGTGTTCTGGTGCAGTTTCAAGATAACCCCTAGATGACTGTTGCTGAAACACCTGTGGGTTTATGAGTAGTGGGGTGGCCGTACCAGACTCAGGCCATGTTGTTAACAGCCTAGGCGGGAAGGCTGGGCTTTCTTTTTGTGAGAAAAGCGTGTGTGGTTGGCGCTTTGACCACGTGGCTCTCAGTGCATTTGTATCCTCTGATACCCTTTGTCACTCTTCTCAGTTCCATCCGCTGTCCCGTCCGCAAAAAAAAATGAGCGCTGCCTGCGCTGGCCACAGCCTGTCTCCTCCTGTGCTTGTCTTACCACAGCAGTTTCCTTCCCAAACAGAGAAATGGGTCAGGGGCTCCTTGAGGGCAGAGGATCAGGCCTTAATCTGCTCACTGCTCGCCTGCCACTTCCAGCCTTCTGGTCGCCTCTGCACAAGCTTAACTCTGCCATCTGCCTAATGCGGGCTGCTAGGTATTGTAGAGGGTTGAGGGAAGAGCTGCCACGCTGAGGTTGACTGCTTTCAGTGGCTCCTGCCCTCTGAAGTGGGCCCGTACTGAGTAAGTCCCACTTGACCCTCGCTCCCATGAGAGTTATGCTCACAAATTGTTGAATGTCCTCTACTAGTTATGAGCTACTACTGTTGTTACCCTGGAGATCAAAGGTAATTGTCTCAGTGATGGGACGTGGTGTTCTTTGATTAAAAGAATCTGCAAAGGTTTAAGGACAGATATTTTCTGCTTCTGTTAAAACTGTTCTTTGTGTGGTGCTTCATTTCGTTTTTATTTTCTTTTCGGTCACTTTATTAGGAAAATAAACATACAGAATCATTGAAAAAATTGTGCAGTGAATGTCCACTCACCTGTTTGATTCTACAATTAATATTTTACTCTGATTATTGTTGTGTTGCTTTAGAGTCAGTCCTCTAGTTGCTCTTCGGATGGTCTTTGCTCCTTTGCCGGCTGGTTTGGGGATACCAGATGGGTTCAGGAGCCACACTTTTAACCTGGTCCTTTGGGGATGAGATGGACCCCACAGATGTGTGTTAATGAGAGGAACCACCCAAAACAGCACAAGATCAGAGCCACTGGTGACTTTTTCCCGTGTTGCTCACTGAGGCTGTGGCTGCTACCTCTAGAACAGGCAGTAGGCACTCAAGAAATGGCAGGCCCCCTGTTCCCTTTAGGGGAGAGGCTTGGATAATGGGTAACCTGTGTTTTCTGGTGATTCCAAGGACAACTTTGGTGCCTCAAAACCAGAGTGCCTTTAATCCTGAGACAGAGGCAGCATATTGTCTAGCTGTGGTGCTGTGGTGCAAATCACTGATGGAACTTACAGGCTGGAGCCACACTCACTAGAGCAGGCCCAGGCAGCAGAGCAGGTAGGATTCATTCACCAGAAGCCTCCTGTGAGCACAGATGGAGTTTGGCCTTGTCAGCATCTGCTCACCTACTGATCCTGCTCATCTGCTGAATGTTACTGTGTTTCTCAAAAGATAAACAGTATTTCCTGTTTGTGATCTCAATGCCAGGTTTCTGTTTTTCTTTGTTTTTAAAGCTCTTGGTTTAATAGCATCTGTTTGAATAACTAAATAAATCAATAGGGTGAGTTTTGAACTGTTTCCATGGTTCTGTGTTTATCCTGCTGTTTTTAGAGGTGTCACTACACTCCCCCCTTAAGGGCGTCAGCCTCCGCACACACGGGCTCCCTGACTGTCAGAAAATCAAGACGACAGAGCCGTGCTGTGTTGGGTAGAAGGTGGTTTTCCCCTCTTCCTCACTTTGGAGCCAGTTCTCCTGTTGGTTTTAGTGGCTGCCCATGGTCCTTCCTGTTCACACATGTCTCTGTGGCACTTGAAGGAACACAGGTGCCTGTTTCTAGTTGGGCCAGATCCTCTGCAGGGATGAGGATGTGTGTGTCAGTGTGTTTCCGAGGACAGACTTGAGCAGAATCTGTGGCCCTGTGGCTGGTTCCAGGCCCAAGGGCAGGTACTGGAGTACTGTACCCTTGACGTGGGGCAGAAAACCAGGTTAGGGGAACCCTTGGAATCCAAAGGAAAAACTGAAGGGAAAAAGCATTCCAAGCAAGACATTGGTCTGCAGAGGGATAGGCCAAGAGAATCCCTGTGAGAGGGGCAGGGTGGGCTGGAAGCTAAATCAGAGGCAGTGGCTTCATGTGGAGCTGGAAGGAACTGTAGCCCCACATGCTTTTTCCAGGGCATCTGCAGCCCGGGTCAAGAGCAGGGCTTAGCAGCCTCAGCCAAAGGTAGCCACTGAGAATGTCTCTTCTCCTTGCCCATCTTCTCTGTGGAGGAAGGTAAAGGGTAACACCTCTCTACACTGCACATGAAAACACACACACACGCACACACACACACGTACACACAAACACGTAGGAAGAGGTCAGAATACTTCCCATAGACAGGCTGAAATTGCCTCAAAATACTTTGAACCAAAGGTACCGTGGGTTTCCCACGGTCATGGCGAGATCGTTACTGCATGACTTGGTGCACAAGAGGGAAAGGCCATTTCACAAGGTGAACCTGATTCTGCCTTCCGAATAGGGTTCCGGATGTTTCCTCTGGGATTTCCAGTGGCCAGACATTGGCCCTGCACCCCCAAGTATGGATGTATGGCTCTTTCCTGAGCAACTGCCCACCTTCCTAAAAAAGACTGCTTTCTCCAAGCCCAGAAGCAGCACCTCACACCCCCAAGTCCCTCTTGACCCTGTTCTCCTGGGTCAACCAACTGGAATTAGGGCCAGTTTTGTTCTACTAGGAGTGACCAAGAAATCTGAAATTGTTGGTGGGAGGGAGGGGGCCAAGAAAGGGTGCAAGAAGTGATGGCCAAGGCTCAAGTCTTCATTTCCTTTAAGAAAGAAGAGATGACTACGAGGGGTGAGTGTTTGGGCTAGATGACCCAGGGCCCACAGTTAGTCAGTGCTTTAACTGTAGGTCTTCAGACATAATTGGGTCACCCAATGAGGCTTTGTTCATGTGCGTTGAAGCATCAGCCTCTGAACTGGCCTCTGACAGGCTCTCCAGCACTCTCCTAGGCACTGTCTTGAAGCCCTGGAGAGGGCAACTTGCCTGCCCACTGACTGCTTCAGCGCTGACTGACCCCAAGACCTCCAGGCCTTCACAGCTGTAGGTACCAGCCAAGCGCCCCACTTCCCATAGGTGGTAACTGGATAGACGCTGTTGGGTGTGCTGAAGCCAGTCAAGGCAATGGACTCTTCAGAAAGAGTTTTTTGCTTTTGACTGGTCCAAACTGTCCTCATTCACATTCTTTCCTGGTCAGTGTGGAATTGACAACTGGGATGCTCCACCTTGACCAGGAGTCAGGGAGGAGCCCGCTGTATGGTGCCCTGTCTGGGTCACATCTTAGCTGTTGTGTTGGGAGCAAGTACAACAAATCTGGCAGGCCGGGCAAGGTTGTCTCCTGTGCCCACAACTTCTCCTCCCTTTCTCATCCATCTTTCCCAACATGGCTACTCAGATGCTGTTGTGGACTGAAAAAATATATATACACAACGTGAGAGTTACCTGGGGCAAAATAAGAAGTTTAGCCTGGGAGACAGCATCTCGGGCCTCTCAGCTCTGAGGAACTGCTCCGCAGAGGTAGCGGCTAAGGTCAGTACTATATATGACTTTAGTGAAAGGGGGTGCACGCAGTCAAGCACGCATTTTGCAAAGGCTTGCAGCTAGTCGTGAGCAGCAGATGTCACTGTGAACGACCTAGTGCTTTTCTCGATATGAGAAGATGTAAGGATTTGGGCTCATAAAATCTCCTCCTGAAAATACCTGTTCATACCTATCTGCAGGCCTGTTCTGCTAGTTTCCCAGAGTACAGAGTGCCTCGTTCCTGATCTCCATCCTGAACTCCAGCCAGAATGTGTTGAAGGTCAGTGACTGCAGTGGTTAGAGTGACTTAATCCTTGTAGAGGCAGATGGCAAGTGCCCATTTCCAGTTGGCACGCTGTTGCTCCTGCCAGAGTCAGCTTCTGGGCAACATTAGGAGTATTAGTCATTTGTACCATAGTGTGAAGAAGTTTATATGAGTCAGCGTCTTTATATCTTAATTTGAGGTTGAACTGCTGTCTCTGTTGTTTAAGGCATTAGTGCAACTGGGCAGGTGTGGGAGGAATTTGGAAGTCGAGGAAGGTCCTTCACCTCTAAAATAATACCTCAGTTGTGACTTGGAAGCCAGGAAGTAGTCCCAGGTAGTAAATAAGAATTTTTAAAAATGTGTTTAGTCCCTTTTTGTCTTTATCAGCAGATTGGATGGTTTCAGACATTCTGGATAAGCTTAAACCTAATTTTGTGTTGTTGGCAAGAGATTCCACTGTTCCCTCCAATTTTATAAAATAAATTTCTCTGGTATTTAAAAGAGCTTGCCAGAAACTAGTGAAGGAGGTGTTTACAATGTCATCAGCAAGGACCCTGGGTTCCTGGAGGTGATTTGCACTGTGGGGGTCTTGCAAGGTGCTGGAGGCCTGGAGCCCATGGCGTGTGGACAGAGCAATCTCTGAGTGTCTCCTGAATTAGGAGAGCAGTTTGCAGTGGGTTGTAGAGGTCAGGACCATGCTGGTTCATGCCAGAAGTCTGGGATCCCCGTGATATAGTAGGAAACACATATTTGGTCTCTGTCCCTGGTTCCTGCCACAGAACTTCTAATACTCTTGGAATTTCCTGACTAATAGGAGTGTCCTTTGTTATTCAAAACAAAACCCTTTCAACCACACAGGCAGTTTATGCTAGTAAGGTTGACTTTTCCTGGGCCCCTGGATAGGTGGTGTCTTGGTAAGGGCTGGTTGCTAGAGGACTTTCAGCCCCATCCCTTAGACCTCGCTTCAGAAGGGCTGAAGGTGGAGTTAATCACCAGTAGCCAGTGATTTCATCAGTCGTACATTAAGTAATGAAATGCTCAAAATTTTCCAAGTGAGGCTTCAACAGTATGTGAACCGAGAACTTTCAGATGTTCAAGCTAGATTTAGAAAAGGCAGAGGAACCAGAGATCAAATTGCCAACATTCGTTGGATCATAGAAAAAGCAAGAGAGTTCCAGAAAAACATCTACTTCTGCTTTATTGACTACGCCAAAGCCTTTGACTGTGTGGATCACAACAAACTGTGGAAAATTCTTCAAGAGATGAGAATACTAGACCAGCTTACCTGCCTCCTGAGAAATCTGTATGCAGATCAGGAAGCAACAGTTAGAACTGGGCATGGAACAACAGACTGGTTTCAAATCAGGAAAGGAGTACGTCAAGGCTGTATATTGTCACCCTGCTTATTTAACTTCTGTGCAAAATACGTCGTGTGAAATGTTAGGCTGGATGAAGCACAAGCTGGAATTGAGACTGCTGGGAGAAATACCAATAACCTCAGGTATGCAGATGACACCACCCTTATGGCAGAAAGTGAAGAGGAACTGAAGAGCCTCTTGATAAAAGTGAAAGGGGAAAGTGAAAAGCTGGCTCAAAACCCAACATTCAAAAAACAAACATCATGGCAGCTGGTCCCAGCACTTCATGGCAAATAGATGGGGAAACAGTGACAGACTTTATTTTCCGGGCTCCAAAATCACTGCAGATGGTGACTGCAGCCTTGGAAGAAAAGTTATGACCAACCTAGACAGCATATTAAAAAGCAGAGACATTACTTTGCTGACAAAGGTCCATCTAGTCATGAACAGATCCATGGTTTTTCCAGTAGTCATGTATGGATGTGAGAGTTGGACCGTAAAGCTGAGCACTGAAGAGCTGATGCTTTTCAACCGTGGTGTTGGAGAAGACTTCTGTGAGTCTCTTGGTCTGCAAGCAGATCAAACCAGTCAGTCCTAAATGAAATCATTGGTGAATATTCATTGGGAGGACTGATGCTGAAGCTGAAGCTTCAGTCCTTTGGCCACCTGATGTGAAGAACTGACTGATTGGAAAAGACCTTGATGCTGGGAAAGATTAAAGGTGGGAGGAGAAGGGGATGACAGAGGGTGGTCAGAAGTACAGGCAGTGACAGGTACTGGGACTTGTGACTGGTGTCTGAAGCCCGGGCAGTCTTATGGACTGAACCCTTAACGTGTGGCGTCTGCACTGACTCCAGAGTCAGAATTAGAGTTAGTTAGTTAGAGTTGAATTGAGGGACTTTCCTGGTGGCCCAGTGATTAGGACTCCGAGCTTTCAGTGCTGAAGGCCTATGTTTGATCCCTGGTCAGGGAACTAAGATCCCATAAGCCATGTGGCATGAACAAAAAGAAAACGAATTGAATCGAGTTGCAAGACACCCAGTGGTGATAACTAGATATTGGTATGGGGAAAAGCCACACATTTGGTGTCAGAAGTGTTAGGCTTAAAAACAGCTCATCCTTAAGCCAAAGGGCAAGCTCGTCTGGAGATACGAGGAAATAGATGGAGGGGGACTGCCCCCATTCTGTCTTTTGTTCAGTAATAACCTCAGGATCAGGAAAAGGGAGGCCAAAATACTGAGAGTCATTCTTTCAAATCCATGAAACTAGCATTCCTATGGAGACCATTTGCTTCCTGAAACCTTGGGAGGTGGCGACCCCCAGCCGTGTGGGGAAGCCTGCTGTGACCTATAGACCCAGCAACAGTTTCTCAGGGCTTTTACCTTGGTGGTGATGCAGGCTCTTGGGAAAACCAACTTGTGTAATCAGTGCTTGGGCACAGCTCACCCCATGACCTGGGAGCTTGGCCTTGGCAGAGGGGGGCATGCCAGGGTTCAGGCAGAGAAGGCCTCCTGGGCTCGGGCTGACACCTGCAGCTTCACCAAAGCACCAGGAGGCCCGGAAGGAGCATGTTTCTGTCTGGTCAGGCTCACCCTGCCAAGATGCCAGTTTGGTTTACGGACACTGTTGCCCTCATGCCAAGCTCCAAAGAGGACTGGTTTCTAGGAAATCGAGGTTGGTTGTATGGTTCGTGCGATATCCCAGCCAGAGCCTGGATGAGGTGACTCAGAGCGTGTGGTTGTCAGGACTTCCTCTCCAGGTTCCGCCCTCCCCCTCATGTTCGGGTTCTCCCCCTAGCTCTCAGTATGCACACAGACCCAGTGGACTCTCCAGGTCATCATCTTTCAAGGTCATTTCCCCCTGAAGCTACAAGGCTCTCTGTTGCCCATAATTGAATAAGAGGCATGCAGGTACAGATGTGGCCTCGACACCTGTCACGCCCTTTCCTCCTCAGGTCTCTTTGATGACCTCCTATTCATGTTTCAGGCCTCGCCCAACCCAGTCGCCATCACAGTGTCCACCACACTCTCCCTTCCCCAAGTGGAATGAACGTTCCCTTCCTCGGGTCCCATTGCATCTTGTTAAATTCGTCCCAGTGCTGCTATTTCTTTTGTTGAGATAAAATGCACAGAAGTGAGGTTTGACACAAGTTTGTCAAATGTACACAGTCACGTAGCCACCTCCATAATCAAGACAGAACAGAATTGCTCCCCAGACTTCTGCATGTTCTCCTGTAGTCAGACCCTCCCTTTCCCGTCAGTCCTCGGCAGCCGTAGGTCTGATTTCTCCCCAGAGTTTCCCCTTTGAAAGAGCAGCGGGCACATGGAATTGTAAAGTAGATGGCTTTTCAGCCTGGCTTCTTTCACTTGGCCGACGTCATGTGTTGCGTGTATCCCTGGTTCACTCCCTCCCCTAACTGAGTGCTCATAACTTTTCATTCGAATCTCTGTGTGGACCTCTTCTGCTTTATCCGCACATCTAAACGCCTTCCTGGCTGTCTTGTCGGCGCACAGCCGAGCTCCTCCAGGGCTGGATGGTGCCTGTGTGCCCTGAAACCCCAGACTGAACTTGGCAGGGCGGTGCTGGGCAGCTGTGCGCTGACAGTGGTGGTCCTCGACCGTCTCCTCCTTGCTGGGAGGCGCCGAGTGTCTCCCAGGCAGCAGGGCCTCTGCGCAAGTCTGACCCATCCTGGGCTGCTGCTCTCTAGGGCCCTGGCTGGTCCCTGCCTGGGCTGTGTGTTCAGCAGGGGCCCAGAGAGCCGCCCAGGGAAGGCAGGCTGGCTTCTGGTAACCCAGCGTACCCTCGCTTTGAGGGTGGGGTGCCAGCACTTTTACTGGGGACTTTGGCAGAGTCTGTGGGTCCTGTGACCCTCCGGGGCTCTGTGTCTGAGATTCCTGGGGGTGTGGTGCTGGCTGGCTAGTTCCTCCTAGGCCGGAGAAGCCCTCTTTGGGCCTTGTTTTCCCTGAGTCACAGCCACGCTGGCTTGTGAGTTAAAAATAGGCCTCGGGACATCTGCGCCATGACAGCCCCTCCCTGCGCCCCAGGCTGACCTGGAATGCTTTTGTAAATATTTGGGAACTTGGAGTTCTCCGCCGTTTTTCCTCCTGCCTTGTCTCCTGGAGTAGTGAGGGTGACGGGAGCGTGTGGGCCAGCTCGTGTTTGAAACACTCAGGCTGGCAACACACTTGAGAGGCCCTGGAGTTCAGAGCAGTTCCCAGAAGCCAGTGGAAGTGGTAGCATTTGCTGGAGCGACAGTGGCTCCGTGTGGAGCTAAAGGGGGTGAGTTCAGACTGACCAGCGTTCCCCTCCCTGCTGGCCCGGGCCATAGACGAGTTACACAGCTTCTCTGCACCCAGGTTCTCCCTTGCACGTTGTCTGCCCCTCCCCCATCCCCAGGGTACTGCTGAGGATTAAAATGACTGAGTGTGTAAAGCACCTCACAGGCCCAGTGCACAGGTGGCTACTCTGGCCACCTCTCGTCTTGCCAGCCCATTTTGCCAGCAAACGTTAACGCCTTTGCATTGGCCATCTGAGGCAAGGACTAGAGGTTCTGGAAGGAGGATTCATTGGTGTCCACGTGCACGTCCATACCTCCTTCCAACGCTGCTCGGATCTCCTCTTTTTTGGTCTCCCGCCACCACTGTGTCCTGACATCCCTTCAGCAGCTGCCCAAGTAGCGCTGGTAACTCGGGACTCACCAGCCATGAGAGGACTAGCCACACTTAAAATAGACACGTCCCTTGGCTGTGCAGGCCCCCGATAGCCCCTGGTGTCTATCCTCCCCGGCTGAGACGGACGCTGAACGGCTGGAGGCCACAGACCTCCCCGAGAGGCAAGCCAGGCTCTCCTTGGTCCAGAAGCCCTGAGGGTATGTGTCCTCAGCCTCTCCCTCCACGGCTGCTACTGGCCAGAGCTTCCCAGCCCTTCTTCCGAAAGCAGCCTGGGAGGGCGTGGGGCCGGGCACGCAGGAGACGGAGCTGGAATGGCCGCACCTCAGGCCTAGCTGCAGTGAGTGGCGGGTTGGACTGGTTCTGGCCTCGCTGTAGCAGGGTGAGGGGAGCTCTGGGAGGTTTTTAAAGGTGGAAAGTGAGGTAGGCCTGCCTAAGAGGGCAGCCTGGGAGGGGAGCTCGAAAGAATAGGTGGCTCTATTTAGTTGATCTCATTTCTTCTGAAGTCCAAACCAGGTCATTGTTCCTGAATGTAAGTGTCTCAGAGAATGTAAGTATATCAGAACAAGGCTCACGCAGAAGGGTCTAGCCCTTCCCGTTCAGAGGAGACGCCCAGACGGGGTGCCGTTGCTCCCGGAGCAGCGTCCCTCTCCCACTGACTTCAAACCTGCCTGTGACCCCTTCCTCCACGGCCTCCTCCCCATGCAGGTGCCACCATGGAGTCTGACCGCTGCTGAGCAGCCCCGGGCAGGAAGCGCGCAGCCAGGAAAGGTGACCCCAGACGGTCACAGCCGCCATGGCGTCCACCAGCGGCGAGAGCCAGCTGCAGAGAATCATCCGCGATTTACAAGGTACGGCCCGGCCGCAGGGCACCCCGAGCTTGGCGCTGAGGGAGCTGTGGCTGTGCTTTGCCGGGGCCAGCTGAGTTTCAGCCCTGTGATCTGTGTTTACACCGATGGTAATCGGAGCCCTCAGCACACATCACGGAAACATTTGGGCCTCAGATGTCCACTGCATGTGAAGCTGGAAGAACTTGCCTGGCCCTCCTCTCAGAAACTGTAGAGGCAGTGTGTAGACAAAATCAGATGCCCCTTTTTGTGTCTGACTGTCGTGTGTGTGTGTACACACACCATTGGGCAATGCTGGACTTGGCTCCCCTGTGAAGGAGTATTCACCCGCCCTCTGAGTAGGAAGACGACATACCTGCCTTTCTTGTTTTGCTCTTCCACCTGGTCCCGGGTGAACTCACTCCAGTTGGGCCTGCTGCCTCCCAGCCTTTCCTGAGCTCAGTGTTGCCCAGCAAGAGAGGCCGGCTCGTGGGCCTTGGCTGCACAGAGGGAGAGCGGCCGGGGGTGCGTGTGAGGAGAGCAGGCTTGGAGGAATGGGCTGTGTTCTCTACTGACTTTGGAGTCCAGGGCCCAAGGCCACTTTGTGGGTGCCATCCCGAGGGTCAGAGGTTTAGCAAGTTTTCCGTCCCTCGTGGATCACCGGGGCAGGTCTCGTGAGCCTCTCTGGAGCACCGGCACATGTGCCGTACCCCCTTCCTCCACGTCACGGGGGCCCTGGTGACACTCCTAATAAACCCAAGGCCCAGGCTCCTGACTGCTCAGACCTGTGACAACCAACTGCGTCGCTCCAGGCCAGTGGAGGCCGCAGGAGTGTTCATTGTGAGGGTCACAACTAGATGAGATAAAAATCACTTTCTCAGACTTACCTCCTATTTATGTAGAGCTTTGGGCCTCTACTAGCTGATGATTACGTGGCATTTCACTGTGCCAGGCACAGGTCTCATAGATAATAACTCATTGGGTCCTCACGTTTGGTCCTGTGAGGCAGGAGCCATTTCGTTCCCATTTTTCAGATGTAGAAACAGACACAGAGAGGCTAAGTGACTTGCCTAAGGTCACATATCCTGTCAGAGCCTAGGTTTGCACACACAGCTGGTGCCATGGGCTGCACTCTTAACCACACCAGTCCACGTCCAGCTGCAATGTGAGATGCCGCTTTTCTTTTTAAATCTGCACACACGCATATACGCGCACACACACACAGAAAGTAAAGTGACAGTCCCTGTAAACCTGAGTTTGCCCTGGTCTTCAGAGCCTTCTCCACAAAGTAGACCGTCTTCCCTGTGTTTCAGTCTCCGGGTCTCACGTTGACTCTGGGACCTGGGGGTCCTGATTGGAGGGAGGAGAGAGGAAGGGAGGAGCCGTGGCAGAGCTTGTGATCCAGGGAAGAGGACAGGCATCTGCTTTTGTTCATTTGCCCTTTTCCACCCCGCGAGCTGTCCTTGCTGTCATCCCCCACGTCCCAGGTCATCCCAGTGTCCGGTACGCAGTGCTCAGAGTACCTCAGTGGGAAGTTTCAAAAGGCATCACACTTTCTCAAGACCCTTTCCTTTCATCTGTTGGTAACAGTCAGAGTTTAGAGCAGGAAATTTCATATTCCATATCCAAGGCTCCTTCTTTCTGCATTTCAGGAGTTCCCACATCAGATGCTGTGAGCTTTGCCCCTGCATGAGGGTGGAGGAGGAAGGCTCTGTGTCCTTCCCGGTCCCTGGCCCCTGGCCCTCAGAGCCCCCACAGCAAACGCTTCTCATCGGGCACACCGGACATTGGTCACGTGTTGTGAGACTCAGTCCCAAAGAACCTCTTTGCTGTTGACTCCCTTGGCCTGAGGGGTCAGAGTTGGTTAACTTTTAACAGCTCAGGCCCAGCTTCAGTCTTGGGCACATCTGCTTTCTAATGGCTCCTTTTCTTTCAAGAATTGTCAGTGAAGGCAGTTTTGTCCTGCATATCCCAAACCATCTCAGCTGGGGACGTTTTTCTCAGGGTCTAAACCAGACCCACCTTCTGACAGTCCCTCTGTCCCACAGAAGGGCTGTGAGTGAGAGTGAGAGGGGTTTTTCCTCATTTTCTGCATTGGGAGGTAAATCGTCTTAGAAGTTAAGAGAGGACCCCTGGGTCTCTTGAGAGAACCAGGGTTCTTGTCCCAGCTCTGCCGTTGGCCGCTCTTAATCTTTGGCCAAGTACTCTGACCTCTCTGTGAGCTCCTCGTCTGTAAAGTGGGGATGAAAATGCCCACCTTTGTCAATTCTGCCTTGTACCATTTTTTTTTCCTTCACATTTTAACAGCTATGAAATTGGGCTCATCTTAAAATCAATTGCGTCTTAGATTTGTTGCAATAAAGCAGTTCCTGCCTCATAGCACTCTGTTGAATAAGGAAGCTGCGCAGAGGCCTGGCCCCTCAGCAGCGCTCAGCTGGCAGGAGCAGATGGCGGTGTCACTCTTGCTGCTGTCGTCATGGCCACTGTTTGCACATTCTGGGTCCTCAGGAAGCCTGGGCCTACCTGTCCTGAGCAGTGGAGTTACAGTGAGGAACGAGAAACATGGTGGGGAGAGGATAAAGCCCTCAGGAAGTCTGTGTTAGGGACTGCCGTAGAACTCGTCCACGCAGCGGACGTTTTGTCCAAATACTGCTTGCAAGTCACGAGGCCTTGGTGGGCTTACAGGGCCAACCGAGAAAGGTGCCGAGTCAGCGAGCTGTCATAAAGTACCTGTGGGCTCTCAGGACAGCCTCATGCCTTCTGACTCGGAGCTCCAGCCCACGGATGCTTATGCAGCACCCCGCGTGTGCTCAGTGCTTTGCCATCGGGGACCACTTACTCCTGCTGCCCTGGGTCATCCTGCTGCTCTCTCTGAGGCCAGCCTCCATCTGGTTACATGTTCCTGTTTGTTGTCTTAAAGATGCTGTGACAGAACTAAGCAGAGAATCTAAGGAAGCAGGGGAACCCATCACAGACGACAGCACCAACTTGCATAAGTTTTCTTATAAACTTGAGTACCTCCTCCAAGTAAGTGACTCCCGTCGTGTGTTGCTTTTCTGCTCTGCTGTCTTGTCTCCCCCTTGGCTGCCTCATCAATACGCAGGGCGCAGCTCCAAAAGCTCAGTGGAGCTGTCGAGCCCTCCTGGTTGGACTGAAGGCCAGAGCCGTCCCCAGCATCCAAGTGTGATCCTCGGGGGAATCAGATTCTTGCCCCTTAGTATGGTGTTGGGAATTGAGAGCATTCTTCAGAGAGTTTAGTTTCCCTGGTAGCTCAGCTGGTAAAGAATCCACCTGCAATGCAGGAAATCCCGGTTCGATTCCTGAGTCAGGGAGATCCCCTGCAGAGGGGAACAGTTACCCGCTCCAGTATTCTTGCCTGGAGAAGTCCATGGACAGAGGAGCCTGGCAGGCTACAGTCCATGGAGTCACAGAGTCGGAGATGATGGAGCGACTGTCGCTCCACTTCAGAGACGTACGTCCTCTTAGTGCAGGTCACAGGGTCTCTGTATAGCAGGGACCTTCACTTTGGGGCAGTCCCATACCCTTTGGCATCCCAGTGAAAGCTATGGACTCTCTCCCCAAACATAGTCATACGTACCTGGCCACATGTTTTCCAGGAGGCTGTGGGCCCTCTGAAGACTATCCAGAAGTCCCCATTTTAGAGCCTTGCTCCTCAAAGTGTGGTCATAGACCAGAAGCATCTGCATCACCTGGGAGCAAGGCAGAAGTACCCTCTTGGTTCCCACCTTGACGTGCTGAATCAGGATCTCTGAGGTCAGCCCAGGAAGCTTTCTTTTAACACATGCACTGTATAACCAAGCTTTTATCTGCTCGGTTCAAGAAGCACAGATCTAGAGAACCTGCAGATGTGGAAATATATAGGCAACTACAATAGGTAGGAAGGAAATGGACCAATACAATAACAAAACTTATCTCAGGGTGATGGTGTTAGGCATTATAATTTTTTCTTTTCTATTTTAGTTTGTTTTATCCAGACCTCCTAATGATGTATGCACATGTTTAATAATCAGAAAAAATGCCATAGAACGTTAGGTTATAGGAAGATACCCTCTATCATTTGAACACCATAAGTCGGCAGTGTCGCCTCCCACCAGAGTGTATGGCGTGAGAGCCCACTGGAGGAGGTGTCTCAGCCCACTGGAGAAAGGTGTTGAAGTCTCACCTTTCACATGCCTTTTCAACTGGTTCTGTTGTTTTGCACTGTGGAAGTATTAATGGGCTTTTTTTTTTTTTTCCCTGAATTCACCCATTTTGGTTTGGGTTTTGAAATGACTCAGGGCTGACATTTATTTGGATTTATTCTACGTATATTGAAACAGTACTGAAACTTGAGTTGCGTAACTGGGGTAAGATGTCACTAACACATTTCCCTATGTCGAGACATTGTTAATAACTCTTCATGTTGCCCTGGAACTTTTCTCTTTCATTTCTTTCCCATGTGTTAATAGCACCTTTGGAGTCTTCCACGCAGCTCTATGCACAGGGGTCACTTTGGGGGCCTGTTATTCCTGAATCTCACTGGTCATATGACCTTGAGCTAGTTGCTTAACCTCTCCTAGTCTGTTTCGTCACCTATAAACTGGGGACTAAAACACCCTTATTCACCAGTAAGTAAAAATAATGCCAATAAAGAGCCTCACTCAGTGCCAGGCAACTAAGAAGCTGTTATTATTACCCATCATTAAATGGTGGGATAAACAGCAGTGTGTTTGAACGTTCTCTCTCTCCTTTCTCTGCCCAGTTTGATCAGAAAGAGAAGGCCACCCTCCTGGGCAACAAGAAGGACTACTGGGATTACTTCTGTGCCTGCCTGGCCAAGGTGAAGGGTGCAAACGATGGGATCCGATTCGTCAAGTCCATCTCGGAGGTGAGCGAAACAACCAATGATCTCACCTCTTCCCCTCTCCAGCTTAAGCCTCTCTCACAGCAGCCTGCCAGGTGAGCGTTTACCACACCAAAGAGTGGCTGAGTCCAGACTGTGTGTGAGACCCCAGCCCACACGTCACCTCACAGGGTGGGCTGTTCCCATTGCAGTCTGCTCGTGGTACCCACAAAGAGATGGACAGCACAGGACACCGTCACCTTTTTTTTTGAAGAATCAGTTTCTTAAAGAAAATCCTTACAGTTTGCTAAGGCTACTTTCTCTATGCCCAGAAAACTTGAATTTGAGATGAAGAGAGTGAAGTAGGATCTCGAGAGACATTTCTTAAAATGCCAGCAGTAAGCAACTTCCCACATTAAGTTCTAAGCCCCCAAGAGCAGAATGCCATTGCTTTGCTGTTTTATAAAACCCCGGATCAACAGCAGCACACATTCTCTGTCTCATCAGTCGAGTCCATCTGTTAGTGAATAACTTTGCACATTAGGGAATCCACCTAGATTTGAAACAGGAGGTTTATACATTTCATCTTTCTTTTCGAGATCTCATTAGTAAGTCTAAGGTCCCTTTAAAATCAGAGCACATGCTCCTTGGCTGGCCTCCCACAAAGGCCACAGGGTCATGTGCCCTGGGAAGGACTCCTCAGCCGTGCCACCTGGAGCCGGGTAGGTTTCTTCTTATAGAGAATGACGGCGTTAGACATGTGGACACTGAGGGCTGGGCATCTTCCAGCTGCTGTACCTTCTGACAGCTGAGAAAATGAGGGAAGATTCTGGCTCAGAGGAATTGGTTTAATGTCCAGATGTACAGACAGATCTTGTGAGATCGTGCCTGGTGGCACACTCAGGTACATGATTAAGCGTTGTATTGCTTCTCTCTGTGGTGCAGTGAGTTTTGATTAGATGCTAACAAAACTTAAGGTATTGAATGATGAAAGTGGACCCGTGATCTCAAAAAGTTCTTAAAAAAAGGCAATGCAGTATCTTCATTTCCTATACAAAGGAACTGTTGTTCCCTTCCCCAAAGGATGTTTAAAAACACCTTTCAACGTAACTCCTTTCACACATATAATGGATTCGGTTAATAGGTCTGACTTAAAATGTAGCCTCAAATGTTCTCCCTTAAATGTTCTAAGTGCTGTTACTATGGCCATTTTATTAATAAGGGCAGGCCCCTTCCTTGGGAGCTTACAGATACGAGCTGTTATGTGGGGTTTTTTTTTAGATTCAGCGGGACCTGGGTGTGGATGTGTGTGTGACCAATACGCTTCACTTCACGATGCCTTGCTCAGCTGTTCCCAGCTGCCTGGGTCCCTGGTTGTCACCGCTGAGCACTTGGTTCTCACCTCACTCATAAGTGGAAAAGCATTTGGACGTGGGGATGTCATTCTCCCTGAGCGTCCGTCGGGATCCACTCCTTGTGGACATGCCGTGGTGGATTTTACAAAGCCAGTGGGTCAGGCTGCTGCTACCACCTTCATTTCCAACCCCCCTGGCTGTACCCCAGACCCACAAAACTCACATGGAGAAATGTCTTACAGACTCTGACAGAAATGTCTTATGAGGTTTCACACCTTCTCATTTTTTAAAACTACCTCATATTGTGGTATCATTTCCTCAAGTCAGCAATGAGAGCACACGGAGCCCTGAGCTGAAAGGTGCTGGGAGCCGGGATGTTTACAGCGTCGTGAGCGTGCTGGTGCTGGAGGCCGTACCTCGTGTTTCCTGTCTCAGCCCAGCACCATGGTTAGCTTCTTAATAGGATGGAGGGGTGCTGTTGTTGTTCAGTCACTAAGTCATGTCCGACTCTTTGCGACCTCACGGACTGCAGCACGCCAGACTTCCCTGTTCTTCACCATCTCCCAGAGCTTGCTCAAACTCAACGTCCATTGAGTCGGTGCTGCCATCCAGCCATCTCATCCTCTGTCGTCCCCTTCTCCTCCTGCCCTCAGTCTTTCCCAGCATCAGGGGCTTTCCCAGTGAGTTGGCTTTTCACATCAGGTGGCCAAAGTGTTGGAGTTTCATCTTCAGCATCAGTCTTTCCGATGAATATTCAGGGTTGATTTCCTTTAGGATTGACTGGTTGCACCTCCTTACTGTCCAGGGAACTCTGAAGAGTGAAGTGTTAGGACCGTCTTTTGGTCAGACCGCTGCCACCCTTCCCCCAGCCACCAAGGTAAACACTTGTGACCTTTGAAGAGACGCGGAGGGAATGAGTCTTGGCTTAGCCCGGTCAGAGCCAGTGCCTGAGAACAGGTGCGTGTGGTAAGCTGGCAGGTTGTGAGCTCCTGCCTGTTACCCTGAGCTGCTGGGGCTGGATCATCGGGAGCACGAACCCTGGTTTGCATACTGATCTCAAACGTCTTGCTAGGGCCAGGCTCACTGACCGGCTTATCCCACCTCTATCACAACAAGCCAGAAACCTCTTTAGAAGCCGTGTTTTTCTCTGTGGGGAGAGGTTGTGAAGGCAGGCCTGCACCCGGACCCTCTATCCACCTCAGGGTTATTGAAACAGAACTGCACCCATTTTTCATTACCTCAGTGTAACTCGGCCACCTAGAAACTCCCCTGCCCTCACCCCCTGGGCACCTTCTGACTAAACCCAGTGAGCTGGCATAGCTGAAATGAGATCCCCCCAGGAAAGCACTGGCAGATGTGTGGATTTTACTGACGGTTCCCTGAGGGCGCAGGGGAGGCAGTTACGTCCCTCCCAGGTCCCCTGACACTCCTCTGCCTTTTGCCCTCCCTCTCCCGCTTCCACACAGGCTCCAGCCAAGCCGCCGTACCTTTTCTGCGGCCTCTCTTCTCCCAGCACTTCAAAACCCAGCCCAGACATGTGCTAAACGAAGACCATTTCTCGCTCCTCAAGGGTACCTCTGCTATGAGGAGCCCTCCATTTATCTCCGGCTTGTTTTCTAAAGGTTCCAGATTAAACCAGACCATTTTCATCTCTGACTCTAAACCCAGGGATTCTGAGGGAGCAGAGGAGGAAGAATGACCTTCCAGTAGAATCCACAGTAGATGCTTGAGCCTCTTACGACTGTGTCTTCCATGGCACGTTTGCTGGAGTCCACAGATTATTCTCAGACGGAGGCCTGCAAGACGTCCACACACTTTAGGCCTTTTTCTCTGAGGCGACGTTCTCAAATGTTCAGTGTTCTTTGAGGGACTTGAGTGAAGCTTATGTGTAGGGAGGACTGGGTGGCATTTTCCGCCCTGTTTCTGTTTTGGCCAGCCATCCTTGGAGGCCTGTGTTTGGCATTAGGCTAACAGCTCTTGGTTTCTATTTTATCTGCTTTTTCCAGCTCCGAACATCTCTTGGAAAAGGAAGAGCATTTATTCGCTACTCCTTGGTGCACCAGAGGTTGGCTGACACTTTACAGCAGTGCTTCATGAACACCAAAGTGACCAGGTAAATACATGACAGTTCTGGGCTTTACCCCCATGTGATTCAGAGATGACCTGAAGGCCCCTCATGAATAGTAATGGTACTGCTTACACTGGACAGAGAAAGACAAATATCATATATCTCTTATGTGGAATCTAAAAAACACTATGAATGAATTATTTATGAAACTGTTGAAACAGACTCACAGACACAGAAAACAAACTTCTGGAGGAGAGGTGAACTGCGAGTATCAGATTAACAGATACATAGTACTGTATATAAAGTAAACATCAAAGGTTCACTATATGGTGCAGGGAACTATATTCAGTATCTTGTAATAAGCTATAATGGAAAAGAATTTTTAAAATATAGCCATGTACATATATTGTTGTTGTTCAGTTGCTAAGTTATGTCCAACTCTTTGCGACCCCATGGACTAAAGCACGCCACGCTTTCCTGTCCTTCACTGTCTCCCGGAGCTTGCTCAAACTCATGTCCATTGAGTTGGTGGTGCCATCCAGCCATCTCATCCTCTGTTGCCCCTTTCTCCTTTGGCCTTCAGTCTTTCCCAGCATCAGGGCCTTTTCCAGTAGGTCGGCTCTTTGTATCAGGTAGCCAAAGTATTGGGCTTCCCTGGTGGCTTAGAGGCCGAAGTATTGGAGTTTCAGCTTCAGTATCAGTCCTTCCAATGCATATTCAGGGCTGATTTCCTTTAGGATGGACTGGTTTGATCTCGTTGCAATGCAAGGGAGTCTCAAGAGTCTTCTCTAGCATCGCAGTTCGAAAGCATCAGTTCTTTGGCGCTCAGCCTTCTTTATGGTTCAGCTCTCCCATCCGTACTTGACTATTGGAAAAACCATAGCTTTGACTATATAGACTTTTGTTGTCTCTGTCTCTGCTTTTTAATATGCTGTCTAGGTTTGTCATAACTTGTCTTCCAAGGAGCCAGACGTCTTTTAATTTCATGTACATATATGTGTGTAACCAAATCACTTTACTGTACTCGTGAAACTAACATAGTACTTGTAAACCAACTATCAAAGAAAATTATGATGCTATTTATAATACACAAAGTGGAAACCATCCATGTCCAATGATCGAGGGCTGTAAAATTACAGCAAATTAGCTTAAATGGCACAGCATGACATCATTTAAAATTCTAATAAGGAAGTCTGTATAGCAACAATGAAAATAACAATATAACGATCAAGGAAAAAGAATGCAAATCTTCTCTGTCCTAATGGCAACAATGAAGAAATTGCAAAAAAAACATATAAAAGGATTAGAAAGTATATGAGAACATGAGGTGATAAATAAAAGGTAGGAATATGTCATTTTTTTCTTTTTAAATTATTGTTTTTGTAGTGAACAATTTTTTTTGAACACTTTTCACCAGGCATTAAAGTGTATGAGGCCTCTGAAACAAGTTCAGGAGCCCTCAAACAAGTGTGATAAACTTAAAGATTATAATAGCAATAATGGCAGCCGCAGTGGCAGTACCTGTCTGCCGCATCCTGGCACAAGCAGGGGCCTCCAGCTGTCATCCTCTCCTCCCCTTCCTGACCGCAGGCCTTGGTGCCCACGAAGCAGGAAGCCCTGCGCTGTCACAGGTCGGGAGACAGAGACCTAGGGAGGCCAGATGCCTCTGTCTGGGCCCCACTGATGCTCAGGTGAGGAGCAGAAACTGGGGTTCAGGTCTCGGAACTCCTAATGCCAGGTGCTTTCCCCTGGTGGATGGCATGTCCTTGGTGCTGGCAGACATGCCTCTCCACAGAACCACCTGTGAAATCTTTAACACTAGCGAGCCTGGGGCCTCACCAGAGACACTGAGTCACTGCCGGCCCCGTTGGTCTGGGCTCCCTGGAGCTTGTGACAGCAACCAGATGGGGGGCCTTTGGGCCCCTCGTGCTCCTCGTGCCCCTCCCACCCCTTCAGCAGGGGGAGGAGGACAGGACGGAGAGCAGGACTGAGCACGTGGAGCCGGGAGAGGATGCCAGATTAGGAGCCTGTCAGCTGAACCTCTTGGCTGCCCTGCTGCCTCTGGAGCTTCTTCCAGTTAATCAAAGAGATACTTCTGAATTAAAGAAAAACTATTGGGAAATATTTTGTTGCATTTTGTGTCACCTTTAAGATTTGTGTAAATGCATATTTCTCTTGTATGTGCTAAGCTTTGTGAATTCATGTGAGTTGAAAACCTTTGCACGTTTGATTTGAAGGTTGTTTTGTTGTGATGTTCAGTGACAGCCGTCATAAACTGACTTACAGTCTCTCCCAGTTCCCAGAACTCAGCCACGTAGCTCATTAAACTCATCAGTCTTGTCTCTTTAATTCTTACTGTCTCACATGAGGTAAAACAGCCACCACCTCAAAGTGGAGGTACTTTGTTCTTTGACTTTTTTAATACATGTCTGGACAGAAATTAGCAGCGAGTTCAATGTCCTGTATTGCGTTCTCCAGAAGGGATAGAAGACAAGATGTTCTTGTAAAAAGGAAGTGTTCTTTCCCTTACAACTGCCCTTTCCTGGACGGTAATTCAAATTTAAGGTTTCTCACATTCTTTGGGGGAATAGATAAGATATAAATAATAAACAAATAAGCATCTAGTTCATTTCAGTAATTCCTTGAAGGAGAGTGAGTTTAAGAGTTACATACTTCAGTGGTGAAAATCACATTGGGATGTGTATATTTGTGTCTGCCTTTAATTACTTTAGTACCTGAGTTGCAATTTGATGAGGCAAAGCCATGCTAAGAGGACTGACTAAATGCTCTCTTCCATTTTCTTTATTGTCCCTGTACTTGACCCCTTTCCATGTTTTTCTGCAGTGACTGGTACTATGCAAGGAGCCCCTTTCTGAAGCCAAAGCTGAGCTCTGACATCGTGGGCCAACTCTACGAGCTGACTGACGTCCAGTTTGACCTGGCATCGAGGGGCTATGACCTGGATGCTGCCTGGCCAACGTTTGCCAGGTACTTTGAAGAATTAACTGCTTGGTTGAAAAGAGGGGAAAGAGGTGTTTGAAGTTTTGAAGCTTGCTATCAGTACGCTCAAAGCAGTTTTGCTAATGCAGTAAATTACCTTATGCTTGCTCATTTTACAGACTTGGTGGCATCATGACTAGCGATAACATCTGAAGGCTCCAGCCTTAAACTAACCTAGTTGGTTAGGTGGTATGAGTCAGTGGAGATGCATATGCAAAACCCAGGGTTTTCAGATGTGTTAAGGAACTCAGTGTGGAGCGAAGTGGAAGCAAGTGGGCTTTTCCCAGTTGTGTTCTCCTGGATACAGTGATTATCATGGACACCAATGAGAGGGATAGAAAGCTCATCACACAAGGGTTGTTGGAGAGTTTGCTCTGCTGTGTTTTCTTTCCCTACACCAGTGTAGCGCCCACACAACTGCATTCACACAACACCCATTTCAGGAGTGAGGTGCTGAGCAAACAGGTGCAGAGAGTGGAGAGACTTGCCCAGTGCCACACAGCTGGCAAGAGCAGGGCCAGGGCACCAGACTCGAGTTCAACTCAAACCCAGCACTCTTTGTTGTTGTTTTTTTTTGCTTTCTGTAAAAAAGGTATGTTTTGTTTTTAATTCCAATTTTTTGAATTTCTTATTAGGGACTTCTTTCTGTGGAGGAAAAAGTACTGACTATAATGGAACCCATGTGTCAACTACTGGGGCTTAAGAGCCAACATTTTTGCCATATTTACTTCACACGTCCTTTTTAGAATGGTGCGATTTTAAAATCATTTCAGAATTACAGAAAAGTTATAAAACCAGTACTCAGTGCTCATCTGTCCTTCACCTCAATTCCCTAGTTATCAGTGTTTTACTACAACTGGTTTTATCATTCTGTTTTCTTTTGTCATTTTTTGGCTGCACCTCATGGTTTGGGGATTCTTAGTTCCCCAACTAGGAGTTGAACCTGCACCTTTGCAGCAGAAACATGGAGTCTTAACCACTAGACTGTCAGGGAATTCCATATCACTTTTTCTCCTTATGTAAATGTGGTTTGTTTCCATTCTCATTTGAAAATATGTTACAGCCGTGATTGCCCTTTACTCCTAAGTATTTCATTCTGTATTTCCTTAGATCAGGGACATCCTTTTATACAACCCCAGTACAATTGTTAAAATCGGGGAATTGACATGGATACAATACTGCTATCCAGTCTACAGAACATACTCAAATTTGAAGAATTATGCCAGACACGTCTTTGAGGCAGTCCAGGCTCCCGTCAGTGCATTGTCAAGGGTCTAGTCCTTGTTCACTTGGGATAGTTTCTCTTCTTTGTTTATGGCATAGACATTTTCGAGAAGTAGAGGCCAGCTGTTTCGTAACTTGTTCCTTGATTTGCGTTTGTCTAGTGTACTTTCCCGTCACTGTATTCAGGGTAAGCATTTTGGGAGAAATACCCCAGGTTTTGTGTCCTCTTGGTATATTGTACCCAGAGGCACAGGATGTTGATTTATTTCAGTACTAGTGAGGTTAACCATCATCATTTGATTATGCTGGTGTTAGCCAGGTTTCTCCTAAAGTTTTCTCTCTTTGTAATTAATATGTTATCTGATTGGAAGACATTTTGAGACTAGGTGGTTGTTGATTTTTCTTTTCTTTTATCCTATTTCTTTTAAATCTCTCTCCTGTTAGCATCCATTGGTAAATCTTTCCTGAATCAATTACTGTCATGGTTATCAGAGTGATTTTCTGAGTCCATTTTTCCTTCTGCATTAGTAGCTGGCGTTCTGTTTGTGAGGAAGATCTTTTCTTTCTTCTCCATCTGTTTATTCATTTGCTTATTTATAGCAGTACTGACTTGTGGATTCTTCTTTTCTTCAATAGGTTATATTCATCACTGTAATAATTTTAAACTCAAGTTATCTCATATTTGGCCAGTCAAAGCCCTTTCAAACTGGTACCAATACCCTTTATTTTAGGAAATAAAATATAGATTCAAATAAAGCCCCACCCCATGGCCATCCTTTCTGATCTCTCTCTTTCTAGAAGCAATTACAACCCTGTAGTTGATGAGTGTCGTTCCCAGATATTTTTGTGTTTTACTGTGTGTTCTCATAAATATATATATAGTTTTATTTTATATGTATATTTTTTGCATTTGCATACATTGAATCATGAAGTTGCTATTCTTTTGCAACTTGCCTTTTTCTTCCACTTTGCTTTTGAGGTTCTTAGCTAATTGCACAGGGAGATTTACAGATGCGGGGTGGGACTGGCACACCATGGCCCACAGGGCAGTGTGTAACACACCTCTGTTTGCCCACTGTCTATGGGTCTGCCTTCAGGCTATGGTGGCAGAGTTGAGTTGTTGTGGCAGAGCCCATAAGGCTTACAAACCAAAACTATTCACTGCCTGGCGCTTTACAAAATAGATGACCAGTGCGTGGCGTAGTGTTCCTCTGTGTGAGTAAAGAGGCTCTCTGTCTCTCCAGTGATAGAGTCAGACTTGTTCTGCTTTCTCCACCATGATACACTGCCGAGAGCACCCACACGTACGTGACTGTCTTCCAGGTAGATGCTGACAAGTGCAGTCGCTGGGTTGTGGAGACTAACAGGTGCAAAATGCAGTAATTGTAGATTAAGGGACAGATTCTGGTTAAGTGAAAGTGCATTTCGTTTGCAGTGACTAGTGCCATCAAATAGAACTTTCCGCGGTAAGGAAAGTGTCCGGTGTGGTCACGTGAACCAGAAGAGGTCTTCCCGCCATATCACCCGTGTAACGTACTGTAAAGCAGTGACCTCAAGGCCCAAAGCACAGCGTGACCTCTGTTTACCAGACTGACTGCTACTGGTTCCTCAGTGGCAGACAAGTAGTGTCTGGCACCAAAGTTTCTAGGAAAGCTTAAACCTCAAACTGGGAAAATAGAATATCGTTCCTTTTTGACAGTGGGAGCAAAGCCACCGTGCTTAGACTTCAGCAGTGGAGTCCAGCGGCCACAACCAACCTGAATGTGTGCTTTGGTGGAAATGTTGGACTTTGCCTCCTTACTGTACCTGGGTGGGCATCACCCCTGCCACTACCTGGTTGCTAGTTGACAACCAAGGCCTCCCCACGTGTGTGTGTGTGTGTTTCCTGCTCTGAGGCAGGCATGTCTGTTCTGTGGCCCCACAGGAGGACCCTGGCCACCAGCTCTTCCGCTTACCTGTGGAGACCACCCAGCCGAAGCTCAAGCATGAGCAGTTTGGTGAGCAGCTACCTGCAGGTAATGCCGGGAAGGCTGGGGCCTTCCTGTCTATCATGTCCTTGCCCCGCCCAACTCAGGGGACGTTTGCAGACACCTGGTGTTCCAGCCCCAAGCCACATAATCCCTCAGTTCTACCCACTGTTTCCTAGAGTCCAGGCTTTTACAACCAAAAGGAATTCAGGCCTTTTAAAATTGTTATTTTTTAAAACTTTTTGAAGTGTTTTAGAAGAAGTGATTTAGCACTGTGGTTAAAAGTGGCAAGATCATATCCTGACTCGCCATCTGTGTGACTCTGGGAAGGTGACTTACCTTCTCGGAACTTGAGCTCTCTCATCTGTAAAATGGGTTCATAACAATTATCCCAGCCCTTAAGGTGGTTGTAGGGAGTAGACAAAGGTATGCACTTACTGTGCTTGAGGGCTTGGCGCAGGCCTAGTGCTCAGTGAATGCTAGTGGGTAAGGTCAGTTTGGTGAATTTTGTTATCTATGTGAATGGAATGTATCATATAGTTTAATGGGAAAGAACACAAATTATTCAGCAAAGCAAAATAAAGAGTAATCAATACAAGAAGAATTCAGAGTGGCATTTTTACCCCATTTTGTGATATAATCGCAGCAGGAATTGTGGGTACAGTGCAGTGGGTGAGCAGTAGTTTACATATACCTTAATTTCTCTGAGGGCGTACATCCGCTGTGTTACCAACACTAGGGGGGGCGGGATGGGAAACGTCAATTCTGGGTCTCAGGGGAACTCACATGTGTGGCGTTGCATCATGGTTTTAGGATGTGCTGCTGACCTTCTCTGGCAGCTGCTTTGAGCGAAGGGGTTCCAGTCCTTCAGATAGCTCCATAGACTTTAGGTCACCTAATTGCTGTATTTTTCCTTCTGTTTGCATTAAATTCTAAAGCTTCACCAAACAGCTGTGTAGCTTTATCCCCAAGCCACTTATTTTCCGTGTTTCCGCCCAGACTCAGGAGATGGCCTCCAGCCTGGACCTGAGCAACCCCTTAAACAGCGAGTCCCTGGAGGGCTTCGATGAGATGCGGCTGGAGCTGGACCAGCTGGAGGTGCGGGAGAAGCAGTTGCAGGAGCGGATGCAGCAGCTGGACAGAGAGAACCAGGAGCTGAGGGCGGCCATCAGCCTTCAGGGAGAGCAGCTACAGGTGGAGAGGGAGAGGGGCCGCGCCACTGCCGAGGACAACAGTCGTCTCGCAGACATGGTGGCCGCGCTCCAGAAGCAGTGGGAAGTCACCCAGGCCACGCAGAACACCATGGTGGAGATGCACACGTGCCTGCAGGCCCTGAAGCTGGGGGCTGCGGAGAAGGAGGAGGATTACTGCTCGGCCCTGCGGCAGCTGGAGTCCTTGCTGAAGCCCCTGGCTCGGGAGCTCGAGGCCACCCATGACTCCCCGCGCAGGAGGGACCAGGACATCCCCGCAGCCGATGTCCCGGAGCAGCCGGCCGCAGCCGAGAAGACGGCCGCTACAGCTCTGGATGCCAAGGAGAGGGAAGAGCGCGCCTCCAGTGACTCGGCCCTGGAGACCCAGGAGCTGGCGGTGAGGCTCCAAGCCCTGGAAAGTGAGAATCCCCACGTCCAGGAGCTCAGTGGGCAGCAGGCAGTGCAGCTGGAGCTGCTGGCTGGGGAACTGCAGCTGAAGGAGGAGGCCGGGGCCTGCCTGGAGCACCTGGTGGAGGAGACGGCCCTGCTGCGGGAAGAGCTGTCCCTCAAGGGGCAGGAGGCAGCCCAGCTCCGGCGCCAGCTGCAGGAGTCTCTGGGCCACTTGGGCTCCCTGGAGGAGGAGCTCGCACAGGCGAGGCGCAAGGCGCGGCAGTGGCTGGAGGAGAAGGAGCTGCTGGAACAGGAGGCCCGCTCACTGACACGGCAGCTGCAGCTCCTGGAGACCCAGCTGGCCCAGGTGAGCCAGCACGTGAGTGACCTGGAGGAGCAGAAGAAGCAGCTCATCCAGGACCGGGACCACCTCAGCCAGAAGGTGGGAACACTGGAGCGACTTGCTGCACAGCCAGGTCCAGGTCTGCCCGGCACGGCTGAGACGCTTGAAGCTCCGAACTCTGCCCCACAGCAGGCCTGCGAGACACCAGAGGAGGAACAGCAGGGCCTGCGGGAGGGACAGACAGACGATCCCAGGGTGCACAGGCCCGGCCCGGAGGACCAGCTCCAGCAGGCCCACAGGGAGCTGGAGAAGGAGCTGCAGAATGTAGCTGAGCGCAACCACATTCTGGAGGAGAAACTTCAGGCGCTGCAGGCTGATTACCAAGCGCTGCAGCAGCGGGAGGCGGCCAGCCAGGGCTCCCTGGCCTCTCTGGAGTCAGAGCAGACGGAGGCAATCCTGTGGGCCCACATGGCAGAGAAGGAGGCTGCCCTGCGGAGCAAGGAGGCCGAGACCCGGGACGGGGAACTCCAAGCTCTTGAGGGCCAGTGCCAGCAGCAGACCCAGCTGACTGAGACCCTCAGGGCAGACGGAGGCCAACAGGGTCTCAGCCCCCCTGAAGACCATGCGCTGCAGGAGCTGGCCGCCCAGCTGGCCCTGTCTCAGGCGCAGCTAGAGATCCATCACGGGGAGGCCCGGCGACTCCAGGCCACGGTGGTGGAGCTCCAGGCCAAGCTGCAGGCTGCCCTGGGGGACCAGGAGAAGGTGAAGAGCCAGCTGAGCGTAGCTGAGGCTGCTCTGACAGAGCACAAGGCCCTCGTGCAGCGACTGAAGGAGCAGAACGAGGCCCTCAACAGGGCCCACGTCCAGGAGCTGCTGCAGTGCTCGGAGCGCGAAGGGGCGCTGAGGGAGGAGAGGGCCGAAGAGGCAGAGCGGAGGGAGGAGGAGCTCCAGATCCTGCGGGAGGAGCTGTCCCGGGCCAGGTGCAGCTCCGAGGAGGCCCATCTGGAGCACGCCGAGCTGCAGGAGCAGCTGCACCGTGCCAACACAGACACAGCGGAGCTCGGCATCCAGGTCTGTGCGCTGACTGCGGAGAAAGAGCGGGTGGAGGGGGTGCTGGCCCACACTATTCAGGAGCTTCAGGAGGCCAAAGAGGCAGCCTCCAGGGAGCGGGAGGGCCTGGAGCACCAAGTGGCAGGGCTGCGGCGAGAGAAGGAGAGCCTGCAGGAGCAGCTGAGGGCGGCTGAGGAGACAGCTGGCTCGCTTCCTGGCCTGCAGGCCCGGCTGGCCCAGGCTGAACAGCACGCCCAGAGCCTCCAGGAGGCCTCACGCCAGGAGCTCGACACCCTCAAGTTCCAGCTGAGCACCGAGATCATGGACTACCAGGGAAGACTGAAGGTAACCCTCCCCCAGCCGTCTGAGCTGCACCCACCTCGTGCAGCAGTGCCTGGTGGGTCCCTGAGTGAGTGGGAGCCACCTTGGGCCATGTGGCCCGTAAGAGCCCGGGAATGTCCTGTTGTCACAGCTCACAGCATCCTTGTCCTGCAAGAACCTGTCAGGGACCCAGCACGAGGGAAGGATGCCTTCAGTCAGACATCTGATGCCGTTGCAGACAAGTTTGGCCCACACAGAAATTTTTTTGTAATTAGCAGCCAACGTTTTAAGAGCAAGTTGTTTGTAGATTTAGTTCGGGGGCTTCTTTTGAAATCTTAGGAGGCCTGTAAGCCTGTGTGCCCTCATTCCTGAATGGCAGCAGGGGCAGGGTGGGAGTACCTGCTTTAAGGAAATGAGGCCGCTGGTATTTTCCTTAACCTTGTTTATATACTTGCTGCCCAAGCCTGAGTTCCTGACTGCCTCAAGTCCTGTCCCTGGATTCTCTGTCTCTTCAGCTGCCTTCTGATAACAGTGCAGCTGTAATAAACCAACTCAATTCATTTTCACAAGACCCTTGGGATGGCTGAGTTTATGTGTGCCCTAGACTGCACGGGGGAGAGGTTAAGAGTGAGGACACGGGCAAACAGACGGGGCTTTGGCCTCTGATGCTCGTCACGTGTCTGTGCGCTTCTCCACTCCTCTCTCTCAGGCAGCTGCTGCCTTTCTACAGCCGTGCCTCCCATCCTGTGTCACTCTATCCCGTGTAGTTCCACGTGGCTCATGCTCCACCCTTCCCTCGAAGAAATGAAATTCTAAGCTCAGAGGCCAAGCTAAATCTCTTAGCTTGACAGGATTGTATTACCAGTGAAGCCCAAAGCTTAATTGAATTTGGGAGAAAGAGAAGTGGCTTGTTTTTACCCACTTCGGTGAATAGGCCCGAAGGAGTCTCAGAACAAGGACCCCACTTTTCTGATCCCTTTCCCATCCTCTCAGACCTCCAATGAAGAATGCAAGAACCTCAGGGGCCAGCTGGAGGAGCAGGGTCGGGAGCTGCAGGCCACCAAGGAGGCCGAGGGGAAGCTGAAGGTAGGCCTGGAGCCCTGGAGCCCAGGGGAGGTACTCCTGCCTGCCTGAGCAGGGGCCGGCCCCTCATCTGCCTGGTCATCCTGCTCCCGGGCTGTGGGCCTGTTGGGGAGGGAATCTCGCTTGTCTCTCACCGGACCATCAAAAGGCCTCCCTGCGGGAGATCCAGTGCCCCCACTGAAGCTGCCATCAGCTCACCTTTGTAGACACCCAGAGTCTGTGTCATGGCCCTGCCACTCCCTGAACACCTGGCTGGAGCTGCCAAGTGTGTTTTTTCACACCACCCCCCGCCTTGTCTTTGGAGAGGGAAATGGCAACCCACTCCAGTATTCTCACCTGGGAAATCCCGTGGACAGAGGAGCCTGGCAGGCTACAGTCCATGGGGCCACAAAGAGTCAGACACGACTGAGCGACTAACGCGCACACATATCCGCCCATGTTCTCCAAGTCAGTGAGTCTGACCTGAGCTGGAGCAGGGGTGGCGCTGAAACCTGTCTTCAGGGCTGTGACGTTTTTCAGAAACCCCCACACCCTGCAACCACACCTCCATCCCCACCCTGGAGCCCCTACACGCGTCACAACTGGCCCTAGTTGATGCTCAAGGGACATAGTTACAAATGGGAATCTGCCCTACTCCACACATGTGCTAGTTCTTGGCCTCTTACACTTAAACAAAAGCCCCTCCCGTAGAAGTGCGCCGGCCAGATGGGGTGGAGCTAGCCAGTCACCGGGTGGCACCTCGCACGGCTTCTGCAGCCAGGTGTCTTCTCCCTGCTTCCTATGCCAGGCCGCCCAGGCGGATGTGCAGGAGAAACTGAGCTGCACCAGCAAGCACCTTGCCGAGTGCCAGGCCGCCATGCTGAGGAAGGACGAGGAGGGGGCCACCCTGCGCCAGGACTTGGACAGGTTAGTTACACAGTCTGCCCGCAGGGCCAGGGGAGAGTCCGCACGGAAGGGGCAGATTTGGGCCAGTCGTTTAGAAAGTCAACCACTCATTCCCCTTTAAAAAGTCCTTTTGCAAGAAAAGCTGTAGACCCAGGGAGTGCTTATGTCGGAAGCATGCCACAGAGCTCCTTGGCAGTCTGCCTGTCACAAGCCTGTAGAAGCTGCAGGGAACCTTTCTCTTAATCCATTGTCATCTCTGGGGGGGGCATATTTCAGTTCAGGAACTTCATGTTTTGGTAAAAATCAAATGAAATAAAAATTGGGCAAGTGTCATGATACTAACAACAACAAACATTTAAGCCTAAAATGTGGCAGGTACTATTTTAAATCCTTGAAATTTACTTGCCTATTTAATCCTCCCAACGGTCCTGTGAGGATGGTGGTATTATTTATCCTATGTTATAGAAGAGAAGAATGCGGCTCAGAAGAGTGAAGTCGCTTTCCCAGGGTCACACAGTGTCTAAGTGGTGATGGCAGGACTAGAACTTAGAACATTTGGCTCCAGAGTCTTTTCTGAACAACTACCCTAAAAACATATAGACAGAGAGTTTTGTGTTTTCTCGTATTTTGTTTTGTTTTAGGGAACTGGTTTGTGAGTTATGTGCGTGCATGCTTTCCCCAGTATGAGTTTTGACCCGAGTTCTTCTTCAGTGACATGACAGGCTGCGGGGTTAAGTGTGAGGTTCTCCCAGCTCATCCAGGAGTGGGCGAGCGAGCCAGGGAGCAGGGTCAGCTTGTCTTCCTGCAGAGACTCTGGTGCTGTGTCTGTGGAGAGCACATCTTGCCGTCACCTTTTGTCATCATTTTCTTTTAACCTTAAAATATGGCCCTCCCTGTGTCCAGCCCCAAGTCCGCCGCTTCTTCAGACCTGGCAGCCCCCTGGTGCATCATGGGCCCCCCAGCCAGCGACGGGGCCAGGCTCGTCCTGCAGGGGATCCTGGCGCCGGATTGCTTGTGTGCTCCCAGCAGAAGCAGACACACCATGCTTCCCCGAGGGTTTAGCTTTCCCACCCACCTCCTATCACCTGCTTCTAGGCCTGGCCCAGGCTCAATGGGAGATCCAGACCACGCTGGATGCGTAGTAGCCTGGATGTGTGTCTCCTCTCATCTGACTCTCCTTTCAGAGTTCAATTGCTGTAGTACTCTGGCTGCCCTTAGCCAGGTCATGTTCATGTGACAACTTAAACAGAACCTCCTAAGTTGGTGGTATTTTTTTCTTTAATGCTATAACTGTGTGTATATCTGTGTGTCCCCAAGATCACTTCGGTGGACAGTGTCTCATAAACCACCTGCTGACAACTTTTTCCTGGACATGGCAAGGCTGGAATAGATCCAGATTGATTAGTCAGGCACAGTCCTCTAGTTTTATGGAGGTTTTGTGAATACCTTGGTTCATAAACCATCCTTGGAAAGCCACTGCCTCAGGGGACTAGTGAGCTGAATGAGAAGTGGGCAAGGATGGGCAGACTCTGGTTCAGCCAGCCCCTCTCATAGCCTGAGAGTCTGCAGTACCCAGAGCAGGATTCTGTAGGCCTCGAGGCCTCAGGTTGAACTCCTGGCCATGCAGAGTTAGTGCCTGCTCTGTGCCCAGTGCCACACCCCATGTATAGAGTCCCAGAGAAATGTGGGGGACAGATGCTCCTCTGCCTGGTCACCTCCAGGAAGCTGCGCCTCAGTTCTTCCTGTTCTGACTCCTTTTTCCTCTGCATATCCACCCCCCGTCACTAACCCATGCACCTCACCCATTGGGCTCCTTTCACAACCTCAGTTTTCTCCCAAGAAAAGTGGTACGGAGTTTGACCCACCTGGGGTGCTCCTAGTGACCTGAGGTCAACCTCCTCTCCCGAATGTCCCTTGTATTTGTTGTGGGGGGTAGCAATGTGTGAAGAGTTTGGGTGTGTGAGAGGAGGTTTGAAGGCTTAAGGTTTGAATATACACCCTGTGAGTGGAACAGTGCCAAGGGGATCCCCCAAGACAAACACTGGTAGGGCAGCGGGACTGCTTATTAGAGGCTGGGGGTAGCCCAGGGGAAGGGGGAAGCTGGAAATAGTGGGTGATCGGGACTACTTACCACTCCTCCACCAGGACCCAGAAGGAACTTGAAAGAGCCACCACAAAGGCCCAGGAATATTACAGCAGACTCTGCCAGGAGGCGGCAGACAGGGAGAAGAACGACCAGAAGATGCTCGCTGACCTGGATGACCTGAACAGAACCAAGAAGTACCTGGAGGAGCGGCTGATAGAGCTGCTCAGGTGAGTGTCGGGACAGACCAGGGGCCGGGGGTTTCCCCTGAGCTTGGCTTTTCTTGAAAGAAGTGTGACTCTTCTTGAAGGGACTGTTGCAGGGAAGCGGGCCCCTGTCTGCTTGTGTCCTGTTGTAAGGGCACACGCACGTGAACAGGGTCTACTCAGGCCCTTGGCAGCCTTAAAAGACAGGATTTCATTGTTCCCACTAGTGTGCGTCTGGTTTGTGTTTTTGTATTGCTGTGTTGTTTTCAAACTCTCCATGTACTCAGCCACAGAGTGGCAGTCAAAGATGTCTAATATCCTCAGGGCCTTCTCCACTCCCTTGCCCCGCTCTCCTGGGTCCTTTTCTCCTTCTCCTCCATCCGACTCTCCCCAGCTGCTGGGGCCCCAGACTCCAGCCTCAGGCAGCAGCTGTGTGCTTAGTCACTCAGGTAGCAGGCAGCGATGTGAATGTGTGAGCCGGGCTGGAGGGGCTCTGAGAACCAGAGGGCATGGCTGCACTGCTGCTGCCAGGGCCCCTCGCTTCTTCAGAGAAGGTAGAAATCTGGATTTTTATGTGAAATTGGTCTGAGTTTTGTTGGCAAGTCATTCCAAAAAATTTATAAACCTTTCTGTATGGGAATCTTCTTTCTTTTTTGCATGCGCCCTGTGGCTTGTGGGATCTTAATTCCCTGACCAGAGATCGAACCTGTGGCCCCTGCAGTGGAAACCCAGAGTCTTAACCACTAGACCTCCAGGGAAGTCCCAGAAGTTTTCAAAAATACGAAAGCAGATAGCAGAATGTACCCCTCTGTACCTGTCACCCAGCCTCAACATTATGCTCATGACCAAGTCGTGTGTTTCCTGGAGTCCTACCCATTTCTCCCACCTCCTCAGACTGTTTTGAAGCAAATCCCAAATTTCCTGTCATTTCATCCACAAGTGTTTTGGTACGTGCCTTCCTAACACTGGGACTGTTTATTTTAAACAACCACAATATCATTACTATGCTTAAAAATTGACTAATTCCCAGTGTCATCAAGTATCTAGTCATTTTGAAATTTTTCCAATTGCTTTATGATTTTTTCTAGACAGAATCTAAATTAGATCTGTATGTTGCATGGTGGTACGTTTCTTGGATCTCTCTTACTTAGGCATGGTTTCCCCACCATCTCTCTTCTTTTCCTTTGCAGTTTACTTTTAAAGAAAGCAGGCCATTTATCTGGTAGAGTTTCCTGTAACCTGGGCTTTGCTGATTACGTCTCTATAGTGTCATCTAACATGTTTTTCCATCTTCTGTGTAGCCTATTAATTGATAGTTATAACTAGAGCAGTGGTTCCCAACCCTGATGCAAATTGGAGTCACTAGGGGAGCTAATAACTAAAGTAACACTCAGGTCTGGACCCCACCCAGACCAGCCAGAGTGGAATTCTTGGGAGTGGGGTCCAGGTATCAGTGAGCAAGAGTTGAAAAGCCCTGCTCCACTAGACACTGGCTCAGACTCAAAGTTTTGTCCAAAAAACTCCATAAAATTGGTTTATAGTTTTGGGTCTTTCTTTGAAGAACCAGATAAGATCTGGTTAGCCCTTTCTTTACAGTGTCAGCAGCCACGTATAAGCGATACCTAAACGTACTAATTCATTTGGGATTGCAAATTGGCAATAATAAATTTTGGCTAATTTGGAAGCTTGAAAACTTTGCCCGCGTGCCATCAGTTTGCAGACTAGGGACTCCGCATTTGTGACCCTTCCAGAAGTTTGTGTTGGAAGAGCCCAGGTCCTGACACAGTTGCCACGTTCCCAGGGTCTGGGCACCTGGCCTCCCGGGGCTGGACAGAACAAGCCGTGGCCCAGGTGGGAGAATGACGCTGGTCACAAGAATGAGTCTTTCTGCTTCCTGACAATGTCAGGCATTCCTGAAAAGTCCATGTTCTGGTTTATATTTCAGGGGAACAGTCTTTGGTTGACTTGAATCCCTGACTGACGAGAGTGCCGGCTTCTCTCAGGGCCTGGGTGGCTCTGGTGTGGCTCTCAGTCATCAGTGGCTCACATGTTGCCAGGGCCATTAATTATTACTTAAACCATAAAACCAAGAAGGATCCCAAACATCCTGAAGATTGGGGTGGGCGTACATTCCTGGTTATTTGGCTCACAGCACACTGGCTGTTGGGTGAGTGTGGCAGCACCTGGCAGCCTAACCTCCCAGTGGCCGTGTACACTGCCATTTAGACCCCTGGGCAGCTGGTGGCCCTTGTTAGTGCTGGCAGGCCTTTGCAGTTGCAGAGCCTTTTATGGACCCCCATACCTTCACATGTGTGGTGTCAGATCAGGACCCACACATTGGGGGACTTCTGAGTCTGGGTCTGCTCTGTGTGACAGATGACCTCGGTATCAATAAAAGTGAATCCCCCTCCTGTCTTGCAAAATTCAGAAGCAGTCTTTTGAAGTGAATCCAAAAGTAGTTCTGTCATTTTCATGGACGCTTTCTTCTGTTTTTCTCATGTGGCTCTGTCCCAGGGACAAGGATGCTCTCTGGCAGAAGTCAGATGCCCTGGAATTCCAGCAGAAGCTCAGTGCTGAGGAGAGATGGCCCGGGGACATGGAGGTGAACCACTGCCTCGACTGCAAGCGGGAGTTCAGCTGGATGGTGCGGAGGCACCACTGCAGGTCAGCGGGCGGCTTGCGGGAAGGGCCCAGAGCCAGGGCAGAGGGCTCTGGATGGGGAGTTAGGGCAGGCGTTGGCATGGCGGCCACTTGTCTAGGAAGAGCATGTTGTCTTTTAGTTTTGAGGGAACCAGTTGAGGAGGGGGTGTTAGGCAGGGTCCCAGCAGGACACTCAAGGATCCCCGAAAGGGAAGAGAGTTGAATATAGGGCATGTGGGCAGAAGTAAGGGGACCCCCAGGGATGTGGGGCACCCAGAGACCCAAATCTCGGTGCTCGCTTGGCCTGTGGTGATCAGAGGGGAAACGGACCACGGAGAGAGCAGGGGCCGACGCTTTACCAGAGGAAGCAAAGACCTCCCTGCCCCCAGGACCCAAAGGTGGGCAGGCAGGAATGAATTTCAAGTTGGGACAGGGGTGTGGAGAATCATCTTTGGTTTTAGAGCCCAGCCCCCAGGCGTGGGATGCCCAGCTGCATCGTAGTGTCAGGGAAGGGGGCTCGGCCTGCCTGCTAGGAACCTAGGAAGTAAAACTTCCTCCCATCAGGCGTCACCCAGGCGGCTTTCTTGGAGTCTTAGGAAATGGGCCTTGAGGCCACGGTCCAGAGCGGGCAGAGTTGGGTGTGATGAACTGTGTGGCGTCCAGAGCCCAGTTCGGGCACCGGGCAGGGCGCTTGCGGCCCCTGTGCAGCGTCCTCACAGCCCGTGTCGTCCCCAGGGTATGCGGCCGCATCTTCTGTTACTACTGCTGCAACAACTACGCTGTGAGCAAGCACAGCGGCAGGAAGGAGCGCTGCTGCCGAGCCTGCTTCCGGAAGCTGAGCGAGAGCCCCGGGTCTCCCAGCAGCAGCAGCTCAGGCACCAGCCAGGAGGAGCCCAGCCCCACGCGGTCCCCAGCCCAGGCCACCGGAGGCCAAGGTCAGCTCCCCCACTGCCTCTGTTCTCCGGGGCCACCCTCCCCACTGTGACTGCTTAGCTGAGCCACACCTAGTTCAGTACTTCCAAAGTGAGGCACTGAAACTTTCTTTTTGATGTAATTAGGATGGAAACTGAATTGAAAAGGGAATAACTTTCTCCTGATATGATTCAGCATTATTATTTAATATGAGGTCTGTTTGCTTCTTAACTCATGTACCACTGGTGGAATGCCACCCCACGCTTTAGAAAATGCTGTCTCCCAGGCCCCAGCCCCGAACTTCTGTCCCGGGATAACCGAAGGCCAGGCGTTGAATCTGGAAATGAGCGCACCCTTCTCTGTCTTCCCAGTAGCTCGTGTTCTCACTCAGTGACCGAAAAGGGCCCGTTGTCCTTCACCTCCTCCCACTCAGCTCAGTAAAAGGAAGCGGGATTTGGTCCCTGCTGCTTCTGCTCCAAGCACAGCCTCACAGACCCCAGCCCAGGCCGCCCACTCAGGACTGGACTGTGGTGTAGAGCACGAGGTGGGCAGAACTGCAGTGACTCGGGTGGCAGTGAGCGCCGTCTGTGCTCAGACACCACTGCCTCCTGCAGCCAGAGCCCTGCCCTCCTTGGCCTCAGTCTGGATCCAGGCCAGCCAGCCCTCAGAGACACTGTTAGCTCCTCTTTTATTTAAATAGATCATCAAGGAGGTTGGCCAGCTCCATTATTTATACTAGATACAAACAACTGCTCAAGGATTGGGAAGTGTGCTTTGCACAGCATTAGTGTGTTATTCTGGAGAAGGCAGCGGCACCCACTCCAGCACTCTTGCCTGGAAAATCCCGTGGACGGAGGAGCCTAGTGGGCTGCAGTCCATGGGGTTGCTACAAGTCAGGCACGACTGAGTGACTTTACATTCACTTTTCACTTTCATGCATTGGAGAAGGAAATGGCAACCCACTCCAGTGTTCTTGCCTGGGGAATCCCAGGGACGGAGGAGCCTGGTGGGCTGCCATCTATGGGGTCACACAGAGTCGGACACGACTGAAGCGACTTAGCAGCAGTGTGTTATTTAAAAGTTACTGAATTTTGAAAGCCCTTTATATATCCTGAGTATGATTTATTTATCATAAATGTGTTTTACAAATGTTTTTTCCCAGCCTATATCCTGTCTTTTTAAATTTTCTTTTGATGAATATAATTTGGATAAAGTCCAGTCTATCAGTTTTTTTCCCCTTATGGGTCAATTTTTTCCTCTTCTTTTAATATCATCTCTCTCATTGTTTAACTCAAGAACTCAAAGGTCTTCTTTTGTTTTCTCCTAAAAGTTTTATAGTTTTAGATTCACGTTTAGGTCTATGGTTCATTTTGAGTTAATTTTTTATATGATGCAAGCTTTGCCCAAAGATTCATTTTTTGTATATGGTTGTCCAGTTATTCCAACACCATTGGTTGAAAGGTCTGTTCCCATAGAATTGCTTTTGTGCTTTTCTCAAAAATCAGTTGCCTTTATATATGATTCAGTGTCTGGACTTTCTGTTCCACTCCATTTACCAACGTGCCTTTTCTTTCACCAATACCACACTGTTAGGATTACCGTAATTTTATAAGTCTTCAAATCAGGCAGAGTGAGTCCTCCAATTTTCTTCTTTATTAAAGTTTGGCTATTCTAGGTCGTATGCTTTTCCATATAAATGTTAGAATTAACTAGTCAATTTCCACAAAAACATCCTGGTGACATTTGGTTGGGATTGCATTGAGTCTCTGCAGCAGTCTGGGGAGAATTGCCAGAGTAACAGAGTTGAGTCTTCCAGTCTACACGTGGCAGAGCACTCAATTTAGGGCTCCTTTGGTTTCTCTTGGCGGGCATCATTTTGGGTCCCTGTTGCTCATTTTCCCTTCCTTCCTCTTTCCCCCTTCCTCCTGCCAGCCTCAAAAGGCGGGTTCAGGAATGTGGCTGGGCCTATGGAAAAAAGCCAGTCCCAGTCCCCCCTTTCCAGCCTGTGCCTCAAGCCGCCCTCCATTATGCAGACTTCAGGCCCAAGGGAGAGCGTCCCTCCTAAAGCCCAGCCCGTCCAGGAGCTGTGAGGCAGGGCCCGCTGGGAAACTGCAGCCCACGTGAACCCTTCTCGCTGAGCAGCCCAGGACTCTTTCCCGTGCCTGGCTCATTCTGGGTGTTTCAGTGACAACACAGGGTGGCGTGGTGCCAGCGTGCTGAGGTTGCTTGTTTTGATTTCTGATACTTCCTGCCTCCTGCCCTGCCTGTCTGTCTTTCGGTCTTGCTTGCCTTTTCTTCTCTCACCTCAGGCCTGCCATCACAGCTTCCATCATGCAGGAGGGTGCTTGTTGGCGGGGTGGGGATGACTAGAACAGCAGCATCCACAGTCTCCTTCCCACCCAGTGCTCTGCAGGGTTGGGTACAATTCTGTCAAGCTTCAAGGGTTGGTGGGGTTGGGTGGGGTTGGTGGGGTTGGGCTGGGGGGTGGTGGGCAGTTCCTTTCCACCCCCTAGTGGACTGAGATGGAAATGCAGGTCACACAGAATCCTGCTCTCAAAGAGGCATGCATGAGGTGTGTGTCTGCTGGAGCAAGGATTCAGCAGCAGGGAAGTATGTTTATCTTTTAGTTAGGTTCTTTCCTGATAAGGTTTTGATAAGTGTTTTCCTTCTAAGTAAGGGGCCTCAGAGAACATGTTAGAGCTTAAAAGTCCTCCATGCCCCTGCCTAAGGGACTTCAGAGAAAATACTTTGTTTCACCTGCAGTCCCCTCATCTGCTTTTCTGAAACATCCCAACAGCTGTTTGTCTCCATCTGGACAGAGTCGCTGTCTGTTGAGTGAGCGCTGCAGGGTGCATGCTCCTGGTTCGTCCACGGAGCTGCGCTCCCTCCCCGTCCCATGCATGACCATGTGCCTCTCCTCTCTCCCTGCTTGCATCTGTGCCCCAGGTGCAAACACAGACTGCCGGCCGCCGGATGACGCCGTGTTTGACATCATCACAGACGAGGAGTTGTGCCAGATACAGGAGTCCGGCCCCTCCTTGCCTGAAACACCCACTGAGACTGATTCTCTTGACCCAAATGTGGCCGAACAGTGAGTAGACATCACCTCCATTTCCCGAGTTCTCATTAAGTGCCTGGTATTGCGCCTTCTTTTTTTTTTAAAAAATGCGCATTTGGGTGCACAGGGTCTTAGTTGCTGCGCCCAGGATCGTCAGTCTTCGTTGCAGCATGCAGGATCTTCAGTTGTGGCGTGCGGACTCTCAGTTGCGTGTGAGATCTGGTTCCCTGGCCAGGGGTTGAAGCCAGGCCCCCTGTAATGGAGCTTGAGTCTTAGCCGCTGGACCACCAGGGAAGCCCCTGGCCTTGTGCTGCCTCATCAGAGGGTTAGGAAAGCTCAGAAGCAGGGTCAGCTGTCTCCATTACGGGAAGGTGCCTGAGCACACTGCTCAGGGCAGCGGTCCTTGAACAGCGCCAGGACTCGGGGAGCGGTCAGCGTGGAGCCTTGTCAGAGAGTTTCTGTCAGCAGTCCTCCTGATTTCAGCAACTCCATGAAGCCTTTTTTGTCTTGGGCAACTATATTAATCCACATAGGCCGCCATGACAGATGCTATACACCAGATGACTTCAACAACAGAAGTCTCATTTGTCAGGTTCCAGAAGTCCAAGGCCAAGGTGCTGGCGGTTTTACTTTCCCTGGGGCCTCCCCTTGGCTTGCAGACGGCCGCTCTCTTCCTGTCTCTGCGTGTGGTCAGCCCCAACCCTGGGCGTGTGCACCCTTGTCTCTCTGGCTCCTAATCTTCCATTGTTATAAGGACACCAGTCAGACTGGATTAGGGCCCACCTTATTGGCCTCATTTTAGCTAACTTCTTTAATGGTCTTGGGCTTCCCTGGTGGCTCAGATGGTAAAGAATCCACCTTCAATGTGGGAGACCTGGGTTTGACCCCTGGGTTGGGAAGATCCCCTGGAGGAGGAAATGGCAACCCACTCCAGTATTCTTGCCTGGAGAATCCCATGGGGTCACAAGGAGTCGGACACGACTGAGCGACTTGTCACTTTTAATCGTCTTATCTCCAAAAGCAGCCCCGTTCTGAGGCACTGGGGTTAGGACGTCAGCAGGGGGACTGAGGTGCATGTGCTCGCGTGCAGCAGAAATCCGGGATGACTTCTGCTGGATGATTCAGAAGAGCAGCCCTTCCTGGGCTGCCTCAGCCATGCTCAGAGCATCACACTGCTCTTTAAAAACCACGTCATAGAACCACTCATCAGGCCTGGTGATGCTGCCACAAGAAAGGAAGCTCAGATTAATTTCAGTTCTCTCAAGCGGTTTCTCTCAGAAGTTCCTCTGGCTTCAGCTAAGGCCTCTTCGAGCCCCAGAGTTTTAAAAGCAATAAAAAAATATAGACAAGTCTGTTACCCAGCACTCTGGAGCCAAGGGACTTTCCCCCAACCAGCCTGGGCCCTGTCCCATCATGGTGACCCAGATCCTCCAAACGTTCCACTGCTGTAGATGGACGGCATCCGGCACAGGGCCGTGCATCCTTCAGCACCAGCTCTCCACTGGCCTCCTCAATTTTTCTGGGCCAGCTGTTTTCCAACAAAGCTTGCGAGGAGAGTTGTGCAAGGGCTAATTTCTAAATAAATGAAATAACTGCATCAAGTGCCACCGTACTAAAGTGTCAAGAGTTTAAGTCAGGGGACGCACGGCAAAGGTCAAGTTCCCCTCCGTGGCAGCCTCACTTGGTATTTCTCAGCCCCGGCGTCCGGCTGAAATGCAGTTTCTCGTGCAAAGCGCTGCCTGCTCAGAAGCTCAGGGGAGAATTGACAGGGCCCCCGTGTGCAGACAGTCCATGGCCCACTCTCCATCCAGGCGGGGAGCTTCGCGAGCTTTTGCCCACTCACGTTGAGATCTCTGTTCCTCTCTTCATGCCCAGAATTCAGAGGAGGGCTGGCACCAGTCTGTCAGATTTATCGTCTGGGGTTTCTGCTGCATGGGAGGAGATGCACTCAATCTTGGGAGGTTCTCAGCTCAGGAGATTTTAGGCTCCAGCGTGTGTCCCTATACTCAGTTATGCTCGTGCTTGAGGGTGAGTGAACTCGCGTCAAGGATACAGCCAACCCCATCACCCAAGTGAAGGTGCTCACTGTGACCGTGGGCCTTTACTTTTCCTTCTGAAAGCCCCACCTTGAAGCCTTGCCTGACTGCGTGAGCATGCAGTGTCCCCCCTGACCCCCATGGATTTGCACTAAGCCACCCTTTTCCTTTGTCACCTGGCAACTCTTCGCTGACTGTGCCTTGACTACTGGCCAGCTAGGTCAGGGGTCAGGTGAGCCAGACCAGAACCTCAGGGCCTTGGAAATGGCCCTGGGCTCTCAGGTGCATGAGAAAGTACCCCCTTAGCTCCCCCATCACTTCACCCCTCACCTTCCCCTTTCCTAGTAGGAGCAAAAGCAGAAGGTCTTCTGACCACTGACAAACGTGTGTGTTTCGGTCGTGGGAAATCAGGAAGCGTTCCAGGGAAAGGAAACTGCCAGCATGCTGGCCTCAGCCTCCAAAGCAGATTCGGGGCTAATGGATGGATCTGCAGTCCCGTGCCTAGTCTGTTTGGGCGAAGGGTAAGCCCTCCGAGTCAGTTCAGGGCCTGCCCCGTCTCACACCTTGCTTGCACATTAACTGGAGGCAGACACCCGTGTCTCCTGCAGCTTTTTCTTAGGCTTAAAACCACCAGGAGTCTGAGAAAGTGGCGGTGGGGAGAGGGGTGGTACAGAGCCTGGGTGTGTGTACACGTCCTTGCCAAGAGATTTAGAGAAAGAGTCCAAAGTAAGAAGTGGTCCAGGAGGGGTTAACGCTGCAAAAGTTCTAATCCGGAGAACAGAGGCTGCTTGGAGGTCATGTTGCTGAAAGCCCTTGTTGGAGCTCTTTCCCTCCGGAGCTGTGTCTGCGCGCCCTCACTTGGTCCCGCCCAGCCCTCCACAGAGTAGAGGTTATGGTCCCTGTTTCTTGTATCGAGGCACTGAAGCTCAGGAGGCCAGGTAACTCACTCCAGGTCACGGGGTTGCAAGCGTCAGAACCAAGCTTTGTACCCAGAACCCCTCCCTCTAGTCACAGGCATGAGATGCATTTTGCAGCGTACTGCCGCCTTCTCCTGGCCCCGTTTCCCCATCTTCCCATTAAAGAGCTGCCCTCCTTCCTTACCCTTCGTCCACTCCCCGCTCCACACATGTGTCCTCAGGACAAACACGATTGTCTGCCCTGCCCCCTGGCTGTGACAGGACGGGAAGAGGCCCCAGAACCCAGGAGCTCAGGGAGAGCTGGCAGGATGCCGCTGACCCTTCAGCAGCCTCCGAGCGGCCCCGGCACGTGGCCCCGGGGCACAGGCCTCACCAGGTGGGAAGGTGACATTCTCCAGACCCCGCGGACATGCATACCCCTCCCCACAGTCATCCAGGCCCACCTTCAGCCATCTGCCTGAGAGAGGCCCAGCTGTTCTCAGGCCTGAAGCAGGCTGAGAAGAAAAGAGAGCTCCTTCGCCCACAGCAGGGCAGGCCTCAAGTCCTTGGCCTCCCCCAGGCCTGCCTCCCTTCTTGAGCAGACTGTGTCAGAGAAGAGCTTGAGCTCAAGAGTCAGACGCTCCTGGTCAGGTCCTGGTTTGCCGCCCCTAGGTTCACCACAGCCCCTGAACTCAACTTCCTCCCTGGCACATACAAGCTGGAGCCGCACCCACTCCCACGGTGTTAAAAGGGTCAGCCGGGTACCGTGTGGGAAGCCTTCCATGGAGGTGCCTTGTTTTTGCGATGTTTTCCCTGAGCTGTGAGGTCAAGGATCACGCTGTGGTGTCTCCTGCATGGGCCCTGGTTTGCTGCACCTCGTAGCTCAGGTGTCTTCACCAAGGAACATCCTGCCTGATGCCCAGGATTACTGAGCTCAAACGCTATAGAGACTGCACCAACCCACAGAGTATCTTAGCCAGCACCTACTTCAGAACGGGGGCTCTGTGGTCAGTGTTTCGGGGAACTGTTGTGGGTTTATCACCAACCAGGAGATCCAGTGCCTGGTATTTCAAGCAAAACGAGAACAGAGAATGGTGAACATGGTCAAGGTTAGAAAACCACCTTTTGTTGTTGTTCACTCACTCAGTCGTGTTTGACGCCATGGCCTACAGCACACCAAGCCTCCCCGTCCTTCACTGCCTCCCGGAGTTTACTCACGCTCATATCCATTGAGTGGGTGATGCTAACCCACTATCTCATCCTCTGTTGCCCCTTTCTCCTCCTGCCCTCAGTCTTGCCCAGAATCAGGGTCTCTTCACATCAAGGGGCCAAAGTGTTGGAGCTTTAGCTTTAGCATCTGTCCTTCCAATGAATTTTCAGGGTTGATTTCCTTTAGGATGGACTGGTTGGATCTCCTTGCTGTCCAGGGGACTTTAAGAGTCTTCTCCAGCACCACATTTCAGAAGCATCAAATCTCTGGAGCTCTGCCTTCTTTATGGTCCCACTTCCTCATCCATACATGACTACCAGAAAAACCGGAGCTTTGACTATGTGGACCTTTGTTGGCAAAGTAATGTCTCTGCCTTTTAATACACTATCTAGGTTTGTCATAGCTTTTTTTCCAAGGAGCAAGCGTCTTTTAACTTCATGGCTGCAGTTACCATCTGCAGTGTTTTTGGAGCCCAAGAAAATAAGGTCTGTCACTGTTTCCATTTTTTCCCCATCTATTTGCCAGGAAGTGATGGGACTGGTTGCCATGATCTTCCTTTTCTGAATGTGGAGTTTTAAGCCAGCTTTTTCACTCTCCTCTTTCACTTTCATCAAGAGGCTCTTTAGTTCCTCTTCACTTTTTTGGCATTAGGGTGGTGTCATCTGCATATCTGAGGTTATTGATATTTCTCCCGGCAATCTCAGTTCAAGCTTGTGCTTCATCCAGCCCAGTACTTCACATGATGTACTCTGCATAGAAGTTAAATAAGCAGAGTGACAAAATACAGCCTTGATGTACTCCTTTCCCAATTTGAATCAGTCAGTTCCATGTCCGGTTCTAGCTGTTGCTTCTTGACCTCCATACAGTTTTCTCAGGAGGCAAGTAAAGTGGTGTGGTATTCTCATCTCTTTAAGAATTTTCCACCGTTTGTTTTCATCCACACAGTCAGAGGCTTTAGTGTAGTCAATGAAGCAGAAGTAGATGTTTTTCTGGAACTCTCTTGCTCTTTTGATGATCCCACGGATGTTGGCAATTTGATCTCTGGTTCTTCTGCCTTTTCTAAATCTAACTCATACATCTGGAAATTCTCAGTTCACATATTGTTGAAGCCTAGCTTGAAGGATTTTGAGCATGACCTTGCTAGTATGTGAAATGAGTGCAGTTGTGTGGTAGTTTGAACATCTTTGGCATTGACCTTCTTTGGGATTGGAATGAAAGCTGACCTTTTCCAAAAAGCCTTGTTGCACTTGGGTTAGCCTAGCATCTCTGCCTTCAGATGAGTACAGAGTTGTCAGGTTCCCTGGTCCATCTTAGCCAACATTTGAGGGAAGAAAAGAGATTTTTCACCAGGGTTTTAACACTGCTGTGTGTGCTTTGTGAGGTAGTTATCTCTCTGAACTTGTTTCCTCATCTGGAAAAAGGGGGTAGTACCAAACGTCCTAACAAAGGGCATTGGGTACTGTGGGCCACGAAGGAGTGATGCGCAGAAGGGGCGCTGCCCCCAGAGGACAAGGAGAGCCAGCGCCCCGTCCTCAGTGCTCTCCGCTCCGCTTCTGCCCCTCCAGAACAGGCAGCTTCTGTTTTTTCTGTCCTGCAGCATCATTTCCTCATTGCAGGACGCTCGCTGAGAATCCCGGGCTTCCGGCTCCAGGTAGCCCCTGGAATCAGGGTCAGCCTGTGTTCTCCGCATCTCGGATAGCGTGGCCCTGCCCTGCCCCTGGGCTGCAAGTGCAGGGAACTCAGTGGAGGGGGAGACCCTGAGGCCTCACCCAAGGCAGCCACAGCCCACCCGACCTCCTCCAGTTGCACCCCAGGCCCCTTAGGTCAAGCAGTGGGTGTGAGTAGAGGCAAGTGCTACAGGGAAGGGAAGGGCGGCTCTGAGACAGGGAGCCTGTGCTCCACAGGGCTGTCCTGTGGACGAGTGAAGTGCAGAGTGAAAACCCTCAGGAAGCTCCGTGGGCTGTGCCAGGGTCTGCTGCCCGGAGTGGCGTGCGCCCAGGAGGGGGTTGGGAAAATGATCTCTGCTCCCAAGGGCAGGAGGTAAGGCCAGAGTGTGGGCCCAAGCAGGGGAGGCAGAGAAGCGGGAAAAGATGGAGCGGCCATGCTTTTCCTCAGGACAGGCAGGCAGATATTCCTCAGCTGTGGAAGGGCCAGTGCAGAACCTTTTTGCGGGGAGCCTGGACAGAGGGCACATAACAGGCCTGGCGTGGCATGTGGCCTGAGGCGACTCATCTCGTTTGACTCAGCCAGGCCGGCACTCGGGAGGGGAGGACCCAGCTGTCCCAGCAGCTGCCCCTCCATCGCCTGAGCGGCCGCCCCCAGCACAGCTCCGAGCACGTGGTCACCGCCTCCCAGCGCTCCTGGACAGAGGGCGTCATCAGCCAGGGGTACGGTTGGTGAAACAGGCTTGGGCGGGGATGGGGGGGGCGCCTGCCTTGTCCTGGGGTGCACAGACATGAAGCTGTCCTTGAAGCAGGATCTGAGTCACCCCAGAGCCCTGCTTTACCCTCACACCACACTACTTTCCTCTGTGTGGTCAGAGGACCTAAACTGGGCCAGACACTTCACCCATTCCTTCCCAGTTAGGGACTCTGCCTCTTGTTCTGGGTTATTACTGGGGAGGCCAGGGACTTGTGGCCTCTCTAGCATAAGTGCTCGGCATTAAGGTGACTGCACAGAGGAGGGTGACCAACCCTCACCTCTCTGAAACCAACATAAACAGGTTAAAGGTCAGTTCAGCCTTGTCACAGTGAAAAGGTCAGCTTGTGGTGTTTAGAGTACTAGATGGCCTCTGTGGCCTGAGCAGAGCTCTCTGCTCTCCTGCCCTCTCTGTAAAGCAGGTCTCCCCATGGGTGCATTTAGCGTGTTTATGAAACAGTTGGTGGGGCCCTGTGGGCGCTGTAGGCCAAGCCTTTACACAGCTGGGCCATGCCCTGCACCTCTGCAAGGCACGAAGCCCCCCTCCCACGCCTCACCAATGCACTGCCACCGTTTGGGGGCCCCTCCTCCCACAAATGCAAAGGGTGCTAAGTGTTTGGTGTGTGTCCTCTCCAGCCCTCCGCATGCCGGCCTAAGAGGCGACACTGTTACGGAACACGCTGCTCCAAAGTGGAAGTGGCTAAGACATTACCAACTGGTCTTAACCCAGTGGCTCAGTGGTAAAGAATTGAATCTACCCGTCAATGCAGGAGACACAGGTTCGATCATTGGGTCAGGAAGATCTCCCGGAGGAAGGCATAGTAACCCCCTCTAGTATTCTTGCGGGAGCTTCCCATGGACAGAGGAGCCTGGCGGGCTCTGGTCCATGGGGTTGCAAGGAGTCGGACACCACTGAAGTGAAGGAGCAGCATGCAGCTGGTCTTACCAGCCTGTGACTCAGGTCTGCCCAGGCCTCAAAACCTCACTGTTCAGCCTGTTCTGACCCCCTCCCCAAGGGCTCTCTCTAGCTGTCCTCAAAGTATTCTCCATGTTTCAGTGAGTGGTTTTGCAACATGTGAGCCAAAAAGGCCACTTTAAGCCTGTTGAGCAGGTGCTGGGGTACAATAAACACACAAACAAGTGGCTGACATTTAAAACTCTGTCTCATCCCGTGACCGCACTGCAGAGGCTCCTCTCACGCTGGGCAGGAGGTTAGAAGCCACAGTGAAGAAGCTGGCTTGTTACCATTGGTGTATCGATAGAGCAGTGCCCTCAAAGTTGATAGTCGTAAACTTATTTCCTGTGGTCTGGGCCCACGAGTGATCACCTTTGTTTTATTCAGGAATACCGCATTAAGGTAGAATGTGCCTGAGAGTAAAAGTAGTTTGGAGACATTTTAAAAGTTTTATTTCTCAGTCATAAAAATCATGTGCTATTTGATATGCATGTGTGTGTATAACATATACATTTATACATGATTTGTATGTGACGCATTGAATAATTCAGATTTTAAGAGCAAACCCACTGAGGATCCAGTTCAGAAGTGCTGCTTAGACTCCTGACAGTCTTCACCCAGCTTTGCGCATTTTTCTAGCCTTCTGTGGCCCACTGGAATCTTCAGCAGACCCTGTTTTGCTTCGGCCCATTCATGTTTCCCGGTGCTAGTCCTTCCAGGATCAAGCAAAGATAGCAGGATTAACCATCTATCTCTATAAAAACGAAACCCCAAAGATGTGACAGAACCTGAGCTCATTTCTGTCAGCACCTGGTGATGAAGGTCTAAGACGCCAAGATCAGCGTTGGTTTTCATGGCTGCTCTAATGTCCCCTGCTTACCAGCCATCAGAAAAGTTTTCAGAACTTGGAAACCCAGACTCTTACCTGCCTTCAAGACCTTTGTTAGCCATGCCCCCCTCTTCAGCTCTGTCCCAGTCCCATTCTCAGTGAAGGAGAACCTGGGGTCTTGAGAATCACATGTCATTTCCTGGCATCAGTATTGTTGGGGTGGAGGATGGAAAGCCCGTGCAGCTTTCAGACTCCCCTTTGAGCTTAGGCTAGGCTGTGAAAAAGCAGATCTGTTCATGCCTGAGAAGCAGCAGCCCCCCCAGCTGCGGCGTTGGGTAACCTCTCTGTGAGAACGTGCACGCTATACACAAAGCCTGCCTCATCCAGAAGACACAGCTGTGCTCCTGTGACATCCAGGAGCCTCCCCGAGCCCTACAGGTGGAACATGCTGGTGGCCTCCACGTTGTGAGAGGCTGAAGCACTCCTGGAAGTGTCCTCCGAACACGTGTGTTGGCCTGAGACACCCAGGTAAGGGAGGCAGCCTGCGTCTTTCATGAGCTTCCAGAAATTCTTCCGAAACTTGAGGCCAACAAAGGCATAGAGCACAGGATTAAGGCAGGCACGCAGGTAGGCAATGGCCTCTGTCACCGCGATGGCATAGTGGAAGCTGGTCATGGTGTGGTACTCCCAGCTCGTGCTGCGGATAAGCTTCACGAGGTTGAAGGGCGTCTGGGTCAGCAGGAACACCGCCACCACCAGGAAGATGATCTTCAGAGACTTGTGCTTCCGGAAGCCTCGAGCCTGAAGCAGGGTCTTGATGATGACGGAGTAGCAGATGACCATGGCAAGCAGTGGCAGGAAGAACCCCAGGGTCATCTGGATGGCCAGCACCATGGAGGAAATCGCCTCGTGATAGCCGCAGAAGGGCCGGTCGTGGTAAAGGACATTGCCGTAGATGATCTGCGGCAAGGAAACCAGCAGGGAAACCACCCAGATGGACGAGCAGATGGCCTTACCCCAGGCCATGCGCTTGGCCTGCTGGTTGTAGGCCTTGGTGGCCCGCACCACCGCGACGAAGCGGTCCACGGTGATGCAGGTGAGGATGAGCATGGACGTGTAGAAGTTCAGCGTGTAGATGCCCAGCAGGGCTTTGCACATGACGCTGCCAAAGACCCACTCGTGGATGCCTGCGTAGGCCCAGAAGGGCAGAGTGCAGACGAACACCAGGTCAGCCAGGGGCAGGTTCATCAGGAACACATCCGTCAGGCTCTTCAGCTTCTGGTAGAAGACGTAGATGACCAGCACCAAGGAGTTTCCCACCAGGCCGCAGGTGAACACCACCACGTACATGCACGGCAGGAAGAACTTGCTGAACTGCATGAAGTCTTGGTGCCCCTGGCTGCTGTCGTTGGAACTGTTGAAGAACCCGAGGTCTTCGTAGTTATACTCAGCCATGTCGTCTGTTCTGCTGGACCCCTGGGAGACAGACCACAGGAATTACATCCATTTGGGTTGAGGGTGACCCCTCCTGTCCTCCCACTGTCCCACTGCCCACATTCAGGGGGCAGATGTGCGTGTATGTATGCTAAGTCACTTCGGTCATGTCCGACACTGCAACCCTGTGGACTGTAGCCCACCAGGCGCCTCTGTCCGTGGGATTCTCTAGGCAAGAATACTCGAGTGGGTTGCCATTTCCTTCTCCAGGGGATCTTCCCCACCTGGGGATCGAACCTGCATCTCTCAAGTCTCCTGCATTAGCGGACGGGCTCTTTACCACTAGTGCCCCCTAGGAAGCCCCCTCCTGTCTTCCCACTGCCCTGCTGCCCACATGTTGGGGGCGAATAGTCAGCTTCTAAACGTTCCCACTGTTCTGCTGGGTAACAGCCCAGGATACTGGGGACAGCCTGTTCTGAGAGGAAACTGCTCAGCAGTTTAACTTGCGGTAAAGCTCTTAGGACCCCACCCACATTCCAGAAAATCCTGTGCTGAATGGCCTTGGTAGTAGAGGTCATCACATGGTGAAATGGGGACCGTGTCCTTTTGGAAGGACTGCGCTGGTCTTCAGTGGGGAGGCTGTCTTCATCTGCCTGGGCCTCACAGCAGGTACCCACCCAGCCTGTGCCCCATGTTTTGTGAGGCTGACCCCTGGACCTGGAATTGTGAAGGTATGGCAATATCCCCCTTAGAGGGGGGTCCACCTTGATGGGCCTGGAAAGCAAGAGGAGTTTGGTCCTTTCTGCCCCAGGTGGCCTGTTCATCCTGCCTCATCTTCCTGTGATGGGGAGACAGGTCGGGGAACAGCCAGGCTGCCCAGTGCTTTGGCTGAGTGGCTTCCTGCCCAGGGAACTGGGTGGTTCTCCTCACCCCCAACCCCAGCCTTCCCCTTGCTTGTCTGTGTATGATATTTCACCCTCAGGGCCCCTTTGATCTCTAGGAATCTCTTCAGGGTAGATTACCTGAGAAGGGAACATTACTCTTGCTTTTATAACCAACTGTGTAGGGCTGAGGGGTCTCCTTTAACAAACAGAAGAGCTGATGGAAATGGGATGTCAGGGGGATGGGCAGCCACAAACAGGGCCGATGGCCAGCCTTGGAGTGGGGCTGCTTATAGCAGAGACCAAATAGCTGTCTGTCTTGCCTGGGGGTCCTAGCCCTTCAAGATAATCACCACCTGGGACCCTGCTCTGGGCCCTGGGACCCCGCTGGGGACCACGGACCAGCCCCAGGGGTGACGTAGTCTGGTGCGGGAGCAGGGGCAGCTTTGGCAGCATCAGCCTTGGGGGGTCAGGTCGGTCCCCTGCAGGTCAGTGACCCGCAGACACTGAGCACCCAGGGGCTCCTGCAGGGACTTGTGTCATAACCCACTGGCACCTCAAGGAGATGAGCTTTGAGAAGAACAGGCCTTCGTCCAGCAAAGGCAGAATATCAACCGGCCAGAGAAGAGGGTGCAAGAGAGGTGATTTCTCCTTTTGGCCTCCAGAGACTCGACTTCTCCCCATGCTGGGTCCTGACTAGAAGGGATGTCCACCTTCGTGCTGCCACCTTGGTTGTTCATGGGGTCAAAGCAGCAGAAAGGACCTTGCCTTTGGGCTAGGACTGCTTAGTGCTAAGTCCCTCCTCCTGGACCACAAACCGTTGGCTCTAAGAGTGAAAGGCCAGCCCGGCGGCATTGTGCCCCGCCGTCCCTGGGCTGTAGGTTAAGTTGGGTCCAACGATCATGAGTCTGTGTCACTGCTTCACATGGGGGCGGAAACATTAATCAGTTAGAACATGACACTGAAAGTAACGTCACGTCTCCGTTATCGCTTGACTCCCTCTTCCCTGTAAAAGATGCGTTACACTGGCATTGCGGTTGCCTCAGAGGACCCATGCAAATTCATTTGTAACAGTTGGTAAGTTTAGACCGTATTTAACAGGTTGGGAATGCACAGTTATGTGCAGATGGAGTATTAAAAATTACTTTCCCTTCTAGAAATGTTAAGAGTACTCATTTCTTTATTTTCTCTAACCAAAGTCCTAGGTTGATTTGTGAAAATTTTAAAAATAATAATATATCCAACTTTGGAAATAGTAAATATGTGATAATAAATAAAGAAAATATAATCTAGGCATAAAATAGAATATGATTGAAACATTTAGGAAGCACCCTTGACTTTGGGAAATACAGTGTGTTAAACATTGTTTTTATTGGCGCATAGTTGATTCACTGTGTGGGGTTAGATTCAGCTGTACAGCAAAGTGAGTGAGTTATGCATGTACGAATGTCTACTCTTTTTTTCTAGATTCTTTCCCCATATAGGCCATTACAGGGTATTGAGTAGAATTCCATGTGCTATACAGCTATATAGGAGTGTGTATATGTCAATCCCAGTCTCCCAATTTCTGCCCCCCAAAAAATACATTTAAATTGCTCAAAACAATGTAAGCACAAAGTAGATATGCAAAATACTATTTGGCTGTTACTGTTACAGCGAGTAGAGGACAAAGTGCTTGTGAAATTGATGATGATCTCAACGTGCTTTGATCAGAAACCGCTTTGAGAGTCTCCTAAAAGCTGCACGTCGTTTCCCTCAGTGATGATGTACATACATGCCTGCAATTGCAGGGATTCATGAACTCTAAACCCCCCTGTTCCATGCTCTATGGGCCTTGTTTAAGAACCTACGATAAGCTCTATGGTTTGGACAAAAATTTTCTTAAAACAAACAGAAATTACATTTTATCAGCAGTTCACCCCTGACTGGTAGAATTAGTAGTGACTTATTTCCCTTCCTCATTTAAAATTTTCTGTATTTTCAAAAGCTATTACAGTTGTGTATTGATGTACATGGAGAAAAGAAAGTAAACCATGAGCTAAGATAACAACGGTCCTATAAAATGGAAAAGAAACGAAAAAAAAAGGGGAAAAAGAGATTAGTCAGTGAACAAACACGGGTAGCTAGCGTCTCCTTATCTTCTAGGGAAGGTGTGATTCTGCCATTCCTATCAGCAGCATGTTTAGTTTTTTAGTTTAGTCTCTCAGTTGTGTCCGACTCTTTGTGACCCCCTGGACTGTAGCCTACCAGGCCCCTCCATCCACAGGATGCTCCAGGCAAGAGTACTGGGGTGGGTAGCCATTTCCTTCTCCAGAGGATCTTCCCGACCCAGGGATTGAACCCAGGTCTCCCACACTGTAGGCACATCATGTTACCAGCGTCGTATTACAGAAACAGATTAAGTCACGGTCCTCTACTCTAGCCCTCTGGCAGCAAGTGGCTGAGTTGGAGTTTGAGCCAAGAGCAGTTGAGCTGGAAAACCCAGGCACTTGACTGTACCACGCTGCAGCAGGACTCTGAGAATCCCCCCCAAAACGTGGGGTTAGCCCCTCTTTTAACTATAAAGAAAAGATAAATGACTCACCGGTAGAGCTGCTCTTTCAGTTTGTTAACCAGACGAGGTTGCTCACAGCACGACGGTCTGCCTTTGTCTCTGATGTGGTCCGGGTTTCCGTTGAGTGATTGTGAAGAGTTCTCAGTTGGTGATGTTAGGAGACCCAGCCCTTCCCCATCTTGCAGGTCAGAATCCACATGACCCAGCCCGCACCCGTGTAATTTGGGGGTCCGAGAGACAAAGCAGTGGCTCCGATGCTGCACAACCCCCACATCCTGGCTGGGGTCTTACCCTTTTACCAGGATCTGAGAGGGTTTTAATTTGTAAACCAAAGGGGAGCCATGCACAGGTCTGGCACTGGTAGTCCACTGAAGATGGTGGCATTTATACCCTAAAATTATTTCATCCACTAGTCGTATGTTCCTTTGGAGCAGTTTGGGTCTGGACCAGTGCAAAGTTGATGCTATGGCCTGGGTTCTATGTGTGTACACCTCCAACATACATGACAGCCCTGATCCCTATAGCAACCGTGCAAGTAGGTATTATCCCATTTTATAGATGGGAATCCGGAGGACCATAGCCAGAGAACAACCCTCATGGACTCACAGCCAGTAACTGCCATTGCCAGGATGCAAGGCCAGGTGTCTATCATCACCAGGCCAGTGGGCCAGATGGCTTCTAGAGATGGGTCTGCCAGAGGGCCTGATGTCACCCTGCCTCCTAAACCCACTCCACTCAGGTGGTGCTCACCGCCCTGCTTCTCACAGCTAGGGTCACTAGTGAACAGGCTGAACCAAATCCTGAAGGACCTGTCTCTCTCAACAAGACATCCCTTCACAGGGAGCCAGCCCCACATTTTGGAGTCTTTGAGCTTTGAGAGATGAGTTCCTCCCAGCGACAAGCCAACCGTGTCACTTAGGCCCAGTTCACGGGGTGATGACGGAAGGGCCTGAACCTGGTCAGACACACTGACTTGGCAGTGCTTGTCCCCCTCAGCACATCCTCCCTGGGGAGAAGCAGCCCGGTGCCCTCTGTGACCGCGCCCATGCCTGGGAGGGAGGAGAGCTATGTATCTCAGAGAGAGCGAGACTCTACTTGTCATAAGCATTCTCCAGTGGAGAGTTCAAACTCACAACTAAGTCAGAGCCCCCCCTCCCCAGTTTGAGGGCCAGAATTTTATTTCTGTTGTCTTCCAATTTGGAGTGTCGGTTGCTTGTCTTTGAAACAAAAGTGAAGTTCTTGACGGCAAATACCCAATCATATGTCTTGGGTTTTCCCCCAGATCATGCAAACAGTTCTTGAGTAGAATCAGGGAAGAATAAAAGGGCCGTGGCAGCTGTGCCCACCGCAGGCTCTCTTGGTGTCAGACTCTTGACCCATTCCCTTTTTCTGAACGCCTGACACTCTGGAGCCAGAGCCCTGGTTCCGGCTGCAGCTCTGGGACCAGGGATGGGGCAGTGGCTGCTGGGAGAGGAGTAACTGCCAGGCGGTGGTGGGTGGTGGGGGCTGTGGAAGATGAGTGGAAAGACCCTCAGAAAAGCAGCCTACCCAGAGGGCAGCAGGCGGCGGGTCAGTGGTGAGGACAGGGATGTGGGTCTGCATATTTACCAAGTAATCAGACATCAAAACCAGAAGCGCCCTTCTTCACTTGGTTTTTCAGCAAAAAGGAAGCCAAAACCAAAAGAAAAACTGGTAAGAATTTAAAAGTCAAATAAAAAGATGTGCCCAAGCCCTGCAGTGAATGTGGCCCACCGTGTGGCTTAGCCTCTCCTCCTAGACCCGAGCTGTTCAGCAGAGCCTTCTGGAATGCTGGGCGTGCCCTGTGGCCGCGTGACCAACAGGCAAGTGTAGGTATCAGGCACTTGGAGTGTGGCCACTGAAACCATGGAGCCAGGCTTTGAGTTTTGTTTTAATTCTGATAAATTTAAGCGGCCACATGAGGCCAGTGGTACTGCACTGTACTCTACTGGGCAGAGCAGTTGTAAAGCAGAGACCTCTCCAGTTCACAGGAGGCCCCGGGTAACAGGCAGAGCAGCATTCCTAACTGCTGGCCTGGCCTGGCGGAGGGGCAGGTGGGGCCCCCTGAAGAAGGCTGTCAGCAGGACAGACAGGCCAGGAGGCTCTCTAGGCTCCATGCCTTCCTCAGACAACCTGAGCCGCCAGGAGTCTGCTCCTCGGGCAATTGGCAGGATGGAAGTTAAAGAAGCAAGTTGTTGAGGCGTTCTGATTTATGACAGGAGAATACTGTAGATTCCAGCTGCAGATACTGAGCTGGACAGAGCCCCACTGTGACCCCTTGTCCAGGCAGGCGTGGACCCTGGACCACCTTGCTGGAGACTTCCTCAGCATCTTTGCCTGTGGTCACCAGTTCATTCTTGCTTGCTTCTGAAGTGGAGTGAGCCTTGCTCACGTCCTTGAGGACATTAGGGACAGAAACCACGTTGGCTGTGTGCAAGGCAGGTGCCCAGGCCAAATGTGGCAGGGGTGGCCAAGATGACCACCCCTAAGAGGGCAAGGTGACAGATACACGTGCCTAAGTACAGGTTCCTCTCGACTGACCGCAGGCTCAGGGGTGGAAACCAGATGGACAGGATGGGGTGATGTGCCATCAGCCACAAGAGGCCACCATAGCTAGTAGTTGGTTCCCACGGCCAGAGCAAGGGGAGGAGGAAAGTCACCTGTGGACAGTGAGCTTTTCTGAAACATCTCAGTGGCAACAAAAGGAGAGAGGGTGCCCCCTAGTGGCCTTGCATTTGTTCCCTGTCCTTCTCAAACGTCAAAATCTCTTGATATCTTCCAGCAGAGTTGCTTGAACATTTTCTGCTGCGTCCCACAGGCAGAAATTTACATGACTACCCAGGTGTGTATCTGTGTAGACATAAAGTCAAACCAGAGCCTCTTAAAAACAATAATGCTTATCCTTACTACATGCAGTGTGATGCAAAAATGTGTTGACATTTTCTATTTTATTTTTAATATGCATCATAACTTACTCAGCTGATTCACAACTCACTGATTGGGTTGTAACCCACAGTTTGAAGAGCCATTGAAAGGAAAGTCTGTGCCTCTAATCATCGCCTTTGAGACTGCATCACCCACCCATGCACACTCCCCCCTCCCCCACCCACCCCACCCCCGCCCGTCACAGAGCCCCCCGACACGGGGCCTCAGCCAGGACTGGTAAGGGTCATGGGACCTACTCTGGTAATACATGCAAGTAATCAGGTTGTCTGTGTCATGATGGTCAGAGAGGTGAGGAGATGGAGGAGGAGGAGAAATAATAGATGAAGACTTTTTTTTTAATCGCACCCCACGGCTTGTGGGATCTTAGTTCCCCAACCAGGGACTGAACCTGTGCCTCCTGCAGTGGGGGCAGAGAGTCGCTACCGCTGGACCACCGGGGAAGTCCCGGCGTCTTTTATTTATTCACTTATTATTATTTTTTTAATCGTTTGGCTTTTTCTATTTTAAACATTATTTTCTCGTTTTTACATTTAGGTCTGTGATCCATTTCTGAGTTAATCTCTTGTATGTGGTGCAGAGTATGATCAGTTGTTGACACTGCCCTTTTGCATTGGGGTATTCAGATTTTTTTCTAGCACCATTATTACATGGCATGTGGGATCTTAGTTCCCCAATTAGGGGTTGAACCCGTGCCTCCTGCATCAGAAGGTGAAGTCTTAGCCCCTTGGGGAGGTCCTCTGATGTCTTATTCTTAATGCAGGAAAACTGAGAGAGTGAACGACAGTTTTCGGCGTTCATTTTGCATGTTATTTATCTCTCATTTATGGTGCTTCACTTTGGACAAGGTGGAGAGCAAATGAAACGAGACAGGCTGACTGGCGCTGGGACTCCCAGCTCCTCTCCCCTGTCCCTCTGCTTCCCCAGCTATTAAGTGGAAGTTGGACTGGATGATTCTTAGAGCTGCTTCTTGCACTAACATTCTGTGATGGCAGCGTGGGAATCTGGAAGCCAGTGGTTGAAGGGTGAACAGGAAGGAGGTGTTGGACAGGGAGGAGGTCAGAGGTGGGCTGGGCCGAGGAGGAAAAGGAGTGACAGGTTTGCCCTCGGTGGCAGCAGACACTTCAGGACATGTTCTTGCTGCTCCTTCCCTGGAAACAGTGCCCGCCAGGTCGAGCCCGGCTCCTCCCGGCCAGTGGAATGCCTTCTCCAAGTCCTTTGAAACTTACAGCCTTTGTAGGCCGGCAGAACTGGGGTCCAGCTGGTTCTAGCTCCTCCCTTTTAGAGAGGAAAACATGGAGAAGGAAGTGGCTCACCCAGTGTCAGAGTGGGTCATAAAGCCAAGACTGGAACCGCCTTGAGTGATGCCTACCCCTTCCACCTGCGTGCCCCCCTCTCTCACACACACACACAAGCCATACTCCCTCTGGATCCACTCCTCGCCCCAGCCAGAGGGCGCCCACTGCTTGGACCTCAGGGCACTCAGACCCGAGGGCAGGGTGTCTGCGGACAGGCTCTCCCACCTATCATGGGTTGATGGAGACGGCACAAACATCCCTGGCTAGACACCTGGGCGCTAGTGGCTGTCTGATTATCTCGGGAGCCCTGGAGGCCCCCTCCATGCCAGCCATCACCTGCACCCTCACAGCAGCGCCCTGGGCAGCCTGCCGCAGTCAGTGGGCTCAGCCCCCCAGCAGTAGACAGGAGCGGGGAGGGGAGTTGGGGCCGTATAGTGGGGCGAGCAGCGGCCCAGCCTTGTGGGGGGCAGGTGTGGCGTTCAGCTGTCTGAAGGAAGCCAGGTCTCTTGTGCAGAGGTCTCCTGAGAGGAGAGGCCCCTCTTGTGCCGGGCTGTCCTCCAGAGAGAGAGGCTGTGTAAGCTGGCAGGCTTCAGTCTGCTTCATGTGAGAGGATCTTGTTCGAGGTGAAGGGGCTGCGGGTTGGCCTCAGGTGTGGCTCTGCCAACCCAGTGCCCGCCACCCCGTGAGCCACTCGGAGACTTCCTTCTTCGGGATCTGTCCCTGATTCTTCTCTTGACTTCGTCAGTTTTTCTTCTGTGCTCTCATCCTGAATTTACACACTGACGATTCACTCCCCCACGTGTATTTCTTTGCAAGTGTCATGGATGTGCTTTGATTCCTGCAGACGGCCGTGGCCTGTCCTTTGGCGCAGGGACAGTCCCGTGGCAGCCCCTGTTTGCAAGATCTTGTGGGCCAGGGGGAGATGAGACCCCTGCAGATGGGCAAGGCCCAGCGTGACCGGGGCTGTGACGGGGGTGGGGATGAGTATGCGGTGCAGGCGCGGAGGGTGGGAGCAGGCGGCGGCTGCCGTGTGTGTCGGCCCCTGGGGGAGGCACCGGGCACCCCTCCCAGGCTCCCGGTGTGTCGTGGTTACTACAGTGCACTGTGTGTTGCACAGACATTCCTGCCCCCAGAGCCGCGTGAGCGCCAGTGAGGCCTCGGTGTCCCCGTCCGTGACCTGTGGCCACTGACATCTTAGACAGTACGCGCCAAGGAGCGGCAACTCAGTAGGGTTTAAAAACGTTCTGTGGGCACACTAAATTTAAAATTTAGGAGTTTCCTTTACTGCAGGGCATTTCAGAGCCTTGAATTTACTGTGTAAAGATGCCTTGAGTTTTGGAGAAAGAGTATGGGGTTCCCCTCCCCAGGCACTGGTGTTCCACAGAGCACACTTTGGGAACCGCTTTCCTGCCGGGCAGCTCCAGCAGCTGGTTCTCTGGACAGCAGACCATGATGGGAGGGAAGAGATGTGGCTGGGGTCTGCCCCCTTATACGAGGGGGCCTCCACTGCCTCCCTCTCGGCCCGCGCGACTTCCTGCCCCTTCACCCTGTCCGTGTTCCTCGGGGAAGGCCCAGAGCAGGCTCGTGGAGTCAGGGATAGGCGCTGTGAAGTTGGCATCCGTGGTGCTGGGCACTCGCCCCACAGCTGTAACTCTGCTGGCGTGGGAGAGGAGGGCAGCCCATTTGTGCCAGGCAGACACTGGGGAGATCACTGCGGCCCTGCTGTCCCCCCGCACCTCACCGTCCTGCCCACCCTAGCCTGGCCCCCGTGGCTCCCCAGACACAGGGTCTGTGGGCTCTGTCCCGGCGTCCGTGATCGGAAGGGCTCCCTGTGTGTTCTGGGCATGGCTACTAGACTCCAGCAAGACTGTGGGCCTATGTGCTGACAGCTAGCTGGCTGTGTTTGTGACATTTCAGGGACACCACGTCCACCTCGCTCACCCCTGAGGATGCTGAAGACATGCCCGTGGGGCAGGATTCTGAAATCTGCTTGCTGAAGTCGGGAGAACTGATGTAAGTCGTGGGCCCTAGCTGGCCTTGCTGGGGTGCCGGGGGCTGGAGGTCACAACTGGGGAGGAGAGGAGGAGCGCCAGAGGAGGCCTGGCCTTTCCACGCCCCTCAGAAGACACCCCTGTGCTCGGACTGGGCACCCACAGTGGCTTTCGGGCGTGTGCTGCTTTTTCTTTTTCCCTTTCTTCTTCGTTTTTTTGTTAAGATTTTTATACAGTAAGATTTCCCGTTTATAGTGCACAGTGCTTGGATTTAGACAGATGATACGGTGTAGTCACTGATTGTCTGGCAGCCCACACGTCCTGCTGGGCCAGAGGCTTATGCAGTCTCAGGCCCCCGTGCCCAGCCAGCTCCACTCCCTGTTCTGCCAAAGCGGAAACCTTGATCCAGAAAAGAAAAATAACTGTCCCCTCCATGGGTCCAGAGTGTAGATATAGAACAGTCCCATCACCCTGGAAGGCTTCCCTGCCCTCTTGTAGCCATTCTCCCTGCACTTCTGTGCCCTGTGTATGTTACAAGGTGGTGCTTACTGTGGAAAAGAAAAGATAATTTTAAATAGAAAACACTAAGAAGGTAAGACTTGAAGGAGTTGCCATGCAGAAATGTGAGGGAACACCATTCAGGCGGAGGGAACAGTCGGTGCACAGACCCTGGGGCAGGATGGTGTCTGGTGTATATTCAAGGAATCCAGGAAGGGCCAGTGTGGCTGGAGCAGAAAGCAGGAGACTGGATGAGGAGGAGACAGGACCCACGTCGCACCAGGCCTTCTGGGCCATCGTAAGGACTTTTAATCTGAGGGAACTAGGAGCTTTAAATTAGATTTTGGTTAGAAGTATGACTTGACCTAACTTACATTAGAAACAGAGTCACTCTGGTTGCCATGTGAAGAATGACTCTGCAGGGACCGAAGTAGGGAGACCAGTAGAATTTACGTTTGTAATGTGAGTACTGTAAACAACAGACTTTTTTAAGATTACATTTGAGCAGAGATGGCAAACCCTAACTATCTTCTCATTAGCATCTCCCTTAGCGAGACTGAGTATTGTCCTCTCACTGAGCAGTTGAGGTGTAGAAACTGAAAAAAGATTAAGGGCACAATCCAGGTCACTGGGTGAAAGGGCAGAATTCTGGAACATAAAATAATGAAATGACCTAGCATCGGTGGGGCATCCTGTCAGAGTGAGTGGTGCAACACGATCTCCAGCTTATGAGACCTTTTCCACAATAGACGCCTCTGCCTACTCTCCAATTCTTGAAAACTGTTCATATTGGACAAGACCTTTTTTTTTTTACAATCAGTTCAGTTCAGTTCAGTTCAGTCGCTCAATTGTGTCTGACGCTGAGACCCCACAGACTGCAGCACGCCAGGCCTCCCTGTCCCATCAGCAACTCCTGGAGTCTACTCAAATTCATGCCCATTGAGTCAGTGATGCCATCCAACCATCTCATCCTCTATCGTCCCCTTCTCCTCCTGCCCTCAATCTTTCCCAGCATCAGGGTCTTTTCAGATGAGTCAGCTCTTCACATCAGGTGGCCAAAGTACTGGAGTTTTAGCTTCAGCATCAGTCCTCCCAATGAATATTCAGGACTGATCTCCTTCAGAATGGACTGGTTGGATCTCCTTGCAGTCCAAGGGACTCTCAAGAGTCTTCTCCAACACCACAGTTCAAAAACATCAATTCTTTGGCACTCAGCCTTCTTCATAGTCCAACTCTCAGATCGATACATGACTACTAGAAAAACCATAGCTTTGACTAGATGGACCTTTGTTGGCAAGTAATGTCTCTGCTTTTTAATATGGTGTCTAGGGTGGTTATAACTTTTCTTCCAAGGAGTAAGCGTCTTTTAACTTCATGGCTGCAGTCACCATCTGCAGTGATTTTGGAGCCCAGAAAAATAAAGACTGTCACTGTTTCCACAGTTTCTCCATCTATTTGCCGTGAAGTGATGGGACCAGATGCCATGATCTTCGTTTTCTGAATGTTGAGCTTTAAGCCAACTTTTTCACTCTCCTCTTTCACTTTCATCAAGAGGCTCTTTAGTTCTTCACTTTCTGCCATAAGGGTGGTGTCATCTGCATATCTGAGGTTATTGATATCTCTCCCAGCAATCTTGATTCTAGCTTGTGCTTTCTCATGATGTGGTCTGCATATAAGTTAAATAAGCAGGGTGACAATATACAGCCTTCAGTTCAGTTCAGTTCAGTTCATTCGCTCAATCATGTCCGACTCTTTGCGACCATGAATCGCAGCATGTCAGGCCTCCCTGTCCATCACCAACCCCCGGAGTTCACTCAGACTCAGTCCATCGGGTCAGTGATGCCATCCAGCCATCTCATCCTCTGTCGTCCCCTTCTCCTCCTGCCCTCAATCCCTCCCAGCAACAGTCTTTTCCAATGAATTAACTCTTTGCATGAGGTGTCCAAAGTACTGGAGTTTCAGCTTCAGCATCATTCCCTCCAAAGAAATCCCAGGGCTGATCTCCTTCAGAATGGACTGGTTGGATCTCCTTGCAGTCCAAGGGACTCTCAAGAGTCTTCTCCAGCACCACAGTTCAAAAGCATCAATTCTTCGGTGCTCAGCTTTCTTCACAGTCCAACTCTCATATCCATACATGACCACAGGGAAAACCATAGCCTTGACTAGACGGACCTTTGTTGGCAAAGTAATGTCTCTGCTTTTCAATATGCTATCTAGGTTGGTCATAACTTTTCTTCTAAGGAGTAAGCGTCTTTTAATTTCATGGCTGCAGTCACCATCTGCAGTGATTTTGGAGGCCCCAAAAATAAAGTCTGTCACTGTTTCCACTGTTCCCCCATCTATTTCCCATGAAGTGATGGGACCAGATGCCATGACCTTCGTTTTCTGAATGTTGAGCTTTAAGCCAACTTTTTCACTCCCCTCTTTCACTTTCATCAAGAGGCTTTTTAGTTCCTCTTCACTTTCTGCCTGCCATAAGGGTGGTGTCATCTGCATATCTGAGGTTATTGATATTTCTTCCGGCAATCTTGATTCCAGCTTGTACTTCTTCCAGCCCAGCGTTTTTCATGATGTACGCTGCATATAAGTTAATTAAGCAAGGTGACAATATACAGCCTTGACGTAGTCCTTTTCCTATTTGTAACCAGTCTGTTGTTCCATGTCCAGTTCTAACTGTTGCTTCCTGACCTGCATATAGGTTTCTCAAGAGGCAGGTCAGGTGGTCTGGTATTCCCATCTCTTTCAGAATTTTCCAGAGTTTATTGTGATCCGCACAGTCAAAGGCTTTGGCATAGTCAATAAAGCAGAAATAGATGTTTTTCTGGAACTCTCTTGCTTTTTTGATGATCCAGCAGATGTTGGCAATTTGATCTCTGGTTCTTCTGCCTTTTCGAAAACCAGCTTGAACATCTGGAAGTTCACGGTTCACGTATTCCTGAAGCCTGGCTTGGAGAATTTTGAGCATTACTTTACTAACGTGTGAGATGAGTGCAATACAGCCTTGATATACTCCTTTTCCTATTTGGAGCCAGTCTGTTGTTCCATGTCCAGTTTTAACTGTTGCTTCCTGACTTGCATACAGATTTCTCAAGAGGCAGGACAGGTGGTCTGATATTCCCATCTCTTTCAGAATTTTACATTTAACTATAATCAGCCAAAAAGCTAATTTAACACATGGAAAAATGGTCCATGGAATTGAATTTTTCACATGTGAATGAGCTGTATCAGAGCTGTTTTTTACAGTATTTTGGATTTTTAATCATCAGTTAGTCTTCTCATCCGCAAAGCTTGGCCAGTATTCCCAGCCACCTCTACACCTTTGGAATCTTTAGCACCACCCCTTGCACCCCTGTGCAGTCTTAGGCAAGTTACCCACTCTCCCTGAATTTTGGTTTCCACCGCTGTGTTAAAGGAGCAGTAGTATTTTTCTTCACAAAGGGCAGGCTGGTATAGTGGAAAGGCAGTGGCTTTGGCTGAGACCTGTATGGACCTAGGCAGAGTCTTTCGAGTCTTTTTGAATCTTAGCTTCCTCGTGTGTAGATGAGAACAAACCTGAAGCTGGCGAGCAGAGTCGACCCTTTCACGGTTGAGGAGCAGAGAGGAAAGGAGAGCAAGGCCACGGGCTCCCGACCTGCAGCTCCTCTCTGGAGGCCCCACCTTCGTGGCCTTGACTCAGCTGCTGCCTCTGGATTTGCAGTGCCGCAGGGGGCACGGCCCTTCATGAGGGAGACTTTGCCCTTCCGGGCAAGTTTATCCTCTGACGTAATTCTCACACCAGCCAGAGGCAGGCATGGTCGTCCCTGCCTGCAGCCTGAGGCTGAGCCCTGTGGCAGGAACCAGCACCATGCCCTCTGTCCAGCCAAGGGACTCACTGTCCCCAGACCTTTAAGCCTTTGGAACTGGCTGTTAATCCAGCTAAAGAGAGGGAGAATAGGGACACGGCCCCCAGAAGCCTCTCTCCCCAGGGCCCTCATCCTACCCTGCATTAGCAAGCCTAGGGCATTTGTGTTTAAGAAGTGCGCGTCAGGGTGCCCCCTTGAAATCTCAAGGCAGGTCCCGGATTTCTGCTGAAAAGAGAGATCACCGACAGAAAGGACAGGAAGTTTCAGACCACGGGTATGCATTCTGCAGGTACTGAACAGGTAAAAGCCAGGGAGCGAAGAAAGGAAGGAGAAAGAGAGAGTGGACCGCCGGGCAGAGGGCAGCCGCAGGAGAGCTGTGCAAGCTGAGGCCTCGGCACACACTTCCTGCCCTCGAGGGGCCCAGAGCGGCCCAGGCGTCTCGCTTCCCGCCCGCTCGCAGGGACCACACCAGCTCCTTGAAGACAAGGATTGTCGTCTGTAATTTTCACTCCTGTGTCCCCAGTGCCTCGAGCTATGCCAGGCATCTATTAATAGTTAAGTGCTCAGGAAACAGCTGATGGCGTGGGCTGCACATCAGGGTTTCTCCCACGATTAAGCCTGGCAATTATGGTGACCAAAGGCTTGACTGCCCTTCAGCAGCCTCTAGCTGTCTCCGGTCACCTCTGAGTTACAGGCAACGTGGCCAGTGGACTCAAGCGCTTTCCCTGCTGTGTTTAAGCCCCTCTCTGCATTCATGTTTCAGGATAAAATTACCCCTCACGGTAGAAGAGATCACCAACTTCGGGGAGGGCAGCAGGGAGCTGTTTGTGAGATCCAGTACCTACAGCCTCATCCCCATCACCGTGGCCGAGGCAGGCCTCACCATCAGCTGGGTCTTCTCCTCCGACCCCAAGAGTATCTCCTTCAGCGTGGTCTTCCAGGAGGCCGAGGACACGCCGCTGGATCAGTGTAAGGTGAGGCCGGCTCCCTGCCAGCAGGATGCCCAGACAGCCCTTCCCTGGACTGTTCTGAGAAGGACGGAGGGAAACCAGGGCGGAAAAGCTCACCGGCCTGCGTCAGGCAGAGCAGGCGACGCAGCTGGGCTTGTCCAGTGGGGACGGAAGGGCCTGAGAACTGTCTCCCAACGTCTGAAGGCCATTCCTGGGTCAGCTGCAGACGGACCTTGGGATAGGTCGGCAGATGAAACTGAAAGGAATACAGATGTGTGACTCAGGTTAAGGATCGTATTTTAACAGAGTCGTGGAGAGCAAGAGTGAGTAATCACGGGAGGTGGTGGCCAAGATCTCTGCTTCCAGCTTTGAGCTTAGGGCATTCAGCGTCTCACTTCAGATAGGTCAAAAGAGACTCCTAGCCTTTGTGTCAGTTGGGTGGTTGGGTTGGGAACCTTGGTGGCAGACACCAGTTCATAAACTAAGAAATCCTAATAAGCACGTGACATTGACTGGCTGGGACCATCGTCCTCAATTTTGGTTGCACTTTAGAAACACCCAGGAAACATTTTTAAATGCACTTCTGAGTCCATAACCCAGACCCCAAAATCAAAATCACTCGGGGGACCCAGGCATCTCTGGGTGATCCCAGTGGGCACCAAGGTTGAGAGTCACTGGTCTCAATCAAGGGGAAGAAGTCAGAGGAGAACTGATGGGGTGAAGTGCAGAGCCCAGGACAGTAGATAGGCCTGGAGGGCTGGAGTGGGGCGGGGCACGGAGTCTGAATTCCTCGCCTGAGTCTCTGCAGGCAGGGTGCGAGGGGTGATGGAGGGAGAGCGGGTTTGCGTGGACATTCAAGTTCCACTGGAATCACTGGGAGTGGAAGGAATGAGGACAGACACACAGGCTGGATTGCAGCTCAGGCTGCGTCCCAGGCTTTTAGTACAACGTCTCCATTTTCTAAGAATGAAGCTGCTGCTAAGTCGCTTCAGTAGTGTCCAACTCTGTGCGACCCCATAGACGGCAGCCCACCGGGCTCCCCTGTCCCTGGGATTCTCCAGGCTTCCCTGGACACTGGAGTCGGTTAGAATGGCTTCCCTCTAACACTGGAGTCGGTTAGAATGAAGCTAGAGAGGAGCAATTCGAAGTGGTGTGAAAGAAGCCTTCTGTGAAGTTTCTGTGATGATATCCACTAGTCCCGCATGCCTGTGGTCCTTGGGGTGTCCTAAGGGGCTCGAGTCGCGGTCTGGGGAGGGCCCAGGGTTCCAGGAGGGCCAGGCTCTGGAGCGCTGGGTGCAGATTGCCGCTCCAGCTCCAGCATCCACGTCTGCTATTTGACATGGTGGGGGGGGGACGTCTGTCCCTCTGGGTTTGCTCTCCTGCCGTCCCTGTCCTTATGGTACCTGCTCATTTCAGATTGCTTCGTCATATCTCTCCTCTTCAGATTCGTGCCTAAAATTGAAATCTGGCCCCCTGAATTGGTCTTCTTGAACAGAGTTTCATGCTCGTTCTTATTTAAAAACTGCCCTGCCCCTCTTTTCCTTTCATGGGCTCATGACCTCACCGCACATGTAGGGACCCCTTCCTTCCTGAGCAGTTCTGAACATCCACCTGGGAGGTCCTGGGCCTGTGGTTGGAGAGCAGTTACAGGCTCAGCCATGCCAGAGCAGCCTGCCTGGACAGTTAGCTGGTTGAGCAGCTTAAGCAGTGGGCTTGTCATCTCTGCTCTAACAAACAGCTGCACTGCCCAGCTGCACTCACCCCAGCACCTTTGCCGTTCACCTCATGTTTCCAAGGCCCGCTGAGCACCTAAGCACTGCATCTGCCCAGGTTAGACACAGGTGGGTGTCCGTGGTGAGAGAGGGAGCAGACAAATCCTGTGTCCACACCTGTCCCCTTGCTCAGTCACTCACCTGCCTAATCCACGGCTCTGAAAGACCTGGCTGGTTCCTCCCAGGATTCAGGAGCTCAGTCAGAGTCCTCATCTTGGGTTCCCTTGTTGCCTGGAGGGTTTGGCAGCCGTTGTCTTTCCCACAGTGGTCGCCAGGGGGCAGAAGAAGCTGACAGTGAGTGAGAGGGTGCTCACGGGGCTCCTCTGCCATCCCCAGCCCGCTGTGGGTTTGCTGTTGCATCTGCCTGAGGTCCTGGACAGACATTAGTCTGGAGAGTCTGTGTCCAGACTCACTTCTTTAGCGTTTCGCCTGGGGACTCCCCCGGGTGATGCCCTGACCTGTCTGGACCTTGTGGGAACCAGAGGACATAGTGCACCTCGCCACACTTAGGTTTCATGGTGACGGAGGCTCAGACATCAGGAACTGGGCTGGGTCCTTGCACTCAGTTCACAACCACTCACTGAACTTCCGTGGCATAGTGGGCTCTGTAGGGCCCACTGAGGATCAGGAGAGAAGGGCCATGCTGCGATCTGCCCTTGAGGAGTTCAGAGGATCATCAGGGAGAGGCCCTATTAAAGAAACAACTGTGATTCCAGGTGGTGACTGTCATGATGGGGTGGCACCGGGCGGGGGGTGGGGCAGCAGTAAGAAGGGCGCTTCACCCAACCTGGGGGGCATTAGCAGACCAGGAGACTCCTGGGCCAAACCAAGAGAAGCTATTGGGAGGAGTGGGAGGGGGCACGGGTTACAGGAGAAGCGTCCAGGCAGAGGGAACAGCGTGGCAGGCCAGTCCCGTCTCTAGGGCACGTCAGATACGCCCCACCCGGGACCACCCTCTCTCCAGAGGGCCCCCCTCCATCAAGGCCGGGCCTGGACCCTGAGATGAGAGATGGTGAGTTTGGGAAGCGCTTGACAAAAGAAGCAGTAAATCACGGACCTGAGGCCACCCGTATGCCGACAACTGGTCTGAAGCCTGGGGCGAGTCAGGGACCAAGATCCGGGCCCTGCCTGTCTCTTTGCCTAGAGAAGCCAGAGGCCTGCCTGGGGCTGTTGAGAGTCAGGGGAGGAGCTGGGACAGGGAGCTTGACTTGTTATTTTTAAATAACTTTGAAGAGATACAATTTACATACAAACATGTAACTCACCCATCTAAGATGCTCAGTTATCTTAGTATTAGTTGTCTTAGCAATTCAGTTGTCTTAGTCTTATTCACAGAATTGCATAACCATCACCACTGTCTAATTTTAGATCATTTTCATCACTGCATAAAGCAAAAAGAAACCCGGTATCCATTTGCAGTCACTCCGCAACCTCTTCCCAGCAACCACCAGCCTACCTTCTGTCCTTTCAGATTTCCTGTGCCGGACATTTCATGTGAATGGAATCATGCATTATGTGGCCTTTTGTGACTGGCTTTTTCCATTTAGCATAGAGTCATGGCTCTGTACCAGGGCCCCAGGCCACTGGAGTTTCGCAAGAGAGCAGTACAACCGACTGGACTGTTTTGCAGATAGGTGGTATAAATCAGGTCACAGCTGTCCAAGCACGGGAGGCTGATGCGGGATGGCCCCAGAGCTCGCACAGCAGAGACCTGTCTTGCTCAGGTTTACACGGGACCCCAGTCATCCCCTGTCACCTCAGCTGTATGGGCTTTGGTACCAGTTGTTCAGCTGCTCACTCATGTTTAACTCTTTGCAACCCCATGGACTACATACAGCATGCCGCGCTTCTCTGTTCTTCACTATCTCCCGGAGTTTGCTCAGACTCAAGTCAGTGATGCCATCCAACCATCTCATCCTCTTTTGACCCCTTCTCCTCCTGCCCTCAGTCTTTCCCAGCATCAGGGTCTTCTCCAGTGAGTGGGCTCTTCACATCATGTGGCCAAAGTGTTGGAGCTTCAGCTTCAGCCTCAGTCGTTCCAATGAATACTCAGGGTTGATTTCCTTTAGGATTGACTGGTTAGATCTCCTTGTTGTCCAAGGGACTCTGAAGAGTCTTCTCCAGCACCACAGATCAAAAGCATCAATTCTTTGGCGCTCAGCCTTCCTTATGGTCCAACTCTTACATCCGTACATGACTACTGAAAAAATCATAGCTTTGACTATGCAGACCTTTGTCGGAACAGTGACGTCTCTGCTTTTTGTGTTTTTATTTTATTACTTTGTTTGTTTGTTCCTAGGCTTGTTATAGCTTTGCTTCCAAGGAGCAAGAGTCTTTTAATTAACTTCATGGCTGCAGTCACCACCTGCAGTGATTTTGGAGCCCAAGAAAGTAAGGTTTCCATTGTGTCCCCATCTTTTTGCCATGAAGTGATGGGACCAGATGTCATGATCTTAGCTTTCTGAATATTGAGTTGTAAGCCAGCTTTTTCATTCTTCTCTTTCACTTTCATCAAGAGGCTCTTTAGTTCCTCTTTGCTTTCTGCCATAAGGGTTGTATCATCTGCATATCTGAGGTTACTGATATTTTTCCCAGCAATCTTGATTCCAGCTTGTGCTTTATCCAACCCAGAATTTCACATGATACACTCTGCATGTAAGTTAAATAAGCAGGGTGACAGTATACAGCCTTGACGTACTCCTTTCCCAATTTGGAACCAGTCTGTTGTTACATGTCCAGTTCTGTTGCTTCTGGACCTGCATATAGGTTTCTCAGGAGGCAGGTAAGGTCTGATATTCCCATCTCTTAAAGAATTTTCCACAGTTTTACACCAGAGCCTTTGGCTCCCCTAGACGATTTGGTTGATTAATTTAAAGTAATAGCGAGAAAATCTTACAGATTTTGACCATGGTAGAAAAAACAGCAGCTGGAATGACCAAAAAGTCTATAGACTGTTTTAAAGAAATAAGAGTATTATCTTACATGTCCTCTTCAGAGGATCCTGCCTTGACAAGCTCTTGGCTTTTGCTTTGGAATCAGAGTAGTGTGTGGGAAGGCTGAGGAGCGGGGCACACAGGCGTCCCTGTGTAAACCGCAAGCCTTTCTCCCTGGCACGCCCTCCTGCGTGTGCTTGCTCAAATATCTCAGGCCAGGCTCAAAACTTTTAGGTTATGGATCACAGGAGCAGACCCAGCCTTTCAACCTCCCAGGATTCTCAGTTCCCTGTAGAACTAGACTATTATAAACCAGTAATGGAGCTTGATGAGATACCATGTGCTACTTGGTAGAGGAGGCTGCCGCAGAGCCCACACGTAGGAGGCCCTCGCGCGTCTCGGTCCCCTCCAGGCCTGTCTTGGGCCCGTCCTGCTCCTCGCCACCAGCAGCTTGCAGTCAGAGCCGGGGTTCCATGGTGTCAGGAGCCTGCTGTGTGCTCTGTCTCTCTGGGCCTTTGGGGTCTCCCTTTTGACTTTTGTCTGACTCATGTGTTATTTAGTTTCAGATATTTGGGGATTTTTAGACAACTGCAGTTTTTTTTCTAACTTAACTCCATTGTCAGAAAACACACTTTTTAGTGTGTTTGGATCCTTTTAAATGTAATTTTTCTTAATGGCCTAGAATGTGGCCCACCTAGTGATTATTCCAAGTATGCTGGAAAAGTCTGTCACTGTTTCCCTGTCTATTTGCCATAAAGTGATGGGACCGGATGCCATGATCTTAGTTTTTTAATGTGGAGTTTTAAGCCAGCTTTTTCACTCTCCTCTTTCACTTTCATCAAGAGACTCTTTAGTTCCTCTTCGCATTCTGCCATTAGGGTGGTGTCATCTGCATATCTGAGGTTACTGGTACTTCTCCCATCAATCTTGATTCCAGCTTGTGCTTCATCCAGCCCGGCATTTTGCAAGATGTACTCTGCATATAAGTCAAATAAGCAGGGTGACAATACATAGCCTTGAAGTCCTCTTTTCCCAGTTTGGAACCAGCCTGTTGTTCCATGTCTGGTTCTAACTGTTGCTTCTTGACCTGCATACAGATTTCTCAGGAGGCAGGTGAGGTGGTCTGGCATGCCCAGCTCTTGAAGAGAGTGAAAACTGTGAAGCACAGTTTGTTGTGATTCACACAGTAAAAGGCTTTGTCAATAAAGCAGAAGTAGATGTTTTTCTGGAATTCTCTTCCTTTTTCGATGATCCAAAGGATGTTGGCAATTTGATCTCTGGGTCCTCTGTCTTTTCTAAATCCAGTTGAACATCTGGAAGTTCTCAGTTCCCGTACTGTTGAAGCCTCACTTGGAGAATTTTGAGCATTGCTTTGCTAGTGTGTGAGATGAGTGCAATTATGTGGTAGTTTGAGCATTCTTTGGCATTGCCTTTCTTTCTGATTGGAATGAAAATGGATCTTTTCCAATCCTGTGACCACTGCTGAGTTTTCCAAATTTGCTGGCATATTGAGTGCAGCACTTTCACAGCATCATCTTTTAGGATTTGAAATAGCTCAATTGAAATTCCATCACCTCCAACTAGCTTTGTTTGCAGTGATGCTTTGTAAGGCCCACTTGATGTAAGGCCCACTTGACTTCACAGTCCAGGATGTCTGGCTCTAGGTGAGTGATCACACCATTGTGGTTATCTGGGTTGTGAAGATCTTTTTTGTCTAGTTCTTCTGTGTATTCTTGCCACCTCTTCTTAATATCTTCTACTTAGGTCCGTACTGTTTCTGTCCTTTATTGTGCCCATCTTTGCATGAAATTTTCACTTGGTATAGTAACAGACTATTTTCTTGGGCTCCAAAATCACTATCGACAGTGACTGCAGCCATGAAATTAAAAGCCGCTTTCTCCTTGGAAGAAAAACTATGACAAACCTAAACAGCATATTAAAAAGCAGAGACATTACTTTACCAACAAAGGTCTGTCTAGTCAAAGCTATGGTTTTTCCAGTAATCATGTATGGATGTTAGAGTTGGACCGTAAAGAAAGCTGAGTGTTGCGAATTCATGCTTTTGAACTATGGTGTTAGAGAAAACTCTTGAGAGTCCCTTGGATAAGCAAAAAGTTCAAACCAGTCAGTCCTAAAATAAATCAGTGCTGAAAATTCATTGGAAGGACTGGTGCTGAAGCTGAAACTCCAATACTTTGGCCACCTGATGTGAAGAACTGACTCATTTGAAAAGACTCTGATGCTGGGAAAGATCGAAGGCGGGAGGAGAAGGGGACGACAGAGGATGAGATGATTGGATAGCATTACTCGATGGACATGAGTTTAAGCAAGCTCCGGGAGTTGGTGATGGAGAGGGAAGCCTGGCGTGCTACAGTCCATGGGATCACAAATAGTCGGGACACAAGTGAACTGATATTGGAAAAGAATGTGTGTTCTGCTGTTGTTGGGTGGAGTGTCCTATAAATATCAGTTAGATCAAGTTAATAGCTAGTGCTTAGGATTGTTATGTTCCCTTGATGAATTGCTGTCTTTATCATTTATGGTACTATCCCTGGCCATGTTCTTTGATATAAAATCTACTTTGATATTAATATAGCTTCTTTTGACCAGTGTTAGCATGGTATGGGGCTTCCCTGGTGGCTCCGTGGTAAAGAATCTGTCTGAAGTACAGGAGACTTGGGTTCAATCCCTGGGACAGGAAGATCCCCTGGAGAAGGGCATGGCAACCCACTCGAGTACTCTTGCCTAGAGAATCCCATGGACAGAGGATCCTGGTGGGCTGTAGTCCACAGGGTCGCACAGAGTTGGATACGACTGAAGTGACTGAGCAGCAGCAGCGTGGTGTATCTTTTTATATTCCTTTTATATCCTTTTAACTTAGTTGCTCAGTCATATATAACTCTTTGAAACCCCCATGAACTCTAGCCCACTAGGCTCCTCTGTCCATGGTATCCTCCAGGCAAAAATACTAGAGTGGGTTGCTGTTCCCTTCTCCAGGATGTTTTCCTGACCCAGGGATCCAACCTGAGTCTCTTACTTATTTATTTTTATTCGCTGGGCACACCAGGCAGGGGGACAACATGTTCAAAAGCACAGGAGAATGGCTAAGATTTACCCTCCCAAGAAATAACCAAAACAGACAAAATATGAGAAGCAACCGTTTTTAAGTCACTATACAGTAGGAGATGATGGACAGTGATCCTTGATAGAACAAGTTGAGCCCTGAAATTGCCCTAGCTTACTGCTTTGAGAGGAAAAGAGAGCAGTCAGCAAATGGAACAAATAAAAAACAGTAAGATGAGAGACTCAAACCTAACCTTACTGACAGTCGCATACATGTAAGTTGGGTAAACATCCCAACTGAAAGGCAGGAATTGTCAAGCTGGATAAAAGCAAGCCCCAACCCCGTCATGCCTACAAGCAATAAAATTTAGATGTAAAGATACAAATAAGTTAGAAGTGTGTGCACTCATTTGTGTCTGACTCTTTGAGGCCCCATGGACTGTACTAACTAAATTGTCCTAGCTCACTGTTGCCTCTTCCAGGAAGTCTTCCCTGATGCTGCCTCTCCTCCCACCCACCGAGAGGCTGGGATAGGCACCCCTCCCCAGTACACCTATTGTGACAGTCTCACCCAGCACAATTGAATGTTTTCTTATCTGTTATCACCATTAAACCACAAGATCCTGAAGGGCAGAGCTTTTTGTGGGAACTTAGCCCACTTTGGGAACTTTGTGACCACCATGTAGCATTTTAAGAAATAGGCAGCCATGTTCAGCCTTGAGGTGAAAACGTAATCACGTCTCTGTGTTTTGGAGTCAGTCGTTTTGTACAGGTTGGAAACGCTCGCCTGCAGGTTTTCTTGAGTTGCGGCAAGCGGGGGCTCCTGTTTGTTGGGGGTGGCTCCTGTCTGTTGTGCGGGGGCTCCTGTCTGTCGTGCGGGGGCTCCTGTTTGTTGCGGGGGCTCCTGTCTGTCGTGCGGGGGCTCCTCTTGTTGCGGGGGCTCCTGTCTGTCGTGCGGGGGCTCTTCTTGTTGCGGGGGCTCCTCTTGTTGCGGGGGCTCCTGTTTGTTGCGGGGGCTCCTCTTGTTGCGGGGGCTCCTGTCTGTTGTGCGGGGGCTCCTCTTGTTGCGGGGGCTCCTGTTTGTCGTGCGGGGGCTCCTCTTGTTGTGGGCGCTCCTCTTGTTGCGAGCGCTCCTCTTGTTGCGGGCGCTCCTCTTGTTGCGGGGGCTCCTCTTGTTGCGGGGGCTCCTCTTGTTGCGGGGGCTCCTCTTGTTGCGGGGGCTCCTCTTGTTGCGGGGGCTCCTGTCTGTCGTGCGGGGGCTCCTCTTGTTGCGGGCGCTCCTCTTGTTGCGGGCGCTCCTCTTGTTGCGGGCGCTCCTCTTGTTGCGGGGGCTCCTGTCTGTCGTGCGGGGGCTCCTGTCTGTCGTGCGGGGGCTCCTCTTGTTGCGGGGGCTCCTGTTTGTCGTGCGGGGGCTCCTCTTGTTGCGGGCTAGGCTCCAGGTGTGCAGGCTTCAGTAGCCACAGCCCGCGGGCTCCGTAGCTGTGGCTTGGGGGCCTAGTTGCCCCTCAGCATGTGGGATCTTCCCAGACCAGGGAACACACCCATGCCCCCTGCATCGGCAGATGGATACTTAACCACTGGGACCAGCAAGGAAGCCCTCCCAAAAATGTTTTTAATTTTGGCTGGCCCTGTGTTACTTCCTATTATATCTTCAGTTTTAAAGTATCTCACCTGGCCAGCAGGTTGAAGACTGCCCGTGGGGAAGAGGTTGGCCATCCCAGTACCCCAGCCCCGGCCCTGGCCAGCTCACGCCACGTGCTCAGACTTGGCCTCTGACAGTGAGGCCCTGGGAACAATGTTCTCAGAAAATAAGTGTCTCCAGGGATTAATTTCTCATTCTCAGAGGAGATAGGGAGCTGGAGACCTGGAAAGAAGAAAGGGCTCTGGGACATACGGACTGACTGGGGCCCATTGAGAAGCCACGCGTGAGCCAGGGGCGGTCAGCCTGGAGGCTTGTAGGCCCAGAAGCTTCACAGAGTGCCCGAGAGACGTGGATGGAGGGCTGGGCCCGTCTCTGACACCCCGAGGGCAGCAGCACCAGCACCAACTGGAAAGGACCAGGCAGGATTCCACATGGAGTAAGCCTCTGCTTCCCGAAGCCAGGAAGAAGCTGCTTCTCTGGAGAGTAGAGCGTTCTGGCACTGGCCATGGTCAGAGGGGGCTGGGGGGACCATTCTTTCAGGATGCTGACCTATCATGATTTTGGCGAAACTCATGTCTACACTGGTCCCCCCCCCATTGTAAGTTATTGACAAACCCAGGGCATGTGGAAGGCCCCCACCCTGAAGTGGGGCTAATGAGGCTCAGCTGTGACCTCACGAGGCATTCAGCCTCCCTGGGCCTCAGTTTCCTTCCCCAAATGAAGAGTCTGCCCAGAGGCTCTGTGGTGCCCTCTCCGCTTCTGTGACGCTTTTCCCATCTGCCTATCCTCCCAGGTGCTCATTCCCACCACCCGCTGCAATTCCCACAAGGAGAACATCCAGGGCCAGCTCAAGGTCCGCACACCAGGCATCTACCTACTCATCTTTGACAACACCTTTTCCAGGTAGGCCGCCTCCTCGGTCAGCGTCCGGATGAACCCACCCGGCACCCCGCCTCAAGGACAGAGGTGGACGTGTAAAAGCAGTTGTTAGTTATCAGTCCCTGATTATCAGTGGTTCATTCATTTTAGACCTATACTCTGGTGTTCCAGTGTCCGTTGTAGCGTGTGTAACACACAGCCTGATACTTACTGAGTCTCACCACGGGTTAAGCGTGTTCTCTGCCCTCTGCTCTTATTAATACTACTGCCTTCAGCCGCACAGCAGCCCCGTGCAGTAGGGACTGTCTTTCTCCTCGTGTTACTGCTAAGGGACTGAGGACCTAGAAGAGGGGCACTCCCAATCACACAGCTGGTGGTGGGGCTGGATTTGAACCCAGGTGGCCTGGCTCAAGGCTCTGGGCTCTTACCCGGGATGCTCTTCTGCTTCTCCCGTCCTGATGCCCTCTGCCCAGGCCAGAGAAGAGCTCAGCAAATACAGTGGAAGGATTGGGCGGATGGGTGAATGGACGGATGGGAGAGAAGTGAAGTGATGAAGGCCCAGAGTTAACCAGGACTGGAGCTGTGAGGCCAGGCCCCTGGGCCCCCTTGTCCAGTGAGTGGAGCAGCAGGTACCATCTCTGGGGAGCACGACTTCAGAGCTCCAGGTGCAGGTCCAGGAGTGAGTGCAAGGCTGAGGGGTCAGGAGGATGGAGGTGAATGGAGATGAGGCTGGAGGGGCAGCCAAGACAGGAAGGAGGACAGCGGACCAACGCTGGCTGAGCATCTGCCTCGAGCCAGGGCCCTGCTTCATGGAGATGTGCCGCAGTGCAGGCTGCTGGGCACCTGTCCCTATTCTGGCTTCAGCGTAAGCCCTTAGTAGGGGCTTACTTCATTCATAAGACCTGTCTGATCAGCATCCAGCCACATCCTCTCTGAGCGGGGCCCTGAGCTAGCAGCCACATCCCTCCCCATGGGTGCCCTTGCCAGCCGGCTGGGCTTTAAGCACAGTAACTTAATAGCTATCAAGTAGTGAGAAGCTGGGGTGCCACCTGTCGGTGAAAGCTGGAGTGCACCCTCTCACCACCTCAGGGCCTTGAACTCCCAGGGCGTATGGCCATGGGCATCCACCAAGGGAGAGCTTGGAAGAATGGGCTCCCCGCCTTTCCCCTCCCGCGCCCTTCCCCCAGGAACGTGAACACACCCTGTGTTAGCAGGATTCTTGGGCATGGGCTCTGCATGTCCAGAAAGCTGGTCAGACCGGGCATGGGCCTCAGCCCCTCAGGGCAGCGGTCAGGAGGTGGGGTGGAGGCCAGCCCAGCACTCTCTCCCCTCTGGGTTTTAGTGGAACCCGGGTTTCCTCTGCAGTGGCAGCCAGCATTTTTACTACCTCCCTGAGCCCCACCGCAGGTTGACGGAGAGGCTGGGAGCAGCGTGTTGAGGGCAGAGGCAGCCCCAGACCAGCTTTGCAGTCGGCAGTAGGAGCGGCCGTGGTGCTGAGACACACTGCGGCCCTCGCCACTAACGTCATCTCAGGGCCTAGTCAAGGTTTTCAAAGCACGACAGCGGAAGAGATCCAGATGTCCAGTCAGAATGAGATCCAGGCTCGCCTCCACTGTGTGTGTCCCCTCCACGCCTGCACCACCCACTTCCCCAGGGCAGCCCAGACCGCCGAGACCCCTGAGACACCCCCACCCCAGGGCCCCTTCAGAGCAGCGAGGGAAGGAGGGGTGCTTCACAGTGTGGGACTGAATGGGCATTTCTGCACCCAAGCCCAGGACAGTCCACGGAGGTGTCCTAAGTTCCTTTTGCAGGAAGATATCTCTGCTAGAGAGTCAGGAAATGGGGGTGAGGGGGCCTGGAAGAGTCCACGCAGTCTGTGAGGGACCCCAGGCTCGGAGCAGAGGTGTTTGCACCAAGGTTTCCTGTGCCAGCCAGCACCCACCCCAGCCAGGTCACTGCAGCTGCTTCCAGCCCTCGGAATAACCCCCCCTTCCCCATTTGTCTCCTCAGATTCGTCTCCAAGAAAGTCTTTTATCATTTAACTGTTGACCGGCCTGTCATCTACGATGGAAGTGATTTCCCGTAACCTCAAGTACCTGGATTTTGCTAGTTTCACATTACCCACAGGAAACACTACTCCTCCTCACTTGTCACGTAAAGCACCTAAAAAACCCAGAAAACAAAAAATAGCTGCTCTAAAGCTATCAGTATCCACCATGCAACTTTAGGAGACGGGCCCTTGGCTGCTCATCAGAGCCGCGTTGCTCTGAGCGCCGTGTACTCAGCGCTGCACACCACTCTTAGCCCATGGCTCGTAAGGGCTCAAGTGACGTTTTCCACTGTCCTCACACCCGGAGGGACGCTATGCCAAAGGTTTAAACACTCAGGAGACCATTGGCCTCTCCAGGGGGGCGCAGTTGGCTCCAGGCCTCCTGTGAAGAGTTTCCTGGGTCAGAAGGGTCCCGACTTCCACCCGTGGAGAGACACAGCCCCCTGTGCCCACCCCAGGCATCACGGGTGACCATGAGCTGGAAGGCCTGGCCAGACCCTGTGGGGCCCTTGAGTCCTCCCTGGAAAGGACGTCAGGGCACCTAGGGGCCCGCCTGAGATCCCATCCAGCTTCCTCCATCCTGCTCCTGTCCCCTCCTGCCCAGGGAGTGCAGGGCTGCTCAGAGGGGCCGCCAGCTGCACTTTTCTCCTGGCCCTTCTATCTGGGCGAGTCTGTCCTAGAGCAAAGCCCTCCACTCAGCTGGGCCTCTCAACAGCTCAAAATACCACCCTAAGAATCAGAAGTGAAGCTAATCCAGGAAACAGAACCCACCTACTGAGGGCCTGCAGTGCAATCTACGTCCAGATGGCCAGAGCCCAGATGCTGGGTAACATCCACGCCATGACCAAAAGGCTGGACACATCAGCCTGTGGGGCTCACTTCTCAGCCTGTCTTTGTTTATATTAACAAGAGCTTCTGCAGATACGTTTACTAATGATCATATTCAGGGTAGGAACCACTTTTAGAAGTCGAGGGCTTCTTAAGAGAAGTCTTTGTTAACTCAAGTATAAACGGGCATAATTCATGAATCGGCTCTTTGCTCACCTCTCGGTCCCTCCTCCCCACCTGCCTAGGTTCCCCACACCCCTTTTGCCCACTTCCTGCTGCTCAGCCTGCAGCTGACACCTGGGAGCAAATGAATCCTCTGTCCTTTTCCGGGACAAGAAGCAGATGATCTTCCTGTTCTCTGTGGCCCTTTTCTCCCCGACAGAGAGCTCACCTTTGACGGCCTCTCTGTGCCCTGTTCACAGGGCAGTTGGGACCCAGGTCCTTCCGCAGTGAGCAGAGATCTGACCAAGCAGCCCACCTTCGCTGTGGTCAGGGGAGAGGGTGTCTGGCAAGGCGACTGCGGGTCCGAATACCCCACCAGCCCTTCAACTGGCCCAGTGACTAAGCCAAGTCACACCACGTCGAAGCTTCATCTCATCATTCACGAGCCTGATCTGACTGGTTTTGGGAACTGACGAATGGGTCAAGAATCCTTGGCCAAGTTCAGTTCAGACCCCATACCCCCCAGGTGCCAGCAGAGGTAGGAGGAAATGACTTTGGCAGTAGACTCAGAGCTTCCATTTAAACAGGAGACATAGGCACTTCCAGGCACTTTAAGTGGGGCTTGAGACATGGTGAACAGAACCTTCCAGAAAAGAGCTGGCCCTCTCGTGCTCTCTTTCCTGGGAGCAGCCGCCTGTGGCAGAAAGCCAAGAGTCTCTAGCATCTCATTGAGCAAGGTCCTGACAGTGCTTAGCACCAAAACAGAAATGGCCAGGCCCCCAGAGACTTCCTAGACTTATGCTTGTCCTTACAGGGTGCCGCACTGCTTGAAAGCAAACTACCCTGCCTTTAAATCCATCTCCCCTGAAGAGGATAACCAGATGTAGCTGGCTCACCACTTGAGAGAAACAAAAGACCCTGAAGCATCTGGAATCTCGGTTTGAGTGCTTAGCTTTCCCAGGATACCCTGGAGACATGGCCAAGCAGGCGGCCCTCTGCTCATCTCACCACCGTCACCTGCAGCTCGAATCAGCATTTCTCAAGTAGCTGATGTGTTTCCTGCCGAAGGCCTGAGATATTCCATCTGAGGCTTGTTCTGAACCTCTGTGACACGACCCAGCAGGGGACCAACTGCAGCTTAAAAAAATCCCGTGGCTCTTGTGAAGCCAACCCAGAGGCACTGCTGCAGGAGCCCGCGGGCCCCTTGTGCCAGCACTGCAGACAGTGACGGCAGTGGGCTCAAAAGCCTTCACCTGCCCAGCGCGGCCCCACCCTGCCGCTGCAGCGTAGTTATTTTTTTGTGCTGAATGGACTCTTGTTCTTTGTTACTTTGCTGTGGGAGCTCAGGTTTGATGTGCAGCTAGAGTTCATCTTGGCATATTTAAGTATGGCTTGTATAAACTGCTTTCTTATTTTAAACAAGTTCCCAACTTTACCGAAGTTTGGGGGCTGAGATATTCTTTTTACTGCAAACGATAATGAAAAACAGCTATTTAAAGTGGTGGCCCCAGCCAGTAGACTGAATTAACACTAAAAGTCAACAAGTAGGAAACATTCTTGGGATCCCAGATCACTGTCTTAAAAAAAAAAAGAAAAATCCCCCAGCAGCCTCTTTGGGGGCTGGCCGAGCTCTCTGAATAACTTGCTGTTTAGTATTGATTAGTACCAGCCGCCTTGCTCACCAATGCCTTGGAAGCCACTGATCACCCTCGCCCGGGAACACGGCCTCTGTCAGGCACCCTCATCCATCGCCAGCAAGCATGTTTGGGAAAAAGCGTAGCCCCTGCAGAGCGCTTCTGGCTGGAGCCCACCTACTCCACATCCGCTGGACCAAGAGCAGGCAAGGAAATTCTCAAACAGGAATCTGGAACTGAAACACTACATCGGGTCTGAAAAGTATGAATGCACAGCCACACTAGATAAATCAGAGATAAAGGAGATGGTTTTTTAAAATTATTTTCAGTTGTCACTCACCTTCAGTGGTGAAGCCGTTCCAGACTCATCTGAAAAGAAATCCCCATTTGGGGATGAAATCTCAGAGTCTGTGTTTTATCATTCTGGTTAGCTGTCCACCATACGTTTTTATAGGAGTTTCAGTTTTAGAAGCCCATCTTGGTGACTCCACCTTGGAGAATCCCAACCTCAGCTCAGAGGTGTTAAGAATGAGGGCAGAGCTACCCTCTGCAACGCTCAGAATCAAGGGTCACCCAGCACAGAGAATGTAGAGCCAGCCATCTACGTTTACAAAACACTTACCCAAAAGGTTCTTTTCAGTGGAACCCTGAGTGAATTTTTCTCTGTTGTGGTGCTTCCAAGGAAACAAAGACAGTTAATAATGCCTTTTCTCTCTTAAGCACTTTTTCAAAATAACACAGTACATCTTTAAATTTGAGGAAGCATTTCTGACAAAAAGACTTCTCAGAACCTGAGGACAAGGGCTGTCCAGAGATGCTTCTGTCCCCCCATGGCTGCAGAGCAACAGCGAAGCCTCAGTTGGGTGGCTTCCAAATCAGAATTGCACTTTAATAGACCAATCCTCAATGCTCGCGGCCTTACGGGGTAGTGGGTCTGGGAACCAAACTCTTTTTTATCTGCCAAAGAATTACCAGAAGCACATCAAATGCCAACTCTCCACCTGCCCAGTGGGGGTGAGGAACTTTTGTATCCCAAAACATAGTCCGTATAGCATCTGCTGCACCATTTGGGAATGTCTTATTTTTAATCTCAGGATTTAAATAAACACTATGACATTGACAGTGGCGTCACGTTTCATTCCATTGAGACATAAGGTGAGAGATGAAGTTGCACCCACCAGAGTAGGGGCAAAGCTGTTGGGCCATGTCAAGTCCTGTGACTTTTCAAAAGGGAGAAAAAAAAAAGCCAGCTGTTCTAAGAGGTTGCCAAATTGACCTGGTATCTGGACCCACAGTGTGCGCTGAGGTCTGAGTTCAGACCTGCCTCAGCCAATGCGATGCACCAACCCACTGCCCTCTGCCAGAAGAGCTTCTGCGTTCAGCGAAATTCTCCAGCCCTCCCCTGGTCCACGAAGAGCAGCCTGATTTACCAAAATGATGGAGTCGGGGAGGAGGTCACGGGTGGCCTGAAACCACGGTTAGTCAAGGTGGATCCCAATCTAGGCAGGGCTGCTAGAGGCGGCAGCAGAGAGGGGCAGCGAAGACCCTGGACATGGGCCCTGAGGGCCGTGTCTCCGTCACTCCTCCCCTGGGCAGACTGAGCTTGGGCCAGGCAGCCCATCCGCACTCGCCTCTGGAGCGCCCTGTGCCCCACAGGGTCCCCCCAGCCCTCCTCTCCACTCCCCTTGCAGCCTTCCTCCTGCCTCGGATCTCCCGCGGCCACCTCTTTGATCAGTTACTCAGGAGTAGGTGACTCTTCCCGGAAGTGTATTGTTCCCTGCAGCTCCAGGACCCTGTTTTTCATCCTCATCTCCCTGCTCTGCCTCATCCCGCAGCAGGGAGCACAGAGCACGGTGCTCACCAGCCTCTGAATCAGTGAAGACACTGGGCACCACGGTCAGCCCTAGGCCATAAGCAACCCCGGTGGCCAACTTGGCCGGAGACCAACCCCCAAAACCCCCATGGTAGAGAAGGACAAGGGCAAGCCCACAGGGCCGATTTGGGGAGGATGGAAGTGAGCTGGTTACTGGATCGGACACGTATAGCCTCCTGTGCCCTCAAGCCTCTCCTGTCCAGGGATGGAAGAGTGCTCGATCCGAGTGCCTGAAACCGCACCGCAGAAGGAATTCTGTGTTCATAGGAAAGGCCCTGCAGAGAGGCCACGTGGACTGAGCCTGGGAGAACGGACCGGGACACACAGATACAGGCTGCTCCATCTGGGCTGGGATCCGGGGCCTCCGTGCCACGCTCCTGGTGCACCTCTCCGCCCTTGCTGAGCCGCCCCAAGGTGAGCAAACCAAACCTCTGCTCCTGGTTTTCCAAGCCCCCACACAATTCTGGGAATTCTGGCCCCTCTCGGTGTCCGTAGACGCGTGCCGGTGCCTGCGATGCCTCTTCCGCCCAGAGGATGTAGCGATTCCCCGGGTGACTCAGAAGGACACTTCAGCCAGGGTCAGACCTCTCGGTTTGAAGATGCGTGGGAAAAATCTGGCGAGTGAAGCCCGCCACCCACACACATCTGCAAAGCAAATAGATGGTGAAATCTGTCGCCTGAAATGAGAAAACGGACTTTTATTGAGAGAGCGGTTAAAGCTGAAGCTATCAAAACCCAGGGGAGAGCAGAGCTGTTGTGAAAGCCGCTCAAAGTGGGTTAGGGTTGAAAGAAAGGTCAGCCTTTTACTTTTCCCACACTCGCTGGTTGCTGAAGAAAGATAGTAAAGCCGAGCCACAGTATGATCACCAGTCTCTGGGCTTTGATGTGTGTCCCCTCGTCCCTCCCCCATCCCTCGAGCTCCGGGGGGAGGCTGGAGGCTGGAGGCTGGTGTGGTTTCTTCAACCTTCTGGCAGGTTCATACTGAGGTTATCGCAGACTTGGCAGCCTATCTGAAGCCTGGAATGAGTTGTCTTAGCTCCATAATGAACAAAGGGAGCCAGGCCTCTCCAAACCCGAGGTGTGGTGAGTGCCCTTCCCCAGGGAAGGCCTCATTTCCAGAGCGCCTTTGGCTTCGGGCCTGCAGCTGCTGCAGGATGCTCCAGGGAAAGACGATTTCAGGGAGACCTCCCACTGAGCCCTGAGGAGAGAAGGACACCTTTTCTGGGAGGTCACCCATCCGTCTGCCAGGTCAGTGGGGCAGGCACTGGCTTCTCCTTGGCATGAGAAAGGAAAGTGGGAGGGGGTAGGGGAGGCCCAAAGGCTAGCAGAGCGAAGGAGGGGTGAGAAAGGAGGGTCAGCAGCAGGAAGGGCCTTCCCTTGGGGCCACGCCGCAGGCCAGGTGAGCAGAAGCCGCCTTTCTCGTGGGAGGGAAGGAGCAGTGGGGGAATGGCAGGTGTACCGAGCAGACAACAAAGGCAGTGACTGCAGGCCTGGAGAAAGGAATCCAATTTGTTCCTCTGACCCTGAGGCTGACTTCAGGGCCCCACGTGCTTTCTCATAGTGGCCGCAGCATCAGCCCTCAAATGGCCTTTGCATAACAGGGTCTATGTGTGAAACCAGAAGTCTTTGTAAAGACAGCCCTTCTGCACCAGCAAGGGCCCCCACAGACCTGTTGTATGTTCTCAGAAGGACCACACATTCATGCCCCCAAGATGAGCCTGTGCAAGAGCGACAGGGGCCCATTAGGCGCAGATCAGGCGCACGGGCTCCTTGGCTATCAAGGGTTCAGGTGTTATCAGGAAAAGCCCAAGGCTCACCCAGGGCTCAGTTTTGCTCCATAGTCAAACTGTTTGTTTATTAAGTGTCAGTAAATACACGCAAGTAGCAGAGAGTTTCTTAGAAGAAAGTCCTTATCTTTGGGTTACATTAAAATACAGAGTCATGGGCAGGCGGCATGTCAACTCTGGTTCACTGGGTCCAGTTCATTCACAAGTCTGCCAGATGAAGATACTGGCGGAGGTGAGATCCGTGGACCACGCCAGAAAGTCCTTGATGATCACCACTCTGTCACCATTTTGGTTAGAACTTGAAGGGGTAAAATCAGCTAATGGATCTGTCTCCTAATTCAACTTTGCCAGTGACCCTCAGATCTTGGAGCCAGGACCTCTCCCTCAGCTCATTGGTCCAAGCACTGGGATGCAGTGATGGAAATGTCATTCTTAGAGAGGAAGATATTTCCAAATGAACCACCTCGTATGAAACTATCCTACAGGTAAAACCTTTTTACAGCCATAACTTTTTTATGGCTTATGTTCTTATTCAAGGGACATGTTACCCAACCGGTCATTTGTAAATGGAAAAACATTCCCTTCCCCAAACCTGAAGTAGTTCCGTACGTGTCCACAATTTAAGATTTAGAGGAAGAACTATGAGTTTGGTATCAAAGGGTCTGGGTTAAATAGGGATTCCTAAACTGGTCCATACACAGAGTTCAGAAGGTCTTTGAACTTGGGAAAATGATGCCTTTCCTCTACTATCTAGCTAGAATTGAGCTCTTCCTTCAATTATGAACATAGACTACATGCCACATGAGTATGCATTGGCAAGACCTGTGTCTCTGCCACTGGTGGGAGTGACAGATATTTTCTTGTTACTTAGAAGTTGTTGCGGACCCTTTACATATTATTTATGCTCATCTTCACTGTGAAGTGAAGGTGGTTGTTATACCTGCTGTAGATTTTTTTTTAACCGTGTTCATGAAGAGACGTGTATTACTAGTTCACAAATTTATTTTAATAGAGAATTATGCTTCCATGTAATTGGCTTCCCTTGTAATCATATATATTTTATTCATTCTAAAACATTCTGAGAAGGCTTTGCCAGATTGTCAAAGGGATATATAAGGGAAATAAAAGGTTAAGGACCTTTGGGTTCTGGCAGGTCTTCATGGAAAAGAAGAGAAAGATCAGCTCATTGCAGCACTGGCTTATTATTTATAACATATAATTAATAGCAGCATAAGTAATTTAATAGGCTCTTGCCATAAGTCAGCCACCTGTTACAGATGAGGAAACTGAAGACCCAGGGAAGCTGGTAAGTCTGAACTGTTTGGAGAACATGTTACTACAAGGCTGAGATGGCTGTGGCAGTAGTTTTCTCCAGACCATTCTCATTTCACTGGAAAGTAGATTCTCCAATGATTAAAAAAAAAAAGCCTTCCATAAACCAAGCTATGCTGTGGCATCCCTTGGCCTGTAAACCCTTGCTATGTATCATCCTCCCTACAAGAGGTTTATCAGTTATGTGCTGAGATACAGCTCATGGTCCCGCACCGCCTCAGTGGATCAGATCTCTTCTGGCTCTGAGGTTTTCTGGATTCCAAAAGTTGAACAAGGGACAGTGCTGGGGCTCACTCTGCCTCTGTTGGCCTTGCCAGAATATTCTGAGTTCCCTAGATTGTCAGTCCCACTGAGAAAGTGTCACCCACAGTGTGAGACCTTGTAGCGTCTGCTCACTCATTCCCAACTAGCTTCATACCTCCCTTGGTCCCTCTGGTAAGAGGTGGCCTAGCCAAACAGGAAGTTTCCATCAGGTATTCATTCACTCATTTATACCTGGAGCTTTGTAAGGGTAAGAGCACGATTTTATTATTATTTTTATTTATTTTTGGCTGTGCTGGATCTTTGTTGCTGCACGCAGGCTTTCTCGTGATGCAGCGTGGGCTGTGGGCACTCGGGCTTCAGTAGCTGTGGCAGCCAGGCTTTCTTGCCCCACACCATGTGGGATCTTCCCGGATCAGGGATGGAACCCATGTCCCTGCGTTGGCAGGTGGATTCGTAACCACTGGACCGCCAGGGAAGCCCCAGGAGCATGATTTTTGAGGGGAAGTATATGATGTCTTGGATTTGCTTTAAAATACCGTAGCAAAGGGAGGAGCTGACGGAGAAAGGTAGGAGTGAAGGAAGAAAGGAGGGAAGGGAGGAGCAAATGCAGGAAGGGGGGCAAAGGAAGCGAGAGCAAACAGAAAGGGAAAGGAGGAGAAGGTGGGTGTTGTGGGCGGGACTAGAATGCGGAGAGTGTGGATCGATGTTGGAGCTGAGTGATGGGCGTGAGGAGGTTCGTTATGCTCTTCTCGCCACGTTTATGTATGTTTTCTTACTTGGACTTCCCTGGTGGCTCAGATAGTAAAGTGTCTGTCTACAGTGTGAGAGACCTAAGTTCAATCCCTGGGTTGGGAAGATCCCCTGGAGAAGGAAATGGCAATCCACTCCAGTATATTGCCTGGAAAATCCCATGGACAGAGGAGCCTGGAAGGCTACAGTCCATGGGGTCGCAAAGAGTCGGACACGACTGAGCAACTTTTATTTTTTGACTGTGCTGAGTCTTTGTTGGTGCGTGGGCCACTCTCCAGCCGCAGTGCACGGGCTCCTCATTGCAGTGGCTGCTTTCATAGAGCACAGGCCCCAGGGCGTGCAGGCTCAGCGTCGCTGCCCTCAGGCCCTAACTGGACCGTAGCCTTAGTAGTTGTGGTGCACAGGCTCAGTTGCTCCAAGGCACGTGGGATCTTCCGGGATCAGGGATTGAATCCATGTCCCCTGCATCGGCAGGAGGGTTCTGTACTGCTGAGCCACCAAGGAAGGCCTATGTGTGTGTGTTTTTTAATTTTCATATTTAAAGACTAAAACGAGAAGAGCATGAGTGGTGATAACCTGAACTAGCTCAGTGGCGGGGGCACTTGGCCTGGCAGTGTCACACAGGCATGGGCACCGCAGGGCCTTTGCACATGTTACCCCGTCCTCCCAGTGCACCCTCCCTCTCCTTCCTCCTGTAGCTCATTCCTGCTCATCCTTTAGCTCTCAGCTTAACGCCGCTTCCTTGGGGAAACCTTCCCCGCCTCTCATCCACACAGTAGGTCAGAGCCTCTTGTAACACACTAGCATCTCGAAACCCTCTCTTCATGATGGTCTGATTGTCGTCTGTGAACTGTGAGCTTTGTGGGCACTGGGCCTGTGTCTGCTTTTCCTTAGCATCACCTAAGCCCAGTGCCTGACACCTAGAAAATGCTCCATAAGTTTTTGTTCAATGAGATTGGTAAAATATCGTTATCAAGTGCTGTATTTTCCCAAGACAGCAGGATTTCACAACAGTAAGTGCACTTCCCAGAACCAAATATTTGAAATTGGAGGGGCCGTTGATTCTCTCAACAAACCTTGACTGAGTGCTCGTCATGTGTGAGGTCTGTCGTAGGCACTTGGGAAATAGCAGTGAACAGAAAAGAAACAGTCCCTGCCCGAGTTTATACTTCTGAAGCGTCAGTGCCAAGCGCGGAGAAGAGCAGAGCAGGGAAGGGGACTGTGGATGGGCCGGGATGGCCTGGAAGAGAAGGTGGTGTTTAAGCAGAGACCTCAGCAGGTGGCGGAGGAAGCATGTGGCTGGGAGAGATCCAGCCAGAGTCACCTAGGGGATTGCGGGGTAGACTGTCTGACATCTTGTCCAGCCTCTTCTATAACTCTGGGTCTGTGCCATGAGCTCCTGCGGGTTTAGCCTAGGTTGCTCACGTCATTGCTTTGGAGTTGAAAGACTAATGGCAAAATTGTTGGCTCCTTGGTATTCTGTTTATCAACTGCTATGTAACAAATTACCCCGAAACTCAGTGGCTGAAAACAATAATACATTTTATTGTATCTCATGATTTTATGGGTCAGGAGTTTGAGTAGGGCTTGACAAGATGCTTCTTCTGTTCCTTGTGGTATTGACACACTTTGAGGTGGCGTCCAGCAGGCAGATGGACTGTTTGTGAGAAAGGAGCTAGGAAGACCAACGGGGACAGCGTGGGGTGAGGAGGACGGTGGGTGTCCAGAATTCTGGCCAGGTTTGGCTGCAGAGTCGTTGGATCTGCGCATCCTCAGACCTGCAGCGGAATCTGTGGCTCCCACATGAAGAATTTGAGGCCCCACAATTGCACGTGTTTGAGGAGGAGCCTGTGAGAATGATGTCATTGTCCCGTGGCCCACTTTTGACAGAGGGCTCAGCAGGGCCTCAGCTGTCCCATGTCATTGTTGAGTTTGTGTGCAGTGGTATCTAAAGCAGTGCCAGCCCAGTCTCTGCCCATGCATCTTTGCAGCCCCTGGTACTCAGCCTGGAGCTTGGCACAGTGTTGGTCAACCCTTCAAAGCAGCGGCTGATTTGTCTGACCGTGTCACATATGCAAGGTGGGACAGCCTGGTGGGCAAAAGTCAAGGCTTGAGTGCCAGACATGCCCGGGATGATGTCCTGGCCTTGTCGGTTTCTACAGTGTGATGCTGGGTGGGTTCCTGATCTCTGAAGCTCTCAGCCCCTTCATCTGCAAAATGGTTGGAATTACGTACAGTATTATGTATGTACCCAGCACAAAGCAAGCAAGCAGAAGATGACAGCCAAAAGAGGCAAGCCCGTGTCTGTCCGGTACCCACGGGGCCTGGCAGGCTGTTGGTGTGCACAGCGGTCTGCTGATGGTTGAATTAAGATCAGTCAGGCCTCTGCTCCCAGCCTGCAGAGATGAGTTCTGTGACGGATGTTCACAGAACACTGTAGCTCTGGGTACCCTGTGCTCTTTGCCCGACAGGTCTCAAATGTGCTTTTGCTAGGCCAGCCTCTCATGAAAAGGTTGTTGCAAGCTGACTTCTCTAGAAGCAGATGCTGAGATGGAATCTTGGGGGCAAATGTCTATTCGGGATTGCCAACTGTGAAGGGAAGTAGGAGGAAATAGGATTGGGCAGAGAAACCTTGCCAGCCTGGCATGAAGCTGTGTGCATGCTAAGTCACTTCAGTCGTGTCCAACTCTCTGTGACCCTATGGACTGTAGCCCACCAGGCTCCTTGTCCATGGGATTCTCCAGGCAAGAATACTGGAGTGGGTTGCCACGCCCTCCTCCAGGGAATCTTCCCGACCCGGGGATTGAACCCGTGTGTCTTACATCCTGGAGAAAGAAACAGCAACCCACTCCAGTATTCATGCCTGGAAAATCCCATGGACCGAAGAGCCTGGTGGGCTACAATCCATGGGGTCGCAAAGAGTCGGACACGACTGAGCGACTTCTGTGTGTGTGTGTGTCTTGCATCCTCTGCGTTGGCAAGCGGGTGCTTAGCCACTTGTGCCACCTGGGAAGCCCAAATATGTCAAGAGAGAAGGGGAACTCACAAAGAGTCACATGTTGGAGAGAAACATTTGCTCGTCTTTCGTAGGTTTTTATAATACATTGAAAGGGACATTAGCTATTTGGGCTGTCTGTAACAATAATACAGAATTGATTAGAGAGACATTCCCTGTCCCAGGAGGTTGCTGGGCTCAGACCACAGTTGGAACAGGAGGGCCATATGGAGTCGGGCCAAGGAAACTGTTGCAGAACCACCAAGTCTTGGTTGCAATGATAATTCTAAAACCATGCTATTTATTAATCACTCATAGTAAACAATCAGTAACTACTTGTCAAATGAAGAGAGAGATTTCTTTGGAGTGTCTAAAATGTGTGAGGTGCAGATACTGGAGGCCGTGATAATCTCCCTTTTGTCAAAGTCATTTAGCACCCCTTGACCAGACCTCACTTTGAGACAGGCTATATTGGAGCTTCAGCATCAGTCCTTCCAATGAATATTCAGGACTGATTTCCTTTAGGATGGACTGCTTGGATCTCCTTGCAGTCCAAGGGACTCTCAAGAGTCTTTTCCAAAACCACAGTTCAAAAGCATCAATTCTTTGGTGCTCAGCTTTCTTTATAGTCCAACTCTCACATCCATATCTCACATCTTACATCAAAACAGCATTCCCCTTTGAATGTACACATTGTCATGTGTTGAAATTTTAGTAGGTAAAGCAGTATCTTTTCTGATGTATTTCATTCAGTTTCCTGATTTTTCTGATCTATAGAGTTCCTGTAAAAATGTAATTATATTATAATCCTTTGTTATCATTACTTCAGGAAGGTACTCACAGACATATTTCCTAGAAATGTTGAATGGGTGTCCTAGTGGGTGTCCCCTTGCTGATCCTTCCAATGTTTTTATCTTAGGATAAATCTGCTTCTAAGACCTAGTTTAATTTGAATGTAAAATGGTCCTATTTATGCAATCCTTTAAAAACTGATTTACCAACAGAGGATACTTAAAATCTTTAAAATATAATGCAGCTGCAGTGTACCTTTAGTCCTCCTTTGCCACTGTGGTAGGACTGGGACAGTCAGGCGGGTGCTAACGGAGGCCCTTGGAACTAAGGGTGGTCATTGCGCTCAGTGCAGGGTTCATGGTTCCTGTGGCGTTCATCTCCTTCCCTAAAAATCAGAGGGGGGAGAAGTAGAGTCCGTGGCACTTTTTCCTCAACTAACGTTCAGTGGTCAAAGCGTTATCCACCTCTGTCGTCGTTTAGTTGCTCAGTCGTGTCTGACTCTGTGACCCCACGGACTGCCGCACTCCAGGCTTCCCTCCCCTTCACTATCTCCTGGAGCTTCCTCGAACTCATGTCCATTGAGTCCGTGATGCTATCCAACCATCTCATCCTCTATTGCCCCTTCTCCTCCTGCCCTCAATCTTTCGCAGCATCAAGGTCTTTTCCAGTGAGTCTGCTCTTTGCATAACGTGGCCAAAGTATTGGAGCTTTAGCATCAGTCCTTCCAATGAATCATTCGGGTTGATTTTCTTTAGGATTAACTGGTTTGATCTCCTTATAGTCCAAGGAACTCTCAAGAGTCTTCTCCAGCACCACAATTTTAAAGCATCAGTTCTTCGGTCCTCGGCCTTGTTTATGGTCCAGCTCTCACATCCATATGTGACTACTGGAAAAACCATAACTTTGACTGATTGGACCTTTGTTGGCAAAACTAACATGTAGTTCAGTTCAAACTACCTCTGAACTGCCACTTAATCTCCATCATGATGTCCCATAAGTGACTCTAGGCTGGAGGAGATTGAACAAGCACAGTCGTGGCTCATTCCTCCCTGCTTCCATCCCTCTCCCCATCCTCAGCTCCAGTGGAGCCCCCAGGACATATAGTGCCAGAACCGCAGTATCAAAAGGGCATGGGATGAATAAGCCAAACCCAGTCAGGTTCTCCCACTGAACTGCACAGGGTTATTTAGGCTTGGCCCATTCCTGTTGCTTATTCTAGGTTTCTCAAATGATATCTGAGTCGCCTTCTGGAAGAGGTGGGCACATGGACAGCTCTGTCCATAGACTGCCTTGGGAAGTTCAGCCTCCCCTTGACTGTAGGTGGTTCTTATTGTGCTGGGACCCGCATTGGCCTGCTGGTCCCAGGCCAATGCTTGTTTGCCACCAGCTGCCCATACTTGGGGTGGGTTGGCAGGGCCTGCACGTCGACTCTTGCTCTTCTTGCTGCTGTCCACTTTCTGCTCACTTTATTCCTCACTGACGTGTAGTTTAGAAGTGGGTGGGGAAAGGACGCTGTTGCAGAGTCCAGCGCTTTGGTGTCCCCTTTGGAAGGGATGGCCTTGGAACGGAAACCACGGCAACTCACAATGCACTGGGAAAATGAGATGCCTTCTCTGAAGCAAGTGGCAAAGCCAGAATGGTTCATGATCCTGTTCTGATCGTCCTCTTTGGAAATACCAATGGACTCACCTGGAGAAACTTGGAAGATAAGTTTGCCCAGAGAAGAAATTAGGAATTATTCAGCCAAAATGGTTTTATGGTATTTTGGAAGTGTTATTTCCTTATCCCAGTCTCTTATTATTCATACTCTAATATGGCTGTTTGATCTGTATACACATTTAAAATATAGAGACAGGGTGAAAAAAAAAAGTGAAAAGTAATGGATATTTGTAAACAGTCATTTAAAAAGCACTTTTCTAATAAATGAAAATGTTTAATGTGATAAATTTGCCAAATAGTAAAAAGAGACACAAAGGTAAGTTACATTTTTTTTCAGCCTAATCTCTAAGTTGAAAGCTTTTTAAAAAAAAAAAATGTTAGCATTATACAATATGAAAAAGAGAAGCATGGAGGCAAATATCCTTCCAGTGGCCTCAGAAACAAGAGGGCAAATAGGGCCAGTCCATTGTATAGGGAACAGAGTGGACCATCATACCAGCCACTCAATAGAGTGAGCCCATAGTGGAGCCAGGTCCCCACCAACCCAGGTTCTTAATCTCCCTGCATGGGTTGTGAAGACCACTTCCATGGCACCAGGGGACAAGCTGATTCCTGCCCAGATCAGCGTGGCAGCCAGGTGAGGAATCACAGGGCCTCCAGAAGACATGGGTTGGAAGCCAGCAGAATTCAGGTGACATGCTCGTACGGTCAGTTGCCCAAAGGCTCACTGACCAGTGCTGCAGATAGTTTCAGAACAGGAACAAGGACCCTCACTGGCCCCAAAGAGATCAAGGAGAGCAGAAGGGAATTAGATCCGAGGTTGTTTGGAAGGATCTAGATCAACACCTGCCATGGGTATCAGCCCCCAAAACCGAGCAGAAATTCTCCAAAGACAGAAGCTTTCATGAAGCCTTGTGCATTCATGGACTGTGGCAGTGGCTGATGCTTCTGTGTCTTCTTTTGGAAGAGATGGCGTCAGAACTGAAGCCACAGCGATTCCCAGGGCTCCGAGAAATCAAATGCCTCCTCCAGGGCTCAGCTGCATTAATGCTCAGGCAAGTGGCAAAGCCACGGAGGCCTGCAGTGTCTGTCATTCATTAATCCTCCTCTGAAAACCACAGGCTTTGCAGCCAGGAGCCAGGCAGCAGTCTCCTGGGATGGCCAGTCAGTTTTAAAGAGTCCAACTTGGCAAATCCTGACCCGAAGTAATAATGCTATTCAAATTCATCCCTTTCTGAGTTTTCTATTTCCCTTTTCTCACTGCTTCTCCTTCTCCACTTTCCCTCTGGCCTGTCAGTAAGGGAAGCTGTCTCTGAATTTCTGGACACTTCCAAAAGGACCGCCCACCTCAGAGAAGCCACCTCAGAAGGAGAGAGCCCCTGAGGTTGTCTCCAGCAGCATAGATGACAGCTTCAGGCTTCCCTCTCTCCTCGTGAATGAAACCCACTGAGCCTGGCTGATGCAGCCCAGGTTCTTCAGGGTCTTCACAAGATCCCGGCGGAACCTCTCACCCACAAAAACGTAGAGAACAGGGTTCAGGCAACTGTGGAAAAAGGCCACGGTCTGAGTGACCTGGAAGCAGATGTCAATTTTGATGGAGAGGGCGCAGCTGGAGATGAACGTGGCGTAGGCATCGATGGTCTGCACCAGCAGAACGCAGTTGTGGGGGAACTGAGACAGGACAAAGACGGTGAGCACAGTGATGGTCACCTTGAGGGCCTTGTGCTTGGAGGACTTCTTGGCCCGGATCAGGGTGTGGATGATGATGGCATAGCAGCAAGCCATGACCACAAAGGGGAGGAAGAAGCCCAGGGTGACCTTCAGGGTCAAGACAGCCGACTTGAGTTTGGTACTCTCCTTGCTGGAGTAGACCACGGTGCAGATAGCAGTTCCGTGTTCCTCCTTGACTTGGCTGTACAGGAGCTCCGGGAGGCAGAGCGCGGCCGCCATCACCCAGATGGTAAAGCAGACCATCTTGCTGTACAGGAGCCTTTTCTGCCTCCACATCTGCGCCCTCATGGCCTGCGCGATGGCTATGTACCTGTCCACACTGATGCACATGATGAGCAGCACGCAGCTGTAGAAGTTCATCTTGTACATGCTGTTGACCACCTTGCACATGAAGGTCTGGAATTTCCACTGGTCAGCAGCGGCAATGGCCCAGAAGGGCAGGGTGGTGAGAAAGAGAAGGTCAGCGATGGCCAGATTGAGAAGGAACATGTCAGTCATGGTCTTCACTCTCGTGCAGTACCAGTAGACCAGGATGACGAGGCTGTTGCCCACGGCGCCCACGATGAACACGAGCCAGTACAGGGGCGGGAGGAAGTGGCCCGCAAACTGCCTGACGTGGCTTTTCTCACAGAAGTAGTCCGTCAAGTTGGTGTCATACTCCATGGGCGGCGTGCCATCGTAGCCGTAGTCATCTGACAGGTTAAGGATTAGGCTCTGCAAAGAGACACAGGCGACACTGGGTCAGGGGCTGGCTTTTGGAGGTTCAGTCTGATGGCAAAGGCACGGAGCCCTTGAACCTTCCAACCCCAAAAGGCTGTGAGAAGGCAGAAGAAATGTGTGTGTAGGAAATAGGAATTCCGAGAGCATCTGCTTAGATTGTAAATGATTTATTTATTCAACAAATGTTTACTAAGCAGGTGCTGAAGAGTCAAGTGTGGTTGCCACTCTCAAGGAACTTTCCCCCTCTGGGAAGAGACACGCAAGCAAAGGAACAGTCGCAGGCCACGTGACAGGTGCTCCATCGGGATGGAGGAGGGTCTCGGGGCCACTGGCCGGCGAACTCATCCAAGAACTCGACGAGCCTGATTGCTCCTTCTCCTGCCTACTCTGCGCTCCCTGAGAGGTCCCCAGAGGCTTTCACACTTCTCTGGCTCCAGATTCCCCTGAATCCTCTGAAAGCTATGGATCCTCTGTTGAGCAACACGCACCCACTTACACGTGTGCACACACATGAGCACACATGCTTATGTATACACCCTCACGTACATGCACATACACAGGAACCAGCACACGCTGCGTGATTTCAGGGCCCCTTGTTGAGAATTTGTTACGAATTTCAAGACAGCAGAGCATTAAATCAAGCAACACTTCTAAGCATGAGGCCCTTGCCACCCACCCATGAAGCCAGCCCTCACAAGTCCTCACATTTACAGACGCATGCACACAAGCGTGCCTACACGAATACACATACATATTCACATGTACACACCCCTGCACATACGTGCACACATTCAGACACCTGTACTCACACCCTCACAATGTGCATACAAGCACACATGCACACACACACCCCCTTAGACACAGCTAAGGACTCTCCAGGCATATTTTCAGAGTGATTGAATTCACACATAAAAAACCTGGAATTGAATGAATTTCGTCAAGACCACAAGGCCAGCCTGTATCATCCTTACAGGGTCAGAGTGCTGGGCATCTTTACAGCGATGACAGAGGAAGAGTTTGTGTCCTAGGTCAGGGGAAGCCTGGACACGCCTGTGTCAAGACTTGCACTCATAGCTTTGTCCGTCATTGGTGGGTAAACACCCTTTGGCTCTCAGGCACAGGATCCTCTGAAAATCTCCCTGCAGATATAAATGTCAGGTATTTACCAGCTTATTTGCTTCCCTACTGTCAGAGCCCCAAGTGCATGCCAGACCTTGTGTGGAGTACAGGATATGCATGCATTTAATCCGGGACCTTCCGGGTAGGGGTGGGCCCCTCGTCCAGATGAGGGGCAGCTGGCTTCCAGGAGGAATTCCGAGGTGGCCAGGCCGTTTCTTCTGTCCTCTCTGCTCTCTCAGCCCTGGATACACTGCTCTGGCTGGGGAAGCCACCCACAAAGGCTGTTCTCAAGGTCTGGGTCAGAGTAAGACCTAGGGAGGTCACTGTAAGGATCTGAAATCCACTCATTTCCCACTCACTTTCCATCCAAGAGCACGCACTGGAGCCCACTGGCTGAGGACTGGGTTGAGGATTTCCCACAAGCTGCCCTGAGTTTATCCCAGGGACTGTGTCGAGGTGGCTTCTAAGGAGCTTGCCATGCACCCTACCTCCAAGGGCGTTTCTGTCTAGCTCTGTGTCCACTCATCAAGACCTAGCTCAGATGTGCATTTGGCATTTACATATAAAAGAGATGTAAAGCAATGCTTTCATATTTCCTGAAGAACAAGTGAGAGTTTTTTTTTAACTCATGAACCATATGAATTTTGTGACTGATGAGGATTCCCTTTGTAATTGGGAAGCTCAGTCAAACTGGTAGCCCAAGTATAGTAACCAAGTAAAACCCTTTGATCAGTGCTGCCTAATAGGAAATAAGGCAACTCCTTAATTTTGCATTTTCTAGTAGCCAAGTGAAGTCAAAAGAAATAGGTAGGTCTCACCTTAATAATGTGTTTTATGAAACCTAGCATGTCTAAAATAATTCTGTTATGTAAGCAATGACTTCCCTGGTGGCTCAGATGGTAAAGTGCCTGCCTTCAGTGCAGAAGACCCAGGTTCAATCCCTGGGTCGGGAAGATCTCCTGGAGAAGGAAATGGCAACCCACTCTAGTATTCTTGCCTGGAAAATCCCATGGACGGAGGAACCTGGTAGACTACAGTCCATGGGGTTGCAAAGAGTCGGACACAACTGAGCAACTTCACTTTCACTTTCAAGCGGTGTAAAAGTTATCAAGATATTTCACATCCTTTTGTTGCATAGACTATTTTTGGACTAAGTGCATTTCGCAATCAAAGGACATCTTGGAGTGACCACATTTCAAGTGTTTACAGGCGCTGCGTGCCTTGTGGCTACCGCATCAGATAGCTCAGTTTTAGGCTGAAAACTCAAGTTCTAACTCTTCCTGTTTTCTCGCTGTTCTGTCCATTTGCTCTGACCCTGTTTGAACGTATGTCCTTTCTCTTCTGTTGTATGCACTCTTGCCTCTTATGGAACATGACAGGGGCCGTGGGAACAGAGTAAAACTGGGTGTCATTACTGCTGGGGAGTGCTCAGTCTCTCTGTGATGGGGCTGACCATTCTCTTCCACATCTTACTGGCATGTCTAGAGGTTCTCTTTCCCAGGGTTTCCCTTGAAACATTTCTTAGCAAATTGTGTTGTTCTTAGACCCTTTTAAAAACATAACATCTTCAACAACTAGACCACTGCTCACAGCCTGTGGTCCCCCATGAGCAGTGGTCTGAGCCAGATCTAGAATCTTCTCTCACTGTGAGGAGCAGCAATCTGTGGCAGGGGCGGGGGGCGGGGGTGGGCCCAGACCTGGCCAGGATGGATGGTGTTTGTGTGAAGATCCCACCATCTTATTCCTTGACTAACTAAGAGGTCAGCATGATCATCTTAAGCCTGAGAAACAGCTCTTTATTTCTTGTTCATTGGCAATAAATAATGTGATTTGTTCACTCATTCAGCAAGAATTTACTAAGCATAGTAAAACTACATGCCAGGCAAGGAAACCACTTGCAAAGGACAGTGTTCTTGCCAGTGATGGTAAGAGCAGTGGAGCAAGCCACGAGAAAGGTCCCTGACTCGCCTGTCATGGGATGGGGGGAGGGTGGTCTGCCTGCATGTGGGGTCCTGAGCTCCACAGCACAGAGGGCCCCTAGACACGGCAGTATCATGGGATGGCTCTGATTCCCAGCGGGCTACTTAATTGGAGTATTGATAATCATTCGGATGATTTTTAGAATTTTGATCAAAGAAGAGAAGTGCCTTATAGTCACACATCTAAGTAAGTGAGAGACTGTCTCACAGCATGCCCAGGGACTGGCCTGGAACTCAGCAGCGGGGGCCGCCTTCTGCTCACATAGGCTTTGGTTTCTGCCCCAGACAGAGCTTTTAGAGGCTCAACAGGTTTTAGAATGATTTTCAGATGTTAGAGACCATCTTATAGAGGGGGGCTTCCCTGATAGCTAGTTGGTAAAGAATCTGCCTGCTATGCAGGAGACTCGAGTTTGATTCCTGGGTCAGGAAGATCCGCTGGAGAAGGATAGGCTACCCACACCAGTATTCTTGAGCTTCCCTTGTGGTTCAACTGGTAAAGAATCCGCCCGCAATGCGGGAGACCTGGGTTCCATACCTGGGTTAGGACGATCCCCTGGAGAAGGGAAAGGCTACCCACACCAGTATTTTGGCCTGGAGAATTCCATAGACTGTATAGTCCATGGGGTTGTAGAGTCGGACACGACTGAGTGACTTTCACTATAGAGCAGGAGACAGACCCAAGGAACAGAAGGTTCTGGCCCAAACCCTCCCCCCCTGGGGGACGGTCAAGGCCAGAGCCAGCCCCCTGCCCCTCAGCCCCAGGCTGGGCCACTTGTAGCCCCTCCAGACCCGGCACCTTGCCCTGCACCTTCCGATGTTGTCACTGTCATTTGTTGTTGTTCAGGCACTAATTCGTGGCTGACTTTTGTCAGGCTCCTCTGTCCTCTGTCTCCTGGAGCTTTCTCAAACTCATGTCCACTGAGTCGGTGATGCCATCCAGCCGTCTCATCCTCTGTCGTCCCCTTCTCCTCCAGCCCTCGATCTTTTCCAGCATCAGAGTCTTTTCCAATGAGTTGACTCTTTGCATCAGGTGGCCAAAATATTAGAGCTTCAGCTTCAGTCCTTACAGTGAATATTCACGGTTGGTTTCCTTTAGGATGGATTGGTCTGATCACCTTGCTGTCCAAGGGACTGTCTCAAGAGTCTTCTCCAGCACCACAATTCAAAAGCATCATTTCTTTGTCGCTCAGCCTTCTTTATGGTCCAACGCTCATATCTGTACACGACTGCCGGAAAAACCATACCTCACAGTGGCCACACCAAGCCTGAGCCTCAGTGTCTGGGTCCCAGCACCTGAGCCGAGTGGCTGTCAGATCCCCCATCTGCATCCTCCCCCCGCCCATCCCGGAAAGACTGTGGGCACCAGAGGATGCCCTGTGGCTTCCTCTGCCCAGGGCAGCTGGGAACTGCCTTTTGCTGGGGGCAAACCTCAGTGCACAGCAGATAAGGGGCCTGCCCTGCCTGCCAGAGCCCGCCGCCAGGCGCTCCACCCGACAGGCCCCGGCTCCCGAGCCTGTGTAGGTGTGTCTTCCTCCCTTTGGGAGCCCCTGGCCCAGACACTGAAGAAGCTGCAGCTCCTGGACTCCATCTTCCCCCGACTTTCCGAGGCCTCCCTCCTGACTCTTGTCTCGGGATACCTTCCCCCGACTTTCCGAGGCCTCCCTCCTGACTCTTGTCTCAGGATACCCTCCCCCGGCTCCAGGCACCTCTGGGGAAAGGCCACTGTGGAGGGCCAAGGCCATATCCTTCCCTGCTCCTTATACCAGGATGGGCACCTGGAGAGAGGAGACGGGGGCCTGGAGGGAAGAGGAGGGAGACAGGCAGGGAGGGACTCGGACTGGTGAGAGTGGGCAAGCCCCCCCCTTCGAGGAGGGGAGGCTTTCAGCCAGTGAGCCGCGTGGACACTCGCCTTCAGGGAGGAGCCCGGGAAGCCAGGGCCACGCCCCCAGCGCTCCTCGTCCTTTGCGCCGTTTGACCATGAACCCTCCACCCCTCCCCCAGCGTGGCTTTCCTCATCTGTTAGCGTGGCTCCACCTTTGCTGTCAGACCACGGCGCCCTGGGTGGTGACTGGCACACGGCCGGTCTCAGAAGAGCGGCCCCAGGAGAGTCATGGCTATTGACCAAGGTCATAGCCACAGAGGTCACAGCTTGTCCCCGTGTCGGCGGTGCTGGACACCTCTTGACCACAAAAGGGCATTATCTGAGCGCATTTCCTTCCTTTCTGGGGCTGCCTTGCAAAGTTCGGATATTTTTCCAAGATCCCAAATGATAAAACCGAATGACTGATGTTATCAGGCCTGTTTCCAGCATCAGGGATAAAGAGCAGATTCTGTCTCAGGAGAAACTACGGTTCTAACTTTGGCCAGAAAAATAGAGACTTATTCTGTTGGTTCAGCTTTCCAGGTGGCACTAGCACAGAACCTGCCTGCCAGTACAAGAGACATCAGACAGTCGGTTCCATCCCTGGGTCAGGAAGATCACCTAAAGGAGGGCGCGGCAGCCCCAGGCCCTAGCCTGGAGAATCCCACAGACAGAGGAGCCTGGGGGCTGCAGTCCGTAGGGTTGCAGAGTCGAACACAACTGAAGTGACTTAATGTGCACCTTGTTACTTCAGCAGGCCCAAAATAATCGTCTTTTTGTCATTGCTGTTGTTGTTACGGGAAACGTGATGACGTACGCTATGCTGAATATCATCAGCATATGATAACTTGCTTGACGGTAGTGGTGGTTGCCACCACCACTCTCCATACAGCATGAAGGACATTTGTCGACTCCACTAAGAATGTTTGACTTCAATACCTACATGTGAAACCCAGATTCTCCCTTTGAGAAAGCAAAATTAAAATCCTTAGATATTTTTGTGAGCATTTAATATAAGTAAAGCATAGGAATTTTATTTGATTCTGTAATTAATTATATTTGGCTGTAAAATCATGAATGATTCTCTGGATCATAGCTGTACTCACTCATTTCTATGAGCCTCTTTCAGAAAAATATATATCATTATTTGCTTTTTTGTAAAGACTATATAAAGTTTGATAAGAATCACGACTAACATGCCCACCATGGGTCTTTTAAAAGCAAATGAGTTCTCCTTTGCCGTCTTTTGTCTGAGTTTCAGAACAGACACATGGGACTAGGCACATTGTAAAGATCATAAAACCCTCACCTATGAGTAAAACCTGAACCAGCCTTCTCCTCTGCCCCCGCCCCCCGACACATACCGCAGAGCTCTTCCAGAGCTTCGTGTCCACAGAACCCTCTGTGCTGGGCACTGACCAGCTGTCTGGAGCACCGCTCAGCAGAACTCTTGCCCTGGGAAACCATAGAGCACTCCTTCCCCCACAATGGAGCCCTTCCCACTCCCCGAAAAGAGGCCCCAAATGCAGTGTACTTCAAGGAGCCCAAGGGTGTGGCCATACTCACTGTGGCTTCCGTGGGGACCATGGTGGGTCAGACTCAGACTTGCTTCTAGAAAGAGAGGGCAAAAATCAAAACGAGGACTGGCTTTTAACTGAACAGTAGCAAATACCGAGAGATGGAGATGAAGCATTAAATTTCTTTGTTCTCATGAACAAAAAAAATCTGCCAGCCCAGAGTTAGAATCCATGTTATACTGATGCTGAGTTAAATAGATTTCAAGTCAAGTCTAGATTTCACAGTCATCTAGGTTGTTAACCTAGAGTTAAAAGAAACCTCTCCTTTGAGAGCACTTGGGGGCTTTGACGTCTTCCCAGCGCATCCTTTTTACCTTAACCCTTCTTCTCATAACTCAGCTTTCCTACCAGGCGCCGCTACTCCAATTTTATCCACCAAGTGTCCCCTGAAGATGGCAGGACAGCAGACTTACAAGAACGCTCCAGCTGACTGCTGGAGGGGCCTCTCGGCAACCAGGTGGCAAGAACCCCAGAGTGAGGTGGCCTCTGCCAGCGTCAGAGTCCCTCGCCAGGAGGGGCCCAGCACCCCCACACCTCCCTGCGTGCTCAGTTTACAAGTTCAGGGCCTGTTTGCTCTGTACCCTGACTTCAGCAGGAAAAGGAAGTCCTGCATTTCTTTACCAAAGAAAACACAGTTGTCTCACGCAGAGGGCCTCCAAACTAACTGAGGTAAATCTCTGCTGTTGTTTTCTTGTGTTTTGAATCTCTGCAAAACCCACCCCTCTGTGGCCAAGCAAACAACAACTTGGTTCCTTTCAAGGAAGGGGTCGGTGCCCGAGTGGGGCATTTCTTTTTTTATACACCTTCAGTGAGTGTGTTTCCGAGAAGCATGTTCAGCCCACACCCCAAGCTTCTGGAAGGAAATTGCTCCCTCATACATCCAACCATAACCTGTTGGGCTTTTTTATTCTTGTTTTCATAACACAGCCTCGTGACTCTCCGTGCTTTTCTAAGAGTGTAGTTGTTTTAGAAACATAGCACGTGAATGGGGAGATTGAGATTGACATATATACAGGACTGTGTATAAAATAGACAGGAACTGGCGAGAACTGCTATATGGCACAGGGAACTCTCCTCCATGCTCTTTTGGTGACCTAGATGGGAAGGCAATCTGAAAACAGAGTGGATGTGTATGTATTAACTGATTCACTTTGCTCTATAGCAGGAACAAACACAGTGCCGTAAAGCAACTATGCTCCAATTAAAAGAAAGAAAAAGAAACATACTATGTGGGCTAGCCACTACGGAGACCCGTTAAACACATGTCATGTGGCATCTGCCTAAGAAAAGTGCAAGCTCATATCCATACAGAGACTGACGTAGGAATGTTCTGGCAGCTTTGTTTGTAATAGCCAACTACTGGGAACAGCCCAACTGTCCTTCAAGTAGAGTGAATAAGTCACCGTGGAGTATCCATACAGTGAATTCGGAACAGCTGCTGATACACACAGCAACGTGGATAAATTTCAAAATGACCCGGAAAAAAGTACATACTGTGTGATTCCACTTGTATAAAATTCTAGGAAATGGGAGCTAATCAATAGTGACAGAAAGCAGATCAGTGATTTCCTGGAGAGACAGAGAAGGGCAGGGCAGGGCAGGGCAAGAGGACAGGAAGGGACAAGAGCAGGCCAAGAAGCCTCTGGGGTGAGCGGTGTGCTCACTGAATTGATAGTGTGGTGATCTCACGGGGGTACACGAATGTCAGAACTTGGGTTCTGTACCTCAGACATTTGCAGTGCTGGTAGCTGGATCTCAGTAAAGCGGTCAAAGTAAAGAAAGGAAAAACAGCAAGATCTGATGAAACCTTTCTTCTTTCTGTCCCTCTTCAGAGTCATATCGGGCCGTTAGCAGGCGGGGGAAAGACACCCAGGACTTCCTCCTTGTAGCCTTCCTGCCAGTAGCTCCTCCAGAGTGCCTTGAAGTGCCTTGGGCTGTTGGGTGGGAACTGAGGGCTCAGTATGAACCCAAGGCTTTTAGGGTTAGAAGAGATTAAGCAGATGATGTTTGATAGATCAGTCAATCGATTGATAAATAGATACAGATAAGTTTGCGTGGATGTGTTTTGTTCAGTCACTTCAGTCGTGGCTGACTCTCTTTTGCGACCCCGTGGACTGTAGCCCGCCAAGCTCCTCTGTCTATGGGAGTCTGCAGGCAAGATGAATATGAGAGTGGGTTGCCGTTTCCTCCTCCTCCAGGGATCTTCCTGACCCAGGAATCGGACCCACGTCTCCTGCATCTCCTGCCTTGCAGGTGGATTCTTCACCCGCTGAGCCACAGGTGTTACGTATTTTAGCTTATTTCCTGACTCTCTCTGCTGAGACGACGTAAAAGCAAGGACACACAGTATAGTGGCCAGCAGGTGCCCAGATCTTGGTTTCTAAATACCTTTCTTCCTGACAAGGAACCAGGACCCCATGGAGAAATGCCTGATTCCAGAGTTAGGGCAGGGAGACTGTAAGATGAACTTGGGACTGATTTTTAACCCAGAAAGCAAGTGTTTAAAGGCATTGAGGACTCGTCAAAGGACAGAGGCACCAACTTGATAGGGTTCCACTAGCCAAATCTGAGGCAGTTTGAGCATCAAGTTAAATAATGATGGCAGTTATTATAGCACATTCAATTAAATAAGGATCCGTGGATCCATACTGAGAAAAATAAATGAGAAAACTAAGCTCTCCTTATGGTGCCAACTAATAAGTACAGAGGATTACTGTAATTAGAAAAATCACCAATGGATGATGAAATTAGCAGGTGAACGTTTGATAAGAAATTTACTTAGTCTCAAAGGATCTCCCCCCAAATTACATATTGCCCCATGGACTTTATGATTTTTTTTCTCTTATGCTCTGAAACAAATCTTTGTAAAAAGTTGCCTAGTTAAGATGGGGAAATCTCAACTCATCTAATTTAATTTTAATACATCTTGGGAAATAGGGAAATAGTTTTTAAGACATTTGTTAGAAAACACTTCATATATTTCTAGTATCTATGTAGCCCCAGACTCTTTTCCATCCCATGTCACCTCCTTTTAACTTGCATAAAAAGACTAAATATTAACCAGACAATATCTGAGAAAACAAATTCCTGAAGGAGGAGGCCACACAAAGAATAAAGAATGGATTTGGTTATAGCTAGTTATAGGTTGAAAATAAGGACTGATGGTAATGATGCTGGTGAGAGTTTGAGGGAAAGGCCTCTGCACGGCAGTGGGGAGTGTAAATTTGTGTGACCTTTTCAGAGGATTAAACCGTATCTGTCAAAACATACACAGCACAGCAGCTCTGACTCAGCTGTTCATCTGCTGGGAGCATGCCCGCCCTCCTAGTACTCGCACAAAAGAACATAGAGGTGCATGAATGGGCTTCCCTGGTGGCCCTGATGGTGAAGAGTTCACCTGCAGTGCAGAAGACCCAGGTTCGATTTCTGGGTCAGGAAGATTCCCCAGAGAAGGGCATGGCTACCCACTCCAGTATTCTTGCCTGGAGAATCCCACGGACAGAGGAGCCTGGTCAGCTATAGTTCATGGGATCGCAAAGAGTCAGACACCACCGAGCGAGTAACATACAAGGTCCTGTATGTTGTTCCCCCGCCGCCCCCAGAATCAGAAAAGCTAAAAGCAACCTATGCATCCAGCAGTAGGTGATATTTTGATACACTCATTCAGTAAATCGCAGGTAGCCAATAAATAGAATAAACCAGACCTCACACTGATACAAGGAGGTCACCAAGATTTTTAGGTATACACATGCGAAATGTAGATTATTATGCATGATCTTTTAAAAAATACATAAAAGGTTATACACTTGATAGCTGGCAGTACTGAAGTGTTTTCTGGAAGGAGGTTAAACAAGGATGACCAGTGGGAAGTGTGACTTTCATTTTTTTCCTTTAGGTTTTGTAACCTATTTACATATTCTTCTTTGTGTACAACATTTTATTTTAAGGGCTATCTTAAAAATAACTTGTCTGCTTAAAAAAAGAAAAAAAATAAGCCCCAGCGCTCTTCCGTCCTGTACACCTGTTTGCAAAAGTTGTCCATAGGAGGAACTCGTCCCCTCCTAACCCTGGAAGAAGAAATCTAGCAAGTAAATTCACTGTGGCTACTATTGGCGACTTTGGAATGCTACACTGGCTCTCTGTAAAGGTTTATCTTCCTTCCGTTATAAAGGTGCTTTGGGCTCATAGACGATTTGGAGAGAGCCCAGGGGTGAAACTGAAAATGAAAAACATTCCTCTCTAGACCCACCACCTAAAGACCCCCCTCGAGTCTTTGCATCTGCTCCTCCTGCCCTTTATCATATTGTTTGCCTCTGTCTTATTCCACAAACCGCACAAGTGTTAAAGCTTGCTTTCATTTTCTTCTGACCCCTGAGAAGGAGAGAAAAACAGAAGGGGAAAACCCACAAGTGACAAACACACTGAAAGCAAGAGACCTCTCTGCCGTCTGTTGGGAGAACACGAGGGCTGGGCTCGGTGCCCCCTCAGGTCTCCCCGCCGCTGCTCCACGAGGCCTCGCTGGGGTGCGCGAGCCACCCTGTCCGCAAAGCCTGCTTGCCTGTTGTCTCCCGGGGGAGGGAGGAGGGGGAGCACGCCGGCCCCCATCTGCTCCTTGGCCCATCTTTTGCTGCCTGTGGGACCTTAGCAAGGAGTGACCTGCCCTCCCCTAGCCTTGGTGTCCTTGTCTGTAAAATGAACTTGATCACCCGACCTACTCTAAAGGCTTGTTTCCAGGGTGAAGTGCAGTGCTGTGCGTTAAGGCTCTTAGCGGGATGCAAAGAACTCTGCAAAGATGAGGAAGCAGGCTTCACCCCACAGCTCACTTAAACAATGCGCCTGGACACCGGATACACTTTCTTGGCTTAAATACTGTGCAAGACATGATCCATGTCTTCAAGAAGCTCACATTCAAGTACAGCGGATACATCATGGCTGCAAATACCAATAATGGGAAATGCTATGAGATGATTTTGGAATTGGGAGAAGGAAGCCAAGTCCCCAGCTCCAGGGAAAATCCAGGAGGGCTTCATTGAGAAGGCAACAATTTTGCTGGCTTTTGTAGGCTGAAGAGGGCTTCCCAGGTGGGGCTAGTGGTAGAGAACCTGCCTGTCAATGCAGAAGACACAGGAGAACTAGGTTCGATCCCTGGCTCGGGAAGACCCCTGGAGGAGGGCATGGCAGCCCTCTCCAGAATTCTTGCCTGGAGAATCCTGTGGACAGAGGAACCTGGTGGGCTACAGTCCATGGGGTCGCAAAGAGTCAGACACAACAGAAACAACTCAGAGCGCACACATGTAGGCTGAAGAGCATGAGGGCATTCAGTGAAGGGAGAAAACATGACCCCAGGTCAGGGAAATGTAAAAGACATCCACAAAGGTGTGAATGCCAGAAAGCAGCAAGTATGCGCCGGGTCCTGGGAAGTGGGGAGCTGCGCGTCTCTAAGAGTGGAAAGTGCCTATTAGAAAAGTTAGCCTGGGATCCACTAATATCTATCGTTTTTCTATTCTCTGCTGTCCTTCAAGGTAACCAGTGTGAAAATCCACATGGCGTTACTCATAGTAGCCCCAAAAAACTGGATACCGATACTAAAGTGAGTCAGGAAGGCAGGTCCTGACTTTGATCTTTGTCCAACTTGCCACACGGAAGTTGAATCACCTCTTGTGTTTTGTTTTTGTTTGGAAGCTCTGCTTTTTCACATTGCACGACAGCAGGGACTCTGAGCTGTCCCTCGGGCTGTCTGCTCCCTAAGCCTGGGTGAGGTGCCCGCCCCTCGCCGGGCAGGCACTGTGCTGGGCCCGGGGGCTGTGAGTGAGGGGCATGTGAGGGGGCTTCAGAGCAGATGGACAGATATTTGGAAAAATAGGCTGTCAGACGCCAGATGCTGAAATAGCAGGTGAACTTGGGTTTGTGGGATGAGGGGAGGGAGGAACAGGCCTTGCCCACTGGTGGCTGTACCACATCCCAGCCCCACACCCAGCACTGCCCTCCCGCAGAGGGTCCAAGGGGCCACAGCCAGCTAAGAGCTGGACAAGTATGTTGACAGGATGAAGCAGTAGTCAGTGAGGAGTCACTTACAATAGAGCAGCTTTACTTTTATCTGATTGTAAAGGACTGTATTCACAATGAAGAAAAAATAATCCCCCAAAGCAAGCATATATAATGAAGAAAATAAAATCTCCCCAAACACCCCTTTCCTAGGATGGCCAGTGTTAGTCTTCCGAGATGCGGTCTTTTAGACGTTCTAACACAGTCCCCCATACATACATACACATATAGCCCGTAAAGGAAAGGAAATCAGACTACCCAAAGCGTTTTCTGTCTTGCTGTCTAGTTAACAGTCTGTCATGGACCACTTTTAATGCCAGTTCAGTGTGAAGTTATGTCACCAGATTGAGTGGCTGCCAAGTGTCCCACTCTCTGAATTCTGTATGATTCATTTAACCAGTCACCTCTTGGTGCAGAGTTCACTTGTTTCCAGTTTTTCGCTGCTACAGAGAAAGCTGCCAAAAAAGCACTTTCCCTGGGACAGCCCCTCAGACCCAGGGGCCTCATCGCGGCTTCGCTTTCCCAGCCCCGGCCCACCTTCTCGTCACCCGTCCCCCACTCTTGTTTCTCCCTCCTTCAAGGAACAGATGACCGAACACACTGTCTTGAACCCGAGCCTCACACGTGTGGGTGGGAGGCAGTCATTACTCACCCTGGAAGCCTGGGCAAGGCACCCCCCGGCTCACCTCCGCCTCCCTGGCAGCTTCTAGCCAAGTACCCAGTGCTCAAGGCCACTGAGCAAGCGAGTGGGTTTTAGAAGCCATCGTGGCAGCACACAGCTGAGGACCCAGTGCCCCTGGGATGGGGAGGAGGAAGAAGGTGGTACTCACGGGGAAGGGCAGCAAGTGAGGCTCCAGGAGGAGGCGGCCCCGCCAGCTCTGGGGAAGGGCCTGGCTTGCTCTCTGCCTGGGACGACGGGCAAGCCTTCTGTGAGCTCTGAGCAGGCTGCAACCCATAGAAAACACCCGAAAGGAAGCCAGGCCACCCCTGCCTGAGTTGTCACTGGTGGGGTGGCCAGGAGGGTGGGGAGAGGGAGTCACCAGCTGCAGCTTCCAGCAATCAGCAGAGTCAGTGATGTGCAACCAGAACTGAAAAGCCAAGAAGTGCTGGGCTAAGGGAAAACTGTCTTCTCTGAAGTTGCTCAGACAAGCCGATCGTCTGACAGCCACTTCTTTTCCTAGACAGCATGGCTCCTTTCAGGGAATGGGGAGGTGGAGAGTCCCATCGAGAGAGATCAGGCTGGCCCAAGTGTATCTTTATAAGGTCTCATTGTCTGGACAGGCCTGTGAGGGGGTGGTTATCACCCCTACCCCCTGCTCTGGGCATCACAGTGTGACCCGTTAGACCTTCAGTTCAGTTCAGTTGCTCAGTCATGTCCAACTCTTTGCAACCCCATGAATCACAGCACGCCAGGCCTCCCTGTCCATCACCAACTCCCCAAGTTCACTCAGACTCGCGTCCATCGAGTCAGTGATGCCATCCAGCCATCTCATCCTCTGTCATCCCCTTCTCCTCCTGCCCCCAATCCCTCCCCAGCATCAGAGTCTTTTCCAGTGAGTCAACTCTTCACATGAGGTGGCCGAAGTACTGGAGTTTCAGCTTCAGCATCATTCCCTCCAAAGAAATCCCAGGGTTGATCTCCTTCAGAATGGACTGGTTGGATCTCCTTGCAGTCCAAGGGACTCTCAAGAGTCTTCTCCAACACCACAGTTCAAGAGCATCAATTCTTCGGCGCTCAGCTTTCTTCACAATCCAACTCTCACATCCATACATGACCACTGGAAAAACCATAGCCTTGACTAGATAGACCTTTGTTGGCAAAGTAATGTCTCTGCTTTTCAATATGCTGTCTAGGTTGGTCATAACTTTTCTTCCAAGGAGTAAGCGTCTTTTAATTGCATGGCTGCAGTCGCCATCTGCAGTGATTTTGGAGCCCCCCAAATAAAGTCTGACACTGCTTCCACTGTTTCCCCATCTGTTTCCCATGAAGTGATGGGACCAGATGCCATGATCTTCGTTTTCTGAATGTTGAGCTTTAAGCCAACTTTTTCGCTCTCCTCTTTCACTTTCATCAAGAGGCTTTTTAGTTCCTCTTCACTTTCTGCGCAAGGGTGGTGTCATCTGCATATCTAAGGTTATTGATATTTCTCCCGGGAATCTTGATTCCAGCTTGTGCTTCTTCCAGCCCAGCGTTTTTCATGATGTACTCTGCATATAAGTTAAATACGGGTGATAATATACAGCCTTGATGTCCTCCTTTTCCTATTTGGAAGCAGTCTGTCAGTCCATGTCCAGTTCTAACTGTTGCTTCCTGGCCTGCATACAGGTTTCTCAAGAGGCAGGTCAGGTGGTCTGGTGTTCCCACCTTAGATCCACCTGAACCCATACAACTGTGCTAATACCATGGCTACTCGTCACGTCTGCCTGTTTAAATTCAAATCAATTACAATGTGACTAGTTCCTGAGTCACAGTAGCCACAGTTCGGGTGCTTGACAGCCGTGTGTGGCCGTGGCTACCGTGGAACACGGCATAGGTGAGGAGCAGGCCCGTCATCTCCGAAAGTTCGTCGGATGGCAGTGCCACCTTCGAAGGTCACGCATGGGACAGACACATCTGGGAACACAGGGAGTGTTGGAGAGCCAGGAACTCCTTAAAACTGAGGTCAAATACAGTTAAGATTTTATTCTGACGTGACCACTATCCATGAGATATATCAACGTCAATGATGCATTTCATCTTACTGATCATGGATGTGCAGGTGACATTTTTAAAAACGCCTAAACAGATGTTATATTTTTGATGAAGTCACACGTGCAAGTCTTCACCAGCCACAGCAGCTTCGGTGGAGCCTTCGATCACGATACAGTTGCACCTCTCTGGGTCCCAGGGCCAGGCACCATGCCTGGCATTTGAGGGGCATTTGGGGAATAATTGTGAAAGAGAAGCTACAGTCAACAGCCTCTGATGCCCAAAAGAGAGAAAAGACTCAAGTTGATTCTTTGTTGACATTATGGCAAAGACTCTTTTTTTTAGATTTGTCCTGGGAGACAAGTCCCCACAGCACTGCAGTGAGACCGAGTTCGCCTTGTCAGTATATTATATATCGGCCTGTGGCCTTGGTGGTGTTCTTCCAGGCACAGGACCCATCCATCACAGCCTACAGAACAAAGCCATGCAGAAGATGCAGCTGGGTTTCTTATCTGAATGGAAAGGCCAGCAAGTAGCCCAGACGAAACGTGCAGCGCAGTGAGCAGTAAGAATGAAAGCCGTGGCTGATTCAGCAGCCTTGAGGGAGCTGTGAATTCCCTAACGTCGTCCACATTCATTGAGCATCGTGTCTAAAACGGGGCCTGACTGAGAATCGGCTGAACGCCGTGGCCTTTCACTTCTCCCTTGGAGTTGGCAAATGATGACAGAGAAGGAAGAGGCCACAGGGGGACACAAATGCCCCCTGAACTGATTTCTGGGGGTCTTGGCGGAGGGAGTGGTGATGTTGCCCCTCCCTTATGTTTGCTTGGGACCCGGGAAAGCTACCAGGAGGCTGAGCGTGCACTACAAGGGCAAACGCCCTGGGCAAGGAAGATGGCTGTGCTTTCTACCTCCTCTTGACTCGGGCTGCTTGCCCACCACGTGGCTGGTGAGTCTGGGGGGAAGAGGCGCGTTGGGGGCGGTGATCAGGGAAGAAGAGAAGGGGTCAGTGTGCTGCTGTGGGAAGAATTGTCTCTTCTGTGTGGCCCCGCGCCCGCCCCCGCGGTCCACGTGTTCTGGAAGTCGGTCTAGATGAGCCACTTTGGAATTCCCAGGTTTTCCCTGGGTTGCAGAGGAGGCTGGGATGGCAAGGCTGGGGAGGCAGGAAGATGCAGGGAGGCAGCAGGGAGAACTTCTGGTGTCTCCAGTGAGCCTGGGACAAGTGGGGTTCCTTTGTCTGTCACTCAGTTTGGTTTCATTCCTCAGAGGGGACTCCCCATTCTTTTGTTTTCTTTGCTGTGTTTCTCTCTCTGCAGGTAGAATTCGGAGCTGGGTGATCATGGGCCATTGCTGGCTCCCTTTTGCAATGGGGATTTTTCTCTCTGCATTCTCACCTAGATGAGTTCTAGAGGGCAGGGGGTTGGTGCAGGCCCTCTGGGTCCCAGGGCTTGGGGCTGCACTGGAGTTGAAGGTCAACGAGGGACTAATTGTGAAATGAAATCTGTGCCCCACAGAGTCTCAAGTCTACCTCAGAGGAAAGGCCCACGGTGACTTTGTCGCAAGGGCCAGTGGGAGAGCCACATCTGGGTTCCCCCTATTTGTCCCCACATTCCGAGTGTCTAGCACAGTCTCTGGCAGAGAATAAATGAGTTTTGCTTTAGTCCTCTGCTTTCCAAGGTCTCCAGATCTAAGGCTAGGTTTGTAATCCTGCTCTTCTTCCTGAATCTTCGTTATGTATTAGGAAAGTCATCTTCCAAAAGCACGGGGGGGGTGCTTTTGGAAGGCAATGGTAGATTTCCACTCCTCCTTGATTAAAGCCTTATCATCCCTTGGGAAGTCCAAAGTGTCTTGAAGGGGTTAGCAATCGTTTGGTGGTGAGGGTCTGACTAGTGTGGGTACAAGGAGTTCCAGGGATAAACTTCCAAGGAGTAAAGTTCATAAGGATTTTCTTTCCCCACTAACTCTGTGAGCACAGGACCACGAGGTCTTGGCATAGTTGCAGTTCAGCAGCACGTCTAAGAGTTTAGTAATCATCTCTTGGCTACATTAATGAGAAAAGAAGCCTCTTCCAAGTGCTGGGGTCTAGAGCAGGGCCGTGCGTTAGCGCTTTCTACAAGCTGGTGGGAACAACATCCTGTGTCGGCGCTGTTCATGGCCCAGTGCCACCACGTGTAGCAGTGAGCACGCAAGCTGTGCTTAGTGCGACTCAGAAATGGATTTCTCTAAATTTTATTTAATTGCAATTGGTTTGAATTCAGATAACCCCTTCAAGACACTCTGAACTTCCCAGGGGAGGATAATGGCTAAATGAAGGAAGAGTGGAAATCTATCATCGTCCTCTTCCAAAGACCCCACTGTGCTTCTGGATTGTCTTTCCTAATATGTATCGAAGATTCAGGAAGAAAAGCAAGATTACATACAGCCAGTGGCCACCATGGTGCACAGTGCAGGTCTAGACTGACCCACATTTCAGCAGCTGCTATCTGTTTTGTAGGAAGACTGACCCTACAGTGCGTGGCAGGGGGGCTTGAAGGAGGGCCCCTCCCTCCCAAGGAGGTTTAAAGTCGGTGCAGACTTTCCAGGATAACTACAGATTGTTTTTTCTTTTTTGTTTTTTAATTAATTTTTTTTTGGAGTATAGTTGCTTTCCAGTGTTGCGTTAGATTCTTTAAATTCTTCATGTTTTATGGTTAGCACTTAAAACCATGAGAGGAGAGGAAGGAGGAAAGAAGTAGCCATTTTCGCTAATATCAGTTCTCATGAATAGCCACTGAAGGTTGGGAAGTGACCCAGGAGACAATTGTCAGAGGCAGACAGTGGGGGAAAGAGTGGTCGACACCGTGCCCAGCAGTAGGAATGAAAGGGATGAGAGAGACGTGCTGGGAGACCAGGGAGCTGGCAAGTGGCGGGAGGTTGCAGAACGGGGGAGCAGAATCATTCAGAGGCTCTGGGGAGACTTGGGTGCCCGTAATGAAAATGAGATATCAGGGACGGTGTTGGTTTCATAAGGCAGTGGTACGTTTAGCATTGGATGTGATATGGTTCAGGTGTTGAAATGAAGGTCTCTGGAACCTGGAGGAGGTCAAGAGTTCATTGCGTGGCTGCCAGGTTCTTGCAGAATATGCAGAATTTATAAGGGAAAATAAACGTCATGCACACCTCCTGAGGTTTTGTGCTCACCACGTGTGAGCCGTGAGACCACTCGCAGGATTTGTGACTTTATTCGCACCGTCTGTTTATGATAAAACATCAGTCCTTCTGCCCTGACATGCCTTTTCTCACTGGCCAGTCTCATTTGAGTCCTTCATTCAACATCTGTTTGCCAAGTTCCTGCTCTGTGCCAGCGCTCAACTAAAAGCTAGGGATAGGGCAGTACACAAGACCAAAAATACCAAGTTAAATGACAGAGGATTAAAGCAGAGAGATGGTGGAGTGAGCGAGGGGGCGTCTCACACCGGGTGGTTAGGAGGGGTTTACTAAAGAGGTGACATTTAGGACCTGGATTATAAATTCCCATGAGCCAAAGATTGGGGTAAGCATTCCCAGCCCAGGGAACAGGTAGTAGGAAGTTGGGCATGTCCAAGGATGAGAAGAACATGCTAGGGGACAGAGAGGGGTGAGGCGGCTGGGGAACCGGGAGGCGCCTGGTGGGGTGGGCTCTTGAGGCCCAGGTCCATGGTGTTGACCTGATGCCCAGTGTGATGGAAGCCACTGAAGGGGTCTCTGGAGGCAATGACCCAATCCAGTTTCCATTCCTAAGAGATCACTGACTGCTGCGTGGGAAACTTCAGGGAAAAACCAGCAAAGCCTCGTGGTTTCTCTGCAGGCTCGCTCAGCGTGAGCTCCAGTTGGCCAGACCAGCTCACGGATTCTACCTCGCCTTGACTGGGCCACCGCCGGCTCCAGAACCCTCAGCTCTGCCTGTCTCTGCCCCTCTGCCCACTCCTGCCTCCAGGGAGGCTTCTGGGCACTTAGGGCTCGACAGCCCAGAGGGAGGGAGGGCACCCTGCTGACTGTCAGGGAACCTTTGCGGTGATGAGGACAGTTAGGCAGCAAGATTGCTGACAAGCGTTGTAAAAGACAAGCAGACACACTTTTTTGCATTTGTAGGTTCACTGCAAAGTTGAGCAGAAGGTACAGCGGGTTCCCACATATCCCCTGTTGCTTCCCCACCCATATCCTGCCCCACAGTGGTGTATTTATAACAACCGATGAACCTACGTCAACATATCATCATCACCCAAAGTCCATGAAGGGTAACTCGTGGTGGTGTGCGATCTCTGGGTTTTGACAGATGTGTAGTGACGTGTGTCCACCATTATAGAATCATTCAGAATGGTTTCTCTGCCTTAAAAATCCTCTCTGCTCCACCTGTTCATCTTTCTCTCCCCTCTGACCTCTGGCAACCAGTGATCTCTTCATTGTCTCCATAGTTTTGCCTTTCCAGAATGTCGTTTGGTTGGACTCATCCAGCATATAGACTTTTTAGACTGGCTTCTTTCATTTTGTGATATTCATCTAAGTTTCCTCCAGGTCTTTTCATGGCTTGATAACTTCTTTCTCGCAATATTCCTTGTCATTCACTTACTAAGGGCCACTTGGTTGCTTTCAGGTTTGGGCAGTTACAAGCATTCATGTGAGGTTTTTGTGTGGACACAAATTTTGAGCTCTTTTGGGTAAATACCAAGGAGTTTGATTACTGGATCGTATGGTAAGACTATGTGTGGTTTTGTAAGAACCTTCCAAGGTGTCTGTATTTTGCATTTCCACCAGCAGTGGATAAGAATTTCTAAAGCTTCACATCGTTGCCAGCATTTGAAGATTTTGGCCACTTGCATAGCTCAATGGTGGAGAAGGAGATGGCAACCCACTCCAGTATTCTTGCCTGGAGAATCCCAGGGACAGAGGAGCCTGGTGGGCTGCCGTCTCTAGAATCGTACAGAGTCAGACACGACTGAAGCGACTTAGCAGCAGCAGCATAGCTCTGTGGTGGTATCTTACTGGTTTTTTTAATTTGCATTTCCTTGATGACATACGATAAAGAGCTTTTCATAAGATTGTTTATATCTTTTCATATGATTGTTTGCCATCTCTGTATCTTTTTGGTGAGGTGTCTGTTAAGGCCTTTGGCCCATTTTTTAAAAATCAGATTGTTTTCGTTGGTGAGTTTTAAGCGTCCTTTGTATATTTTGGATAACAGTCGTTTACCAGGCATGTCTCCTGCAAATTTGTTCTCCCAGTCTATGACTTGTCTTGTCAGTCTCTTGACATCTTCTTTGCAGAGCAGTTTTTAATGCAGTCTGGCTTTTCAGTTCTTTGTTTCACGGCTGCCCCTGTGCTGTTATATCTAAAACGTGTATCACCTGCCCGAGGCCATCTGGGTTTTCTCCTGGTGTTGCCTCCCGGGAGTTTCGTGTTTTACATTTAGATCAAAGATCCATTTTGAGTTGAATTTTGTGAAGGGCGTGAGGCCTGTGTCTGGATTCATTTTGGGCACCTTTACGTCCTGTTGTTCCTGCACCATTTGTAGCAAAGACAATCTTTGTCTTTTTCCATTGTGTTTCCTTTGCTCCTTTGTCCAAGACCTGTTGGCGACATTCATGGGGGTCTCTGCTCTGAGCTCTCCGTTCTGTCCCATTGATCTGTCTGTCTCTTCTTTCACCAATACCACACTATCTTGATTACTCAAAGGCTTCTTTTTAACTTGGAGGCTTTTTGCAACCCTGAAAATCAGTCCGTTAAACTTTCAACTCTTTTCCTATATGAAATGTGAATAGAAAATAGGCCCCTCCTCCGCAGCCTCGTCCCCCTCTCAGTTTTCTCTATGATGTTGATCCTCACCGTGTCCCCGAGCCCACACTGCGTTGGTACTTGCTGATTTTTTCAGAAGCTTGAAGGTGGTGTTTTTAAAAAGTCAGAAATTTTCCACAGCTTTAAAATAGCTGTGTCAAAATGTCCCCAGTTTCAAAATGGCCACATCAGAGCAACCACATCAAAGATCGAGTCTCTGTCACAGAGGCCTGGAGAAGCACTTCTCCGTGGGGGCTGCTGACCTGAGGCCTCCAGTCTGTTGCTCTCTCTGTAGAGTCTCTCACGTGCGGACCACACAGACACTTACCGAGTTCCCACCTGCTGGGCAGAGAGAAACATGGATTAAGACCCCATCCCAGGCTTCAGATTGGCCACAGGTTTCCTTCTGAGAACAACCCGCTTTTCAAAATCAGCCACATTTGAAAAAATATGTCCCCAAATCAATGTGTAGCAGCTTTCCCAAACTTGAGTCTCGTGGCCTAGAGCTGTGAGTGAGTATTCAGCACAACGCAAATTTGCAAGACAGGCAAACAGCACATCCAAGGTTCTGAGGCATTTGCAGGAAAGACATCTGCTTGCCATCTTTTCAACTTGGAATCTGTGTTTCAGTACCTACGCTGCGGGACCTGGGACTCACATTCCTTCCCCTCACCCTTGTGTTGACGAGGCCTTTCCCCCCCACATTCGAGATGACTCCAGAGGGAGACAACTGCTCTCTGGGCTCCCACCATCCTGCATGCGGGGGGCTCTGCCGAGAGGCTGGAGGTAAGCCGCCTCCCACTCTGCTGTCCTGCAAGTTGCTCTGTGACGACCTGCCCTTCCTTTCTGTTGGCCTCAAAGATTTAGCTCACTTCTCTGTTTTAAACTCACTGTTGACTTAATATCTTGACCTTCCTCCATCCCTGGGAATGGTCATGGAAGAGGGTGAAAACTGTCTCCCACTAGAACAAGGTTGGGATGACCGCCATGCCTGTGTGACCTGGGGCAAGAGACTTATTTCTGAAACGTGGTGACAGTACCTCCCCTCCACCCGTAGCCCCCCCAACTGCTGTGAGGATAAAAAAGAGCTAGTATATAAAAGGAGCCGAGAAGGGCCTAGCACTCAGCGTGTGCTCAGCAAGCAGTACTTTCTAGTGAAGGTACTTGGTGTCACGGCCATGACTGAGGTCTGTCCAGTTCTACACTTACTTACAGGGTGGCCTTTGTCTCAAAGCCTCAGTTTCCTCTTTTGTAAGACAAGACGTTAATATCTATTCCGTAAGGTTGCTATGAATGTTGCTATCTGAGAGCTTGGCATTTGGGAGGCACCAAAGCAAAAGTACTGGCCCTTCTTGTGATAAACAATTTCTCTTCTAAACACTGCAGAGAAATCTGTTAAATGACAATGCAGGACTTATCGACCAAATTCAACCCACTTAACAGGCTTGCTTCACTATCTCACCCTGGGTCCCCTTCCTAATAACATTTCTTCTTAATGGTTCCAAGGCCTCTGAGGGCTTTCTTGGAGGAGAATGGCTCAGACATTCTCTTGACTGAGACTCTCCACTATTCTCCAGAGAAAAAGGACATAAATAAATGTCCTGAGCTCCTAGTTGTGCCAAGAGCTTTACAGCATCATCTTATCTAAATCCCATAGAAGGCTACAAGATAAAGTGTGGTGTCCTTTTGAAATATAACGAAGCTGAGTCTTTGAGGAGCTAACCGAGTTTCCCAAGAAGGGCTCTAAAGGAGATAAGCAAGATGTATCAGTTAGCTGTTGCTGCCTAAGGAACCACTGCATAATTTAGTGGCTTAAAGCATTGGTTGTTACTTAATTCATGATTCCGTAAGTTGCCGTGTAAGCTGGGCTCTGCTGGCCAGTTCTTCTCATCCCTGGCAACCTCAGATGACTTGAGCTGGGTCTACTCATGTGTCTGGTCAGCTAACAAGTTGATGAGGGGCTGGCTGGCTAGGATGAACATAGCTCTCATCTGAGTGGTCTCCCATCCTCCCTCTGAGTCGCCTGGGTTTGTGCACATGCTGATGGTTAGGTTCTAAGAGAGAGAGAGGCAGGGAGGGGGGAACAGCAGGAGGGAGGGAAGGCGAGAGAGAACACTTGGGAGCACAAGGACGCAATGCTTCTGAAGATCTGGGCTCCGAGCTAACACACCATCACTTCTGTCACGCTCTGTTAGTCAAAGCAAGGCACGTGGTCAGCGTAGATTCAGGGGGCTGGGGGATGCAAACAGACTCTACCTCTTGGCGGAAACTGCTGCAAACTCCATCTTAAAGGATGCGGAAGGAGGGAGACCATTAACCGGGAACATCAATGACGTTCATCTCCCACACAAGGTGATTGTCATCGAGGGTGGCTGGGTCGTGAAAAGGGAGAGGATGGGGCTACTTCCGATGGGCAAACAGGGAAGTCTTCTCTGAGGAGGTGACATGTATGCTGACGTATGGAAAGGAAGAGCCGTTGCCTGAGATGGCAAGGGGCTTCCGCTAAGGTGCAGTTATAAAATATACAGTCCCCAAAGCAAAATGTCTGTGTCCTGCAGACAGACCTGTTAGGCAGACATATAGTAAATAAAGGACCTACCAGCAGACATGGGAGAGCAACGTGGCTTAAACATAGCATAAGACTGCTCAGCCGTTCACCTCCCTCCACCCACAGAGGGCTGCAGAAAGCCTGAGGGCTTTTCCGTGGCTGATAATTTCATGAGGTAGTTTTGGTTCCTTAGAGAAAAATGTCCCTGAAAATGAGGATGTAGGAGCAAGAGGGAGGCAGAAGGATTATGAATGAAGAAGGAAGACAGGAGAGGATAATAAGAAACACAAGGGTAGAGCAGTCTCTGGCATGTGGTGAGCCCTTACAGATACTCGTAGAATCCATGCATGGCTGACTTCGCTGTCTGCGGCATAAGATAAAACACATTACAAATAATCTAAGACAGAATAAGAAAATGTCACGAGCTAAATACGTGTGTGTGTGTGTATGTGTGCACTCATGCAATGGAGGAATAACGGAGATAAAGGGAAATGGAGAAAGACACTTCTGCAAGCGGGGGCAGAGACGCTACCTGTCTGCAGAAGGTCCTGTTACCCTTTGAGTGTTAAGCAACGGATAGTCCTTCAGGGGGTTACATGAAAGCCTGAGTGGAGGAGATCTTGGGAGAGAAGGCATGACATTAGGAGTCATGAATGGTTTCAGGAATGCCCAGAGGCAGGAAGGGTTTGTTTCTGTTTGAATTTGGGGATGGAGTAAAGTGAGTGGGTTTGGGGAAGTATTCCAGAGTTAGGGGGACTTGGTAAAATATCTACTACAGGAGCTTTGGGAGGAGAAACAGAGAATTATTATGAGCAAGACTCTATAAAAAAAGAGAAGAAAGCAATTCAAACCTCCTCAGCGACAGCCTTGACTTATTAGCCACGTTCGCAAAGGCTGGAAACACAGCCCACTCCAGACCTGTCTTCCGAAAGAAAAATGGCCGGAGCCTTTCTTCTCCAATCTTTTTAAACAAGATTTGATGACAGAGGGCTCGAGGGATGATGTCACACAGACCCAGCTCTTCGGCCCACACCACACCCCATCTTTGGGGTTTATCCTTGTGGGTAAACTATGGCGGTTTATCCACGACCTCATCCACAGACACAGCAGAACCAGCTGCAGAGAGGCTGGGTCCCCTACCCTCTTCCTCCTCGGCCCCTCTGTGCCCCACAAGTGCCCGTTCTCTCAAGCCCCCAGGCTTCAGCTTTCACCCAGGAAGATGCCCTGTGGAGATAAGTTCCCCTGCGGTTGAGAGCAAGTCGGTGAGCCTGGGTCTGCCAACCCCTTGCTGCCACCTGGTTGCTCCTCTGCCTCTGTCACCACTAGCAGCGTCGATGAGCCCCTCAGATAACCCCAGACAGGGGCCACAGACTGATGTCACTTCCTTAGGTGGGCAACGGATGAGCAGGAGCCCGGATCCCTAGCTCCCACCAGAGGAAAGATTCCTGCAGGAAAGAGTTGGTCCTCGGGCCACAGACCAAGCCCCTGCAGCCCGTGAAAGCCAGCCTGCGAAAGCCAGCCCACAGCTGTTGGCTGGAAATCACCCTTATTATTAAGCATCTGGCAGAACTACCTCACTTTTCTCTTTCATCTTTGCCGTTGCAATCTTTGGGGGCTTCACTCCGTTTACTAAACATGTGTGGGTGTTAAAGTCACGCTATGGAAAAAAACCCATGCACGCACACACACACCACAGGCTTTTTGCTCCCTCCATTTCTCCGCCAGCAGGTGCCTGTACAGCTTTTTGCATCAAACAAACTGTCTTTCGCTACTTGCTTTTGCAGTTTCTCTTTGAAAAGATGTTCTGCTCCTACAAACTCAAAAGAAAAAGACAACCCAAAATCTAAAGTGTGCAAAAATACGAAGAGGCAGCTCCCAGATGAGGACAGAAAAACACCTGAAAAGATGCTCTAAGTGGTCATCAGGGACATGCAAGTTAAACAACATTTCCATCCTTCAAACAGGCAAATCTGTATGAGTTTAGTAGTGAGCACTGGGGCGGGGAACTAGGTAGTCTCACACTCCTCAGTGTGTGAATTGGTTCGGCCATACTGGGAGGGGATGGGGGCAGGATCTGTTCATGTACAAAAGTTGCAGCGGTTCCTTTAGAGACTATCTGTGCATGTTCTCAAGGAGGTGTTGCAGCAAAGGTACTTGTGTTGGTGAAAATGGGAAGTGAAGTGAAGTCGCTCAGTCGTGTCCGACTCTTTGCGACACCATGGACTGTAGCCTACCAGGCTCTGAGGAGCCTCTCAGTCCATGGAATTTTCCAGGCAAGAGTACTGGAGTGGGTTGCCATTTCCTTCTTCAGGGGATCTTCCCAACCCAGGGATCGAACCTGGGTCTCCCTCACTGCAGGCAGAAGCTTTATTGTCTGAGCCAAAACCACCCATATTCCCATCAATAAAACAAAATTACATCAGTTCAGTTCAGTCCCTAAGTCATGTTCGACTCTTTGCAACCCCATGGACTGCAGCAAGTCAGGCTTCCCTGTCCATCACCAACTCCCAGTGCTTGCTCAAACACATGTTCGTTGAGTCAGTGATGCCATCCAACCATCTCATCCTCTGTCATCCCCTTCTCCTCCTGCCTTCAATCCTTCCTAGCATTAGGGTCTTTTCCAGCGAGTCAGCTCTTCGCATCAGGTGGCCAAAGTATTGGAGCTTCAGCTTCAGTATCAGTCCCTCCAATGAATATTCAGGACTGATCTCCTTCAGAATGGACTGGTTGGATCTCCTTGCAGTCCAAGGGACTCTCAAGAGTCTTCTCCAACACCACAGTTCAAAAGCATCAATTCTTTGGTGCTCAGCTTTCTTTATGGTCCAACTTTCACATCCATACATGACTACTGGAAAAAAACCATAGCTTTGACTAGACGGACCTTTGTTGGCAAAGTAATGTCTCTGCTTTTTAATATGCTGTCTAGGTTGGTCATAGCTTTACTTCAAAGGAGCAAGCATCTTTTAATTTCATGGCTGCAGTCACCATCTGAAGTGATTTTGAAGCCCAAGAAAATAAAGGCTGTCACTGTTTCCATTATTACCCCATCTGTTTGCCAAAAGGTGATGGACCATATGCCATGATATTAGTTTTCTGAATATTGAGTTTTAAGCCAACTTTTTCACTCTCCTCTCTCACTTTCATCAAGAGGCTGTTTAGCTCCTCTTCACTTTCTGCCGTAAGGGTGGTATCATCTGTGTATCTGAGGTTATTGATATTTCTCCTGACAATGATTCAAACTTGTGCTTCATCCAGCCTGGCATTTCACATGATGTACTCTGCATATATGTTAAATAAGCAGGGTGACAATATACAGCCTTGATGTACTCCTATCCCAATTTGGAACCAGTCCATTGTTCCATGTCCAGTTCTAACCCTTGCTTCTTGACCTGCATACACGTTTCTCAGGAGGCAGGTAAGGCAGTCTGGTATTCCCATCTCTTTGAGAATGTTCCACAGTTTATTGTGATCCACGCAGTCAAAGGCTTTGGTGTAGTCAATAAAGCAGAAATAGATGTTTTTTTTGGATTTCTCTTGCTTTTTCGATGATCCAGTGGATGTTGGCAATTTGATCTCTGGTTCTTCTGCCTTTTCTAAATTCAGCTTGAACATCTGGAAGTTCTCAGTTCACATACTGTTGAAGCCTCTCGTGGAGGATTTTGAGCATTACTTTGCTAGCATGTGAGATGGGTGCAATTGTGCAGTAGTTTGAGCATTCTTTGGCATTGCCTTTCTTTGGCATGGGAATGAAAACTGACCTTTTCCAGTCCTGTGGCCACTGCTGACTTTTCCAAATTTGCTGGCATATTGAGTGCAGCACTTTCACAGCATCATCTTTTAGGATTTGAAATAGCTCAACTGGAATTCCATCACCTCCACTAGCTTTGTTCATAGTGATACTTCCTAAGGCCCATTTGATTTGCATTCCAGGATGTCTGGCTCTAGGCAAGTGATCACAAGATCATGGTTATCTGGGTCATTAATATCTTTTTTTATAGTTCTTCTGTGTATTCTTGCCACCTCTTCTTAATATATTCTGCTTCTGTTAGGTCCATACCATTTCTGTCCTTTATTGTGCCCATCTCTGCATGAAATGTTCTCTTGGTATCTCTAATTTTCTTGAAGAGATCTCTAGCCTTTCCCATTATATTGTTTTCCTCGATTTCTTTGCATTGATCACTGAGGAAGGATTATCTAAAGATTAATAAAGATACATGGTTACGTAAATGATGGCATATGCATTCTGCTGAATACTATGCAGTGGTTAGAAAGGAGATGGGTCTGTAAGTACTAACAGGAAAAAGTCTCCACAATATGTTTCTGAATGAACAAAGCAAATTGTAGATAATGTGTTCAATATAATGATATTTCTAATAGAAACAAAACAGAACATCAGAATGACATTAGCTGTGTTTCTGGGAACGTGTTCATGTTTATAACTGTAGAGAAAAGACCTTGGAAAGATTTATACACAAATGGCCACCACACTACTTGCCTCTGGGAAGAAGTTGGCATTGGTACGAAGTGGTTAAGGAGGAATTTAGCTGTGTCTGTAATCACTGAATATTTTACAAAAGAGTGTTCAGGAGTAAATTGCATAATAAACATTAAACATTTTAGGATTCTAACAAGTGTTTATATCGAGTAGCATTAAAAAAAACTTGTCCCTTGTCTTAAATGTTAAGTAGACTTTCTATACATACAGTTATTTGTGTTTAGAAAGTTATTCTAAAGTCATTCCATTTGTCAGAATCTCTCGTTGTTCACCTGAGAGTTAAAAACAAAGCCAGATTCTCTATCTTCAACCACAACCACACACAAACAAACACACACACACACACATACACCATCACTCATCCTGGGCATAGCAATTTCCACCCAATGCCACACTGTGCTAACTTTCAGGATATCTAAACCACATCCAAGCACGCCTTTCTGATTAACTGATAACTTTGTTTCCAGGCTTCCGTGCCATCTGATTGTCAACTCATAATTTCAGAGCTGCCAAAACCAAGAGACACCTGACTTGGTGGTGGTGCCTGAGTCTGTGGGTGTAGCCTGACAGTCAGGCACCTGGTTTCCTGACCCCAAACCACACGGTTCCCCATGTGGCCTCATGAGCATCTTTGTAACATGCTGCCCTGTCCCTCCCACCAGCCTGAGCTTGAGAGTGGGCCCTGCAGAGATGGTGAGAGCTCAGAAGGCTGCCGGTCTGGGAGAATTCATCTCAGGAATATCTTCATTACAGCCCTCCAACCCTCGTTCATCACCCCATTGAACGAGGCAGCATTGTAGAATGGAAAGACATGGAGGAAAATACAAAGCCAAGCATCCCTGGGGTCCATCTGCTTTTGTTGGCATAACCACTCCCTCTGCCCATGGGCCGACCCAAAGGAGAAGCCAAATTGTAAACGTGGAGGAAATGGTTTCAGAGCAGAGGTTAGAAGATGATGTACATGTCATCTTGGATTCATTCTTCCAGACGTTGGGGGTGACCTCATCTTTCTGGATGAGACATGCATGGATTCCTCTTTAGTCCAATGAGATGGACATTTTAGGGCTCCAGAAACAAAGCTTACCTGGGACCTTCATTTCCTACCAGGCCTCCTCCAGACGTTATCCACATTGCTTCGGGCCACCTTCCACTGAGGAGGGGCTCATCTGTGCTATGAACTATTGTAGACTCAGAATGGGCTGAATTTCCTTAAGAATTGCAGGTGAGAGGAGGTTTGCTCCTTGGCATGCCCGTGTGCCATCCCTGACAGGGGCAGATGGAACTTGTGGGCACAGGGCAACATCCAACCACTTCCTCCATCAGACATTGACCACGTTCTCTGGGAAACATGACAGAGTAGGCACATGCGACTTGGAAACGAAAAGGAGCTTTACGTCGATGCCAGACGTGGCATCTTCTTCGCCCTGTCTTCAAGGAAGGTCTTCGTGAAGGCTGACAGTGCGAAGGGATCACAGCCTGCCCATCCCAGTGACCCAACAGCCCCCATGATCGACGTGCCGTGCCTGCGGATCTGGACGCCTCACGTGTCCCTGGCTCAGCAGGCCTGGCCCTTGCCTCTGGCCTTTAGCCACAGCCCTCCACCCCTGAGCGATGCTGGCAGTGTCTGCCAGTGGCAGCCTCCACGACGCTGGTTTCTCTGTCCCTCCCTGCCAGACCAGCCCATTACAATGGGCATGTGCTTGCCTCAGATCTTCAGTCGGATCATGCAAAATGTACGTGCGTGGGGGACGCTGTCTTCCCAGTAACTCCGCTCATCTCTGCTCATCATTCGACGGCTGACTTGATGAGTGGGCGTTTCAGACTTGAATGTGTCTACCAGTCACCTGGGGACCTTGTTCAAATGCAGATTCCGAGTTGGCAGGGCGGCCTGGAGCCTGGGAGCCTGCATTTCTAACAAGCTTCCAGGTCATGCCCCTGCTGCTGGGCCATGACTACACTTGAGTAGCCTGCCATCAGAGGACAGTCTCATTTCCAGATTTGGGAGATGTGGGGAGAAGCCTGTATCATAGTAGTCACCTAAATAGCAGAGCATTTGTCAGGGCCCAAAGACAAAATGTACCTAGAGAACCTCATAAATTGTGGTGTGAGGGGAAAATTTTGATGGTTATTGTACTTTATATCATATAAAGTATATTATATGCTTACTTTGGATTTCACTGCGTGAGGGCTGAGCCAGTCAGTCAATCTCAGTTTCCTTAGCTGTGAAATGGGATGATATTATTTAAAGAAAGATACGTTTGCAGATATTCTGAGTGAATGTAGTTGCATATTCATCTTCTCTTTGTGAGCTTCCCAGGTGCTACTAGTGGTAAAAAACCCACCTGCCAATGCAAGAGACTCAAGACGTGGATTTGGTCCCTGGGTCGGGAAGAGCCCCTGGAGGAGGAAATGAAGCCCACTGCAGTGTTCTTAGCTGGAGAATCCCTTGGACAGAGCAACCTGGAGGCTACAGTCCGTGAGGTGGCACAGTTGACTGAGCTACTGAACACATACACACACTTCTCTTTGTAATCGAAATGAACAAAAGCTGTGCATGCGTGTATTTATTATGTGCCTCTGTGTGTGTGTTTAACTCACTAAACATTTCTGCTACATGCTGAGAATCTGGAACCAGCACTTGGCTAAAAATCCACTCCAAAACTGTTCAATCAAACAGCTCTGTTAAGAGCCATCTGGTTGTCTAAGATTTGCAGAGCTTCTTAAGGACCCCAGAATGATTTATGGTTTGTTACCACAACTCTACGAAGCTCATGGTTTCAACCAAATTTCACTTAGCCCTGAAATTCAGCAGAAAGCTAGGGAAAATCCACTCAAAAAGAAAATTGCTCCTCTGAATCCTGCTGATGACCAGAGCTATCACGGCCAGAACTTGGGATCCATTCCACTGGGACCAGCCTTTATCTTTAGCAGAGATGAGTTTTCTAAAGAAGTGCTAAGTAGTAGTGTATTTAATTTTGTCTTTCATTCTTGTGTAATTGCCAGATTTTCTATATTAAATATGTATTGCCTTTTTTAAAAAACAGATTCATCAAGATACATAATCAGCCACAGTAAATTGAACCAATTTAAGGCACGCCTGCATGCTCAGTCAGGTCCGACTCTTTGCGACCCCATGAACTGTAGCTTGGAAGTCTCCTTTGTCCATGGGGTTTCCCAGGGAACAGTACTGGGGTGGGTTGCCATTCCTTCCCCAGGGGATCTTCCCAACTCAGGGATCAAACCCACATTTCCTCTATCAGTAGGCAAATTCTTTACCATGGAGCCACCTGGGAAGCTCATATTTAAAGCGTAAAAGTGGATATAAATTTTGATGTAGTATGCATCACGGAGCCTGTCTCCACGTGAAGGTGATGAGCTTTCCCTCATCCCCCAAATTCCCACGTGCCCTTTGTGAACCTGACCACTCACCCCTCCCCGTTCCAGCACCAAGCTGCTGTCCCTCATTGTTTGGTTTCAATTTCTAGAATCTTAGATAAATTGAAACGTATAGCATGTATTCTATTTTGGCCTGGCTTCTTTGACTCAGCTTTGGCGTTCTGAGATTTACGCACGCCGTTGTGTGTGGCAGCAGCTGTTTAGTCCTGTTGAGTATCCAGTTATCTGGCCACAGCGCAGCCCGTCATCCAGTCCCTGGTTAGAGGGCATTTCGGCTGCTTCCGCTGTTCAGTTTTTACAGGTAACGCTTCCCTAGACATCCGTGTCTTTATGTCTATAGATATTTCATGTGTCCTTGTGTGCACAGCTCTGAGTGGAATGGCTGGGTCACACGGTAACTCTGTAGCTTTTGAGGAACCGCCCGATTGTCTTCAAGTGAACTGTACCACATTTACATTTCTACCAGGAGTATATGAGGCCATCCTGCTTTCTTTTAAAAATTACTTGAGAAGTAAGTGACTATCTTCTGCTTTACGGAGAAGATTCAGAAAAGTCAGAAATATCTAAAGTAAGAAACGGTAAATTTCCCTTTCATTCCATTCCTTTCCTAGCTCCTCATACACGCTTGTCATTAAGAGCTCGTGCGTGTTCATCCTGAGCCTTTTCTTTTTGCTCGGGCAGGCACGTGTGTGTGCGCACGTGTATTTTTACGTGCAAATGTGTGTGGATGCTCTGGTCCTGCTGCTCTGGCTCTAGCTTCCTTCCTGCACAGTGAAGCCTGGAGACCTTCCTTGTTGGTGCCTGCGGCTCTACGTCGGTCTTTTCAGTGGTCACCGAGCATCATACTGTAATCATCACATCAGGAAAGAGGTTTTTAACACAGTGAGAATTTATTTACCTGTCGCATGAAAGAGGCAGGCCTCTTGGAAATTATAAATGAATGTGGAGTTTCTTTTTCTTCGCACACTGAGAAAGGGCCGCCGCCGGAGAAGGACTGAGTTTCTTGCAGTCAGTCCTGGTCTCCTGGTAGCAGCACAGGCTTGGCCGCCCTTCTGGAGGGTGAGAGGACATTCTGTGAACATTTACTGGATGCCACAGATTTAAACAGCTCTGCCCTCGTGTTACGTGTATGCATAGCTCGTGTCTGTCAGAGCAGGATTGCCTTTTCTGGGCCCCAGCCGGGGAAGGCTGTGTCAGTGAGAAGGCACACATACATTTAGTCATTCTGAGAAGGGCAAAAGGGCTTCAACTCTTCAACTTTCAGCTTCGGAGATGAGTAAAATTAGGAGTTTCTTTTTTATCATGTCAGAACATTTACCACACCTGCCCGATGTGGTGAGAGAATTTACTCTCTGGTTTAAAACAGAATATAATGTAATCTATGCCTGATGAACCTGACAGAAAGGCAGAACACAGCCTTCCCCGGGTGTATTTTTTTTCAATTATTTTAACGGTCCAGTGTTGCTGGGAATACATTAAATGGTTCCTCTTTATACCTCTCTCAACAATTATCTGGAGGCTGAGTCACTTATACATGCATAAACTTAGGACTATCTTATAATATAGTTGTATATCTGCACTTAAATTTATATCATAAACATGTTTTCATGTTGTCAAATATCAATTCACAAGTTAAATCCAACTGTTGGTAATGTCACAATATTTTAGATATGGATATTCCATAATTTTCTAACCATCCCCTTGTGATTGATTGATTTTTGCTAATAGATGAAGATTTTAAGTACCACTAAGCAAAGAAAAGTTATGAAAACACTCATCACGATTCTTGGAAATTAGGTTCTGGTAGCTATACTGTTAGCTATCAAGTCTTGAATTTTTTTTTAACTCATCTGATGATAATGCTTTCTTCATTATCCTTAAATTAAATATTTGATGCTACTCTTTTTTAACGTTACTCATCTTAAAGACTTCAATGTTTAGAAAATGTACAAAATTTTTACTCATTATTTGATAGCAGCTTCTCATTACACATTCCTTGCTAGTCTCTGATGAGTGTGGTAGGTTAAAGGTCTGTGTGTGTGTGTGTGTGCAGCTCTTCTGTCGGGGACCTGGATGTCATAGTCTGTTTCACACATGATGTTCCACTGTACGTCGCCGGCAAAGAATAAGTTAGAGACATTGTGATGTTACCCGCTGTGGTGGTGGCGGTGTAGTCGCTAAGTCCTGTCTGACTCTTGGGACCCCAGGGACTGCAGCCTGTCAGGCTCATCTGTCCATGGGATTTCCCAGGCAAGAATACTGGAGGGGGTTGCCAGGGGCTATTTTGTACCCAGAGATCCAACCCATGTCTCCTGCATTGCAAGCAGATTCTTTACCAACTGAACCACCTGGGAAGCCCACATTACCCTCAAAGCACCTCAAAATGCATTTCTAAAAAATAAGAACACTTTCCTTTGTAACCAAAAATAACATGATCACACCAAAAATTAATAATCATTCTTTAGCATTATTTAATAGCCTGTATATATTCAAATTCCACAAACGTTCCCCCAAGTGTCCTTTATAGCTTATTTGTCCAAACCAAAAACAAATTTCAGACCCAAAATTCAGATACGTTATACCTGGTTATCATGTCCCCTTGGTGTCTTTTAATCCAGCCTCTTTCTTTAGTCTCTTTCTTTCCTGAACCTTTTAATGCAACTACTGGGTCTGTAGAGATTCCTTGCATCTCCGTGTGTCATTTAGCTGATTCCTCTTTTCCCTTCATTTCCAGGAAATTAACACCTACAAGATGACTAGACCACAAGTAAATATCTTTGGCTAGATCACGGCATCTGGTCCCATCACTTCATGGGAAATAGATGGGGAAACAGTAGAAACTTTATTTCCACTGTTTAACAGTGGAAAGTCTAACAGTGTCAGACTTTATTTTGGGGGGCTCCAAAATCACTGCAGATGGTGATTGCAGCCATGAAATTAAAAGATGCTTACTCCTTGGAGGGAAAGTTATGACCAACCTAGATAGCATATTCAAAAGCAGAGACATTACTTTGCTGACAAAGGTCCATCTAGTCAAGGCTATGGTTTTTCCAGTGGTCATGTATGGATGTGAGAGTTGGACTGAAGAAAGCTGAGCACCAAAGAATTGATGCTTTTGAACTGTGGTGTTGGATAAGACTCTTGAGAGTCCCTTGGACTCCAAGGAGACCCAACCAGACCATCCTAAAGGAGATCAGTCCTGGGTGTTCTTTGGAAGGAATGATGCTGAAGCTGAAACTCCAGTACTTTGGCCACCTCATGTGAAGAGTTGACTCATTGTTAAAGACCCTGATGCTAGGAGGGATTGGGGGCAGGAGGAGAAGGGGACGACAGAGGATGAGATGGCTGGATGGCATCACTGACTCGATGGACGTGAGTTTGAGTGAACTCCGGGAGTTGGTGATGGACAGGGAGGCCTGGCGTGCTGCAATTCATGGGGTCGCAAGGAGTCGGACACGACTGAGCGACTGAACTGCACTGAAGACTGCATCCCAGGTGATGCTGTGATTCAGAATGCATGACACCAACCAGGAGACACAATATCCGGTTGCGCCACCGTTTCTGAGGCTAAAATCAATGCTTAGTTTAGGGTGATGGCAGTCTGATCATCCGTTGTACAGCTCTGATTTTCTCCTGATGACCAGCATATTGTTGCGGTTTTACTTGGTTCCATATGACTCTCCCAGGCCCCATCTGCTGCTCCCCTAGTGTCTTCAACACACATGGGTAGTCCTCACTTGGACCTGCCTTCCCATAAGGAGTTGCAAGATTATGATTGTCTAAGTGTCTCATCCTTCTGCACTCAGCAGGCATTCTTCTCTGAAATAGAGCTTTATCTCATCAACTGGAACTATTTGTTTACCCTGCAATATAGTTTCTACTGGAAAGGCATTAAATGTATTTTCCCCTTAATTACATAGTTTCCAAATAAGAGGTTGTGAACTAACTGCCTCAAATGAGTTTCTTCTGATTTTCTCTTTTTAAAGTATCATTATGGACTCATGACTTTTACTATATTCAATGGGTGTGTTTTTATTGAATTATTTTCAACTCCCATAATAATAATATTCTCATCAGAAACCAATAAGCCAAAACTGAGTGTAATTTAAAACAAAGTTTCAAAACAAGAGTGGTTCCAAGTATAACCTTTACACATTCTGGAAAGAGGAAGTGCTGCTCTCTAAGAGAAGGATGGAAGACAATTAATTATTATTATTCGCATTCGTGTCCGCTCCTCATCTTCAAGATGTGGGAGAATTCCAGATGTGCACCGGATGGATGGTCCCGTCCACCGATCGTCAGCGAGTTAGGTCTGTATTGTTACCGATGCCACACAGATAAACTTGTATCCAAGGTCAGGATCTACTTGGCTGGCCTCTACTTTAAGAGGCTTCCAAGACACATTTTAAAAAGTTTTTTTCCTACCTGCAGCTGAGGGCCTGACCTAGGCTCTCTTTTTTTTCCTCACGTAACAGCATATAGAAACAAGATCAGAGTCCATCCCTCAGTAAGTCATGGTTTCCCCACCCTAGTCTGTGGAAGAAGCAAGGAGGAGACTGATGTTGTTATTGTTAAAATGGCTGTTGAGACAGGTGTGTGCACAGAGTTCCCTGCCCTCATTGACCTCCACGGTCCTGCAGGATGCTCTTGGATTGACTTTGGCCTGTCTCACTCCTGGTCTTCTCCCTGCGGAGCAGATGCATCTGGGGAGAAGCCAGGGCATTCCTGCTCCCCGCTTGGGACTTGGCCCTGCTTTGTGTGCTCTCGGCAGAGGCTGAGGCATGCTTCCAGGCCACCTCTTGTGCCATAATGCTTCAGATGGGAAATGCAGAGGCTGCCATTAGTCTGCACGTTTCTTCAAAGGAAGAACAGAGGTTTATATTATTTTTAATAAGTTTTAAAAATTGAAGTAGCATTGATTTACAGTGCTGCGTTAATTCCTATGGTACATCAAAGTAATTCGGTTATACGTGTGTGTATATGCATATATATATATATATGTTCTTTTTAAAATATTCTTTTCCATTATGGTTTATCACCGGATATTAAATACAGTTCCCTGTGCTGCACGGTAGGACCTAGTTGTTCATCCATTCTGTTTAGAAAAGCTTACATCTGGTAACTGCGGCCTCCCACCCCATTCCTCCTCCAGCCCCCGCTTTGGCAGCCACCATCTGTTTTCAGTGTCTGTGATCCTGTTTCTGTTTCATAATAAAGCTCATTCGTGTCATATTTTAGATCCCATGCGGAAGTCATGGTATTTGTCTTTCTCTTTCTGACTTAACTCACATACCATGATAATCTCTGGTGGTATCCATGTTGCAGCAAATGGCATTTTTTGTTCTTTTGTATGTCTGAGTAGTATTCCGTTTTATATACACACACACACACTTTTTGTTGTATAGTTGCTAAGTCGTGTCCAACCATTTTGTGACCCCATGAACTCTACAGGCTCCTCTGTCCAAGGGATTTCCCAGGCAAGAATACTGAGTGGGTTGGCATTTCCCTCTCTAAGGGATCTTCCCAACCCAGCGATCGAACCCGTGGCTCCTGCCACAGCTCCTGCGTTGCAGGCAGATTCTTCAGCACTGAGCCACCGGGGGATGCCCGCTGTATATACACATAAGAAGGTGTGGTGTGTATACACGTCTTCTTTATCCATGTGTCAGCAGGCATGTGCGTTGTTTCCATATCTTGGCTGTTGTGAGTATTGCTGCCGTGAACACAAGGATGCATGTACCTTTTTGAGTTACAGTTTTGTCTGGGTGTATGCCCGGGAGTGAGACTGCTGGATTACATGGGAATTCTACTTTTTGTTTTCTGAGGACCCTCTATACTGTTTTGCACGGTGACTGTACCGCCTTCCATTCCTTCCAGTAGCGTAGAAGGGCTGCACACCCTCTCTAGAATTTGTCATCTGTAGATTTTAATGATGGCCATTCTGACTGGTGTGAGGTGGTGTCTCATTGTAGGTTTGATTTGCATTTCTCTAATAATCGGCAATGTTGAGCATCCTTTCACGTGCCTATTGGCCATCTGTATTTAGAGGAACAAAATCTTCGAACCAAATTTTATAGCTGTAAGACTCACTTTGAAGGGGGCGACAGAGGATGAAATGGTTGGATAGCATCATTGATGCAATGGATGTGAGTTTGAGCAAATCCCGGGAGATAGTGAAGGATGAAGAAAGCTCAGGCACTGTCGTCCATGGGGTCGCAAAGAGTTGGGCACGACTTAACAACTAAACAAGACTCACTTTACCTCACGAGAGTAGAGGCTGTGTCTGTTTCATCATCAGTGTGACCCCAGAGCCTAAGATAGTGCCTGTCATATGAACCATTTCATTATCATTTGATGCGCAAATAAATGAACTTGATAACCAAAAGTCCGTTGCTGGCCATATATCAATTTTTTTTCCCTTGGGAAAAAGAACTCCGTAACAGTCATAGTGGCAATAACCGCCAGCTGGGGAAGAAAATGCTGTCACAGTGCCTTGTATCTCAGGCAGGCCCTGGGGCTGTTGTGGATCTCGGTTGTCCCCAAGAAAGGTTGTAGTAAACCATATGCATGTCCCTCACAGCTTTCAGTTTCTAAAAATAAATTGCTTTTTTTAGGTAAAGGGTGATAAGTTCTTACAGTTAGTCACCCTGAGAGATGTCATTGCTGAAGCATAAGAAATTGATGGACCTCAAATCACTTGTGCACTATATCTTGCAATGAAACACCAGTATGTTCTCATGAGGTCTTACCTATGATTTTGCTTCTTGTGTCTGCAAATAATCAGGCATGACAACGTACGCACACACACACACACACACACACACACACACACGCTTTTGCAAATACAGTTCACTCATAGGTAGGGTCACCTTACCCATAGGACTTTCTTTGCTAAACCTTCTCCCATACCCACCTCCCCACACACACACATATGCACTAGCTGGGGCAAATGATTTTATGTGAGACTAGCAGCCAGTTAGAAAAACCTTTGAGGAATAAGACAGATGTATTCGGCAAGCGTCTGGCTCAGGAAAAAACAAACAGTCTGCAAACCAAACAGCACTTCTGGGCTTTCTGAGCTTTTGGCATTTTAATCAGCATTCTTGATTTTACTCATAATCCATCTTCCCTTTTAACAGTAAAAATAAATCCTCCCTTGAACTTTTGCCCTCTAAAGTTTTGATCTCTGAAGGCATTCTTTCATAATAACTCTACTACCCACAAAGGGTATCTGTCCTGAGATTAAGCAGGTTTGGAATAAATGCTATTCCCAGGCCCTCTCTGGTTTCCCAGAAATGACACCTATCTCTCTGGCCTAATTAAACTCCTTCCTATAAGGCCAGTGTACTTGGACCTTGTGTTAAATAGAGTTACATTTTTTTTCCCTTCTCTCTGAAAACAATCCCAAATAAAAGGCCCAGAAGAAATATGCCCAGATGAGAGGTAAGCAGGAAAATGTTGGCAATGGACTAGACCAGGTGTCAGTTCAGAGACTTGAGCTGAAAATCTCTCCTAGTAGCAGAAAAAGAGTGATTTTTAAAAGTAAGGTGGGCAGGAATGTCGCTCAACTATTCCACGTTTATTATACAACCCTTGAGCTGAGCTTCCTCAACTGTGCCAGTGTTAATGAGACCAGATGAGAACCAACCTTTTTTACACTGTAAAGCTCCCCTGGAGCTCTGTCAGGCCTTGGTAATCCATTTTCCAGATTATTCTTGTGTTCCGCTTGCTCTGAAAGTCACATAGTACCTTTTACTGAAAACATAGGCACCTGGGCCTAAGTATTTTCACAAAATCTAAAATAATAAAAGACTGGCTTCCGGGAAAGAAAATCTTTACCTGCCAATGAGAACTCCAGAATTCTGTTATGAGAAAAACTATAATTTTTGTTGGCTGATGCTATTAGTTTTATCACCTACAAAAAGCATTTATTAAGATCAGTTCCTGATAAATGCTAATCCACCATCAGAATTATTTTAGGACCTCAAAGTCCTTTCCTGTTCATTTCTTTTCCTGCATACACACACATATACCCATACATTCATGCATATACATACAGACACATATGCACCCATATACACAAATGCACACACATCCATATACCACACAGATATATGCAAATATATACACATATACTGGGCTTCCCAGGTGGTGTTAGTGGTAAAGAATCCACTTATCAATGCAGGAGACGCAGGAGACACAGATTTGATCCCTGGATCGGGAAGATTCCTCTGGAGGAGGGCATGGTAATCCACTCCAATATTCTTGCCTAGAGAATCCCATGGACAGGACCCTGGTGGGCTATAGTCCAGAGGGTAGCAGAGTCGGGCACAGCTAAAGCCACTTAGCACACACACATACACATATACCATATACTTTACATTCATGGACATATACTTTCATTCTCTTGGTATCATTTTTTGAATCAGTTATTACTTTCAGCTGCAAATTTTTAAAATATACTTGAAATCTTCACTTTCTCCCTCAAAAATAACAGTGGCTGTTCATCATGCTGTGATCCGTAGCGGCTACCAGAGCCTTATTCTGTGATTGAAAGTGAAAGTGAGTCGCTCAGTCATGTCTGACACTTTGTGACCCCGTGGCCTATACATTCCATGGAATTCTCCAGGCCAGAATACTGGAGTGGTTAACCTTTCCCTTCTCCAGGGGATCTTCTCAACCCAGGGATTGAACCCAGGTCCCCTGCATTGCAGACAGATTCTTTAGCCACAAGGGAAGCCCAAGAATACTGGAGGGGGTAGCCTATCCCTTCTCCAGTGGATCTTCCCAGATTCTTTAGCCACAAGGGAAGCCCAAGAATACTGGAGGGGGTAGCCTATCCCTTCTCCAGTGGATCTTCCCAACCCAGGAATCGAACTGGGGTCTCCTGCATTGCAGGCAGACTCGAGCTATCAGGGTGGCCCCTCTATTCTGTGACTAACATATGATTTATATGCCATTCCAAGGTTCCCAAACACTTATTTTTCAAAAAGGAAGTGAACTTTATTTCAGTTCTTCACACTATTTAATAAGTATTCCACGTAATATTCTCTGTGAAACATTCCCATTCATTCACCTATTACTTTTCACCATTGGAAAATGAGAACTAGACGGCACTGGTGTTTCTTGCCAATTAAAGATGAAAATTCCAGCATAAGTTAAAGGCCTGGACGGGGTCAGACATTTTTCTGATAGGTGTGAATGGATTACAAAAGTTAGACCAGACTTCTAGGTTAATTATAAGATTAAAAATTACCTCTGTATGTAAAGCAATTTTTTTTAATACAGAAAGAGATTAGTTCCCATTTCTACCCCACATCTTGTATTATCAACTTGTGCTTTCCAGAGAAGCAAGATCCTGCATTTTGCTTTTAAGTCCAACTGTTAGAACCATACTTTTTACCTGTAAAATAACTTATTTAAGGAGCAATGCCTCCAGCTGTCATTTCTCAGAGAGCTTCCTGGGGGCCTGTGAGCTCCCAGCTAGTGGGAACAGGTTGGTAAAGTAAATCACCCCCCTCTGAAACCCACGATTTGTAACTGTAAATGAACAAACACTGATTGCTACTGTACACATCCCATAGCAAACATTTTCAACCTTGAGCTTCAAAAGGACAGCTTTTAGAATTATGTTTTTTAATAATGACATTACCGGAAAACTCTTTGCTCTTTTGGTAAACACAGACTCAGTTTTTTGGTGAGATAGAATATGAGCCCGTGTTTAACAGAATTGACTCTCCTTTTCCTTTAGATCTAAATAAGGTACTTTCAAAGTAGTCATGTCTACAGCTTCTCATTCTCTCAAAATTTTTATATATTTTTACATTGAGCTTGCTTTTCTTTTATAGTATATATAGCATATAAATACAAGTTATAAAATATGCCGTCTGATTTTAACTTTAACAAAGGATTTTAAAAAAAGGTATTAGGTATAATAACAGATTATCTTCAAAACTTGAGGCAAAAATGTAAGTAAGTACATTTAGTTTACCTGCCGCTTTGAATGCTTCTCTGTGACTATACCCTAGCAGTCTTGTACCCTATAGTCTCCCAAATCTTCCCTTGACCTCGGAGGTGATGTTGAAGGGCTGATTCATATTTTGGCTAAACTACTTACAAGCCTGTCAAGAATATTTCAGAGGAAAGAAGAGAAGCATGAAATAATTCTTTTGTGAAACATTGGTGTTTTTTTCTTGACGGCACACCCTGACAGTTGTTAGAAGAGCCATGTATGGAAGCATTTATTTTTAATCCACCGTTTATATACCTATTCACTGTTCCTGGAAATAGATGTATTAGCCAGTATTTTTTTTCCTGAAAACTGAGTGTGTGAAAGTGTGAAATACCTGGAAAGGCTTTTTTATAAAACAAAAGAATGACGGCTATTCATTTCACCCATTTCACAAGAAAAGTGCAAACATAGCCAGTATTCAAACTGGTACATCTTTGATAAAATTATCATGATTAACTGACTCGCCCCAAAACTAAAACTCACAAAACTATTTTTTTCACGTCAGAACTGAAAACTAAAACTAGATGTGTGTGAGAATCATCGCTTTGATTTTCCAAGTCACAATTAAATTTTTATTTTGAACTCCATTTCATGGGGAAGGATCTGTACCCCACCCATCCACCTTCCACAACTTTTCCATGAGGCTGGTCTAAATTCCAGGAGGTAAGAGCTCTGTAATTAGTACGTGCTTTAGACAGATTAGAATTATGTTCTGGTTTTGTTGACGTTGTTTTTTGGTATTATTCGAGTTAAGAGGAATAGGACTGGGGAGTAGCTGTTAGAAAGAACAAGAGAGGGTCAGTGATTTTGCAAGTTATTTCAGGAGATGTAGCCCCAGGATGTGCAGGCGGAGAGAATGCAGAACTCATGGAGGATTCTGAATCATCTCACTGGTGCGACTGGTGATGGAACAGGACTAAGACAGACTGCCGGACTATCATTAGATGTGCTGAATTTACACAGCTTTGGGGGCACATGGAAAAACCTAGAGATGTAAGTTGTAAGCTTCTGGAAATATAAGCTGGGTAGGCAGGTGAGAAGCATGGCTTAAGGGTGCAGGTTTGATGGTCATCTTCCTACATGAGAGATGACACCGCAGGAATGAGTGAAATTACACAGATGAGGAAGGTACAGTGTGAAGACAAGTTGAGGAGAGATGCCAGCAGACACCACTTTCCAGAGCAGAGCAGAAGAGGGGTCAGCCACGGAGAGGGAAGCAGCAGGGAGGAGAGGGAAGAGCCGCAGAAGCGCGGAAAGCATAAGGAAGGAAGCGGCCCACCCTGGGACACGCTGCCAGCCGACTTGGACAGGCGTGAGGTTTGGCAAGTGGAGCTCATCCGATGGCTTCTGAGAAGTCTGTTTCAATAGGGAGCAGGGGAACAGAGCCAGACTGGGCGGGTGAGTGAGCTGTGGCACGTGAGCGGTCATCAGGGAGTGCTCTCCTCAAAGAGGCTGGCAGTAAGAGGAGGAGGAAGCCAGGGCAGCGGACGGTAGGGAAAGTTTAGACAAAGGAAGGGTTGGTTTAGGGTTAATATTTGTTATTGTTTTGTTTCACTCTGAATCTAGAGGAGACAAGCATAATTTGAACCTGACGGAGAATCAAAGAGAGAGAAAGGGATATAGGAGCTAAGCATTTATATATATGTATATATATGAACGTGAAAATATTAGTTTCTCAGTCCTGTCTGACTCTTTGGGACTCCATGAACTGTAGCCCTCTAGGCTCCTTTGTCCATGGGATTCTCCAGAGCAGAATGCTGGAGTGGGTAGCCATTCCCTTCTCCAAGGGATCTTCCTGACCCAGGATCAAACATGGGTCTCTCGCATTGCAGGCAGATTCTTTACTGTCTGAGCCATCAGGAAATATATTTATATATAATGAGTGGAGTTGACCCAGCAGAGGTAGGAGGTGGTGGATGGGACCATGAAATCTGGGTCATACTTAGCCTTAGACAAGAGTTTCTCCTGAGAATCAGTAGGGAAAGAAGTTATGTGGGTGTTTTAGAAGATGAGGTAAGAACTTAGATTATGTAGCCCCTGAGATACTTTACATGCATTTAATGACTTTGCCCTCTCTTTCTGGAAAAAATAAAGGGTGGCAATAATAAACCATGATTGATAATCACTGATCATTTTGGTGTAAGTCATATCAAAATGGATATGCACCTTTCCCATAAAAGGTGTTACATGTAATGCAGTAAAGAAAATGAACCTAATGGTTTTATCGTTCCTGTACAGTGCATCTTTGTGTCCAAGACATATGCTGGTTTCCTGTTTAATTTTGTTATAAAATATCTGCTCAGCCATCTGGAGAAAGAAAAAAAAAAAGAGGAAGAAAGCTAACAGCAGCGGGCTGCAACCAAAGTGAAAATATCTAAATGTTGGCCTTGTGTTTGGAGTGATCACCTCTGGGTGGTCTCCATACAGGTCTACTGTTGACCTGGCATTTCTGCCTCTTTTCTTGTTTATAGAGAACAGGCGTGAGGCCTGACCTTTCGAAGGAGGGTGCCTTGATTGTGGTGGACACATAAAACACTGGCAAATGTAACAAGGGTGCCTTTGTACTGGCTTTTATCTTACTTTCTCCTCATGTCACTAAATTATAAAAGTAATATCCACTTAACACGTTATTGACCAGAGGCGTATAAACACATGCTGGGCCTTATTGACTGGAGTGTTTCAGTATCACTTACAGAACAAGTCGCTGGCCACAGACATTAGTTTCAGAAACCCCCCAGTGAATAAAGAGTTAATAATGAAATTAAAATTACAGACTACAATGTATAGTGTAGGGATCAACCACCGCACACACCTATCCCCATTCTATGACCCCGGCCTGGATTTGGGTATAAGGAGTTCGGTGCATCACCTTTCTGACTAAGTCTGTATTTATAACTGTGTTTATAAGTAACTAAGTGGAATCTTTCAGTGACTGCGATTCTCCAACTTGACTTTGTCACTTTATTATATATTATGAATATCTTTCCATGTCAGTGCACATGGATTCTTCCTGGGCATTTTGACAGCTGCAGAAGACTCCACTTTATTGCAGCACAGTTCATTTAGTCATCCCCCCAAAAGAGGAACATTTAAACAGTCTCAGGGTTTTTACCACATCAAAGCCACAGTAAACATCTCTGTACATACTTCTTCACCCTCTTGTTTTTTTCATAAATAAATTCTTAGAAGTGAAGACAAATCACTGGGTCAAAGGGCGTGTGCATTCTCAGTTTTGATGCTAATTTCCAGTGTGTCCTCAAAAAAAGAGAAGACCTACTCCATTCTTTATCCTCCAGCCAAAGTTTTAAAGCATGTCATTTCCTTATACCCTAGGCAATACCAGGTGTGTGTAATCTTTACTATTTCCTCACTTACTGATGAAGAAAATGGGAGCATGAATTCAGGGACTTCCAGGGAGCTTACCCTTCTAGAAAAGCCGAAGGGGATCATCTGTGGGGGTTGAAGAGAAGGGAGGGGAATGATGCTTGAGGACTAGGGAACTTTAGCGGACAGCCACCTGGGTCATGTGGAAGAGAAGCTGAGCCTGAATATCAGCAGCTGTAAAGGCCAGAAGAAATTGAGAAAACATAGTTCAAAAGTTTTTATGCAGTAAATACAGTTAGTTATGTGAGTTCTCTTGTTTTGGAACAAGAAAAACAACAACAACAAATAGATGGCTGGAAGGATTAAAGGCTGATCAAGTTGGTGTTGTAACAGAGTCAGCTGGTAGGAAATAGAAGCTTCTCTTGGTGGAGTGATGACCTGGAGGAGTGAGTCAAGGAGAAGAGATGCTAGACCAGAAAGACATAGAAGGTTCACAAGGTCACGGTTAGGTCACAGTCAGGCCAGAGGTAAGGTTTAAGGAAAGTGTAGGAATTGGAGAAACTCAGATAGCTGGGGCTTCCCTGCTGGCTCAGATGGTAAAGAATCTGCCTGCTTTGCAGGAGACCCGGGTTCGAGCTTGGAAAGATCCCCCAGGGAAGGGAATGACTACTCACTCCAGTATTCTTGCCTGCAAAATTCCATGGACTGAGGAGCCTGGCAGGCTGTAGTCCATGGGGTCGCGAAGAGTTGGACATGACTAACACTTCCGTTGTTCAGAGAGTTGGTGATGATCAGAGAGGGTCACTTCTGAGCTGTCAGCATGGCAGTGAAGCAGCTTCGGGCTCAGGCAGAGCCGGGACAAAGGGGCGCTAGCCAGGCCATGCTCGGGTGTGCTTGAGTGCACGCGGGATCTGGAGGTTGGTGAAGATGACTGACGGGAGACAGGCGGCAGCGGGTGACTGGAGACGAGAGATGACTGAGGCAAAGGCCAGTAAGTGACCGAAGGAGGCAAGCCTAGTAGTCCCTCCCAGGGTCTGTGTATCGAGGGGCGCAGCGGTGGGAAGAAGGAAGTATTTATCTTCAGGGATTGCTTTGAGGATTAAACTAAATATCACTTTTGAAACATGAAGTCTTTGTTACTGAAACAGTTCACTGTGCAAAAGATTTTGAAGGCTATGATGATTCACATCATAGAGGGTTTTAAAATACATACCTACTTTAAAGAAGCAAATCTTCACACTATTGTAAATTCTAACTGAAAAATACATGGGGCCGATGGACAATCTCTCAACACATAGAACCTTCTCTGTGGATACAAGCAGAGATCCTAGGGAAGAAACTAATTCCGTGGTTTCAATGGGTTCTCTCACACAATATTAGATATGTAGATTCACACTAAATTTCTTACAATGCAAAACTTTTTCTGTCCTATACATGCGGCTATTGACGTCTAATTGTCTTCTGACTTATATTCAGGTCTCATTATTTTTCAGTAAGACCAGATAAGAACAACTGGGGATCATAGATCTCCGCTTATGCTCACTGAAAGTTTCAATTCTGTGAGTGTTAGATGTTCGGCGTTTACCCTCCACAGGTTTCTTCAGGGTTGTTTCCATAAAGCCCCAGCCACATTTCTCCTCCACTGTACCTGCTGGTGCTGGGGAGGGTGTGCAGGCTGACTGAGTGCAGGCCAGATAGAGACACTCAGTCCTGGAAAGACATCCTCCCCTTAGGGGAACACCAGATGGGTTTCTGAGCCTCCACTGTAGCAGTAAACCAGGTACATTACCTTTTTTCTTTTTTTCATTTTTAAAACCTTTTAGTTGAAGGGAAAGTGTCAGTCGCTCAGTCGTGTCTGACTCTTTGCCACCCCATGGACTGTAGCCCACCAGGCTCCTCTGTCCATGGAATTCTCCAGGCAAGAACACTGGAGTGGGTTGCCATTCCCTTGTCCAGGGTAGCTTCCTGACCCAGGGATCGAACCCATGTCTCTTGTGTTTCCTGCGTTGGCAGGTGAACTCTTTATTGAAATATTTATACACAAATACATACAGATTTGTATAAGCATTTACATTTTCAAAGACTTGATTGAAGTTATACGTATAAGAATATAACTCATTATTTTTCACAAACTAAAAATATATAACTTGCATGCAGATCATGAAACAGAATAGTGCCACTGCCCTAGTACCCCAGAAGTCACCCTGTGCTCCCTTTTAGACAGTAACAGATAAAGAGATATAAGTTATCTTTATATCCCTTTGGTTTTTAGAGTGTTGGGTTATTTTTTTCCTTGTGAAGATAGTTTTTCTAGTCATGACTTATTTGTCAATACTTTTAGCAAAGCAGTGACATTCTGGGCAGCAGTAACTCCTACGCTAGATGCTGACATATTATTCACGCTTTGTTAGGAATTCAAGCACTGGACTGTTTGAGGTTTTGCTTCCTCTACCCTCTCTGCCTTGCTTTTCCAGGCTAGCTCTTGCCAGTCCCTCAAGATTCAGTTCAGGGATCTTCTCAATGGTTTCCTTGAAGTCCTAGATTGAACTAAGTGCCCCTTATCTAGTTTCCCAGAGAGTGACCAGTTATATGAACGTGACCTTCTAATGGGTCTAGCTCTTTTGCTACACAGTTAGGAGCCTAGAGAGCAGAGGTTTCAATCCTCTTTGCTCTCCCAACATCCACAGACATTTAAGGCACAGGGACCAAGCCCTATAAATATGTGAAATAAAAGACTATGGATATTATATAATATATATTCAATATATAATATATAGTATGATATATGATAAAATATATAATAAGGGTTTCCCAGGTGGTGCTAGTGGTAAAGAACCCACCTACCAATGCAGGAGACATAAGAGGCTCAGGTTCAATCCCCAGGTGGGGAAGATCCCCTGGAGGAGAGCATGGCAACCCACTGTAGGCGGTATTCTTGCCTGGAGAATCCATGCACAGAGGAGCCTGGTGGGCTGCAGTCCATGAGGTCACAAAGAGTCAGACACGACTGAAGTGACTTGGCATGCATGCACACATAATAATGTGAGTCCATGACAATGAAAAGAAAACCACATAGCTAAATTAGTAATAGTTTTATGAGATCTCTTCAAAATGTATCATTAAGTCAACCAACCAACTAGAATTCAATTTGTAGTTATATAAAAACAGAAGGGTTAAGTCACAAGAACTAAATAATTCATTCTCAAAGACTCACGATTATGAAAGTTATATAAACCAAACTCAAAATAACATTTAACACAGAAAATAGGGATAGCTGTGAAAGTGAAAGTGAAGTTGCTCAGTCGTGTCCGACTCTTTGTGACCCCATGGACTGTAGCCTACCAGGCTCCTCAGTCCACGGAATTTTCCAGGCAAGAGTACTGGAGTGGGTTGCCATTTCCTTCTCCAGGGGGTCTTCCCAACCCAGGGATCGAACCTGGGTCTCCCGCACTGCAGGCAGACGCTTTACCGTCTGAGCCACCAGGGAAGGGATAGTTGGATGTTTGATAATATATGATGCATGTCCAGGAGAAGGCTTGCCCACAGCAACCCCTCCCTGCCCCCTGAACACACACAGTATCTGGAACCCAGCTGCTGCTGCTGCTAAGTCATGTCAGTCGTGTCCGACTCTGTGCGACCCCACAGACAGCAGCCCCCCAGGCTCCCGTCCCTACGATTCTCCAGGCAACAATACTGGAGTGGGTTGCCGTTTTCTTTTCCAGTGCATGAAAGTGAAAAGTGAAAGTGAAGTCACTCAGTCCTGTCCAACTTTTCATGACCCCATGGACTGTAACTTACCAGGCTCCTCCGTCCATGGGATTTCCCAGGCAAGAGTACTGGAGGGGGTTGCCATTGCCTTCTCCAATCTGGAACTCAGCAGGCACTCACAAATGTTTGTTGAGATGTTCCCGTTTAATTTCAATTCAGTTCTTTAAGCATTGCTCAGAGGTATTATAGACCAGCCCTTGCTGGGGGCAGGGGAGGGGCAATTCAGGTTGATCATGTAATAAAGATTCCATCCTTCAAGGAGCTTGAAATATAGTAGTGAGAAAGACAGAGAAGTATAAACCGACCAAGAATGACACCCACCCCACTGAGAAAACTTCCATCCATGAACACAGCTGCACTAGGCCATTCAGACTTTGCAAAGGGACTGCAGAGCCCTATCTCTGTAAGCAAAACTTCCTGAGCAAATCTAAGTTTTCCATTTTCTAAGATGGAATGCAGTTGGTGAACATATTTCCATTGACATTAGTCCAGGTAAACATGTAGCAAAGATCCTAGATCTAGGAAGGCCCACATTCCTGAATAAGACACTAGTATAGATACTCCATCACTGTGTACATTGTGTATCTCTTTTTGCAGTCTGACTTGAAATAACAAATCGAAAAGCACATCTCTGGACAGTTTTACTGCCTCACCTGATGAAAATTCTGGTTCCTTGCTCAGGACACCCTTCTCTCCCTCAATCATCATGCTCACTCACAACTCTCGCACACACCTTTTAAAGACCAGCTGGAATTCTTCTGCCTCCTGAAAGGCTCTCCTGAACTTCCTTTTACCTTCAAGAGAGTTGACTTTCTCTTCTCTGAACTCCCGTTCCCCATATTGCCTGCTCTGAGATCCCTTTGTAAGCTTGCGTCTTCCCTTGACTTGATCATAAGGCCCTGTTTGAAAGGGACGAATCCCATCTTGCTTACTGTTGCCTTCCCCAGAGTGTCTGTTGTGTATCAGGTTTCCCACAAACGATTGCTGAATGCAGGGATTGAGCTTGTGCGTCTGACTCAGATGCAGACATGCCCTTGAGGCTGTGGAATGAGGATTTGGTGCATATCATTGTGTTGGCTCAGTGGGTAAAGAATCTGCCTGCAGTGAAGGAGACCAGGGTTTGATCCCTGGGTCGGGAAGATCCACCCAGAGAAGGAAATGGTAACCCACTGCAGTATTCTTACCTGGGAAATCCCATGGACAGAGGAGCCTGGGGCTCACAAGAGTTGGACTTAGTGGCTAAACCACCAGCACACCATATGCACAGTAAATTATTCTTGTACTTCACAAGGAGGTGTTCGTCCCAACCAATTCCTAACATTTCTTAGTCAGTCTTCAGTTTTCGATGTTTTTGGTGTTTTTTTCCTTTGGGTTGTTTTAATTTTGGAGATTTAGATCAGTGAAGCTAATCTATCACTTGGGCTAAGACATTACCGTCATCCACACAGTCTTAAAGGGAGTCGTAGTATTTTATGGTGAACCACTTCCTTGCCTGACCTCCTTTAAAACATGATATTTATTTCACAAATCTAACTTGTCAGCACCCTCTAATATTCTGTGGTCACCTGGAGCATTTTGAAACCAATTGACTGAACGAGCAAATAGAAGAGCAGAAAGTGGCCTCATGCCCACTAGTTGCTGTTGTTGTTAGTAGTTAAGACATGTCCACCTCTTTTGCGACTCCATGCACAGGCAAGAACACTGAAGTGGGTTGCAATCTCCTTCTGCAGGGGATCTTTCCAACCCAGGGATGGAACGCCTGTCTCCTGCTTTGGCAGGCAGATTCGTTACCACTGACCCACCAGGGAAACCCAATCAGATGCCATAGTTCCTGTAAAGCCTCTTTGAATCCTGCATTCTTCCCTTCTTCCACGTTTTGACTACTTTCTCAGTTGTAATTGGGTAGGGTGCGGGGAGTTACAGAGGACCCTGGTAGTATCACATGGACAAAGCCATATTCCTCCTTCAAGATAATCCCCTTCCCCTGCAATGATTCTCCGCTACCATTTCCTGCCTACTACATTCAAGATTCATAGTTTTTAATGATTTTCTTTATTACTTTCTCTTTTAAGTAAAGCCACACCTTAGTCCCTCAACCCTACCCAAAGATTTATAGAGTAGGGGACTGAATCCTCCACTTCTTCCCTGAGATGCTACCTTGGCCACAGAACCTGGGAGCTCTGTAAATAGTGGCAGAAGAAGTCACTATGTCAAGACCAAGCAAATCTGTCACCTTCCCGTTCCTCCTTTTGCCTAGTCTAGGTTGTAAACACCCCCAAATTGGTGACCTGGTGTTAAGACTAGTCATTTATAAACTCATAAAAGTCTCATTTTGCAACAATCTAAAAAGACAAGAGTTGATCTTTATTTACACTGAGCTCTGCTAAAAGGTGGACTTCCCAGGTGACTCAGTGATACAGAATCTGTCTGCCAGTGTAGGAGATGCAAGAGATGTGTGTTCGATCCCTGGATTAGGAAGATCCCGTGGAGGAGGAAATGGCAACATGCTCCAGTATTCTTGCCTGGAAAATTCCATGGGCAGAGGAGCCTGGTGGCTTGCAGTCCATCCATGGGGTTGCAAAGAGTGGGACATGACTGAGTGACTGAGCATGCATGCTGCTAAAAGGTATACAACAGCCTTGGTTGTATGCCTCTCATCCAATCCGTCCAGAGTGACACTCACGTGTGCACACACACACACACATTTTTTTAAATTGTCACAGTGATTTAAAAAAAATAGAAGGAGGCTGAGAAACCCACAGTTAAAGTAGGGTGGAGCTCTTCTCCTTCACAGCTCGAATTATTTGCTCTGGTAATCAACACAAGCTAGTAGGCAGCACGGGTTCAGCCTTTTCATGAGCCAGATTCATCACTTTAAGACCAAAATACACGTTCATATTTGCTGACACTATTTAGACAGCTTATGTAATAACACTTAGCTCAGCTGGATAGATGGGCTAACAGTGATATTGTTAACAACCTTGGTACAGAAGATTTTAGATTAAAGTAGAATTTTAAATTAAAATGACTGATGCAGCTTTGCAAAACAACTGAAAAAATCACCAAGCCCCAGACGTATTCGCCAATGAAATATTTGCATCATCTACCCACTGCTTTGACTCCCCTGCATTAATAACACTCAGTAAGCATGGGAGTTTGCTAGCAAGAAAATACACTTAAGTTTCCTTAGAAATGCAAACTGGTGAACAACTGTTTACTTAAATTTCTTAAAAGTGTTTATGAAATTCCTTCTTTATCTACATCATCTAGTAAAGTGACCTCTCTGTGTGAATTTAGTGAGTACCTATTACAGTAAGAAAAAAAAAAACTAAAGATTTGGAGGATTAATTATGGAAATGGAATGTCTAGCCTAGTGTAGGCACTAAATAATGGCACTCATTATCAAATTTGACAAACACTCATTGAACAGAAATGTAAGGAATGGCATAGCAAAGCAGAACTTTAAGTGATCTTAGAGGGAGTCATCATGGGGGTCTTGGGATGAGAACCTGCCTTTAGATCCTGCAGGGAGACAGTGGTTCTGCCCAGATACTACTGGGAGGCCAGTCAAGTTGGTCAAAGTGCTCCCAGGCCATCCTTCCATGCCTGGGAGTGCTCCAGGTGACACACAGAGCAACCTCTTGTCCCTGAGGATTGAGATCCTTCCATGGGCAACTGCCTGCATATCATTCCTGGATCATCCAAGCAAAGGACTCCTAACCATGCCCCATCCAAACAGAAAAACTGCCCTTTCACCCCCTGCTTTTCAGCAGTCATGGGACACTCAAGATCCCCTACACAGAGGGTGAGAGGGCCTTATGTACAGAGGGGTGGGGATAAATTTGGAAGAAAAAGCTCTGTCACCTGTATTTGGGTGGAACTAAATGGTCAGGAAACCTTTGCCAAGAAGCTGAGAGATTTGAATTCCAGACCTGGTTCTGCTGCTCTTGTTCCTGGCCAAGACACTTTACTTTTCTGAGCTGTCTTTCCTCATCTGAAAGTATTATATTCTTCTAGCTCCTACTTTGTCTGAATTTAAAATTATCCATTTAAATTACTTCCATTTTACTGTATTGACCACTTAACTACTAAACGTTTTCATTGCTCCACCTCTTTTTCTAAAGACGTCATCCATTTGTAAGTAAGCTTTATTCTACAGAATTTATCTGCTACTACTTTATTCTGGCAGTTAAAAGTGTCAAGTTAAAAAAGTATTGAACTCAGTTCTTGGGAAAATTACTAAGTTCTGTATACAATTTACATTAAATAAAACGAATATGGTGATAAACGAAAAGAAAAATGAAATTCTTGAAACCAGAATATGATTGAATATGCACCATACCAGAATAGTTCACACCTGCTTTCTTGTTTTGCTCTTTAGAAACATATTTGTATTAGTTTCATCACTGACTCAAAGCTTCAGATGCCCCCACCTAGTCTTCTGAAGACTTGGACATGTGACCTTGCCCCTCCATCTCTTCATCCATAAATTAACCAGGTGGAACCAGCTCTCTAAAATCCTGTCTAGATTTTTAGGTTCCAATTGTGATTCCTTTTTTTTTTTCAATTGTGACCCATTTTAAGTTGTACTGTGTAGGAGCCAAAATCAATCTAAGCTCCCAAAGCATTATCTACACTAGCTTGTCTGTTCCTGAGATAGGGATGATGGTTATCATCCTCCTCCAGCTTTGAGTGTCCCAGTGTCTGGTTCTATGCTCCTTCTCATTTCAGTGTCTATCATGTGGGGCTCTCTTTCTAGTTTACAGGCTGCCTCCCCAGTGATTGTATCCTCTTGTGTTAGTCTCTGAGCCTCTGAAATGCCCCCTGAATGGCCTAGGCCCATTCATTGGCTTTCACCTACCCAAGCTCAACACTCCCCCTACCCCACTGACATAGTCCATCTCTTTCTAGACCTCAGCCTCTCCCAGAACAGTGGTTCTTTTATGTCTTCTTGGCCGCACCATGCAACATGTGGGATCTTAATTCCCTGACCAGGGATAGAACCTATGTCCCCTGATTGGGAGTCCAGAGTTCCAACCACTGGACCACCAAGGAAGTCCCTAGGACAGTGCTTCATAAAGAGTAGTCCACAGTCAGCCCTGGAGGTTGGTAAAAATTGCAGATTCCAAAGGCCCAAGCTTGACTTCGTGATTCAGGATTTCTGGAGGTGAGGCCACGGAAAGCATTTGTACAATGCTTTGCCCTGATGATTCTAGGCATAACAGTTTGAAATACACTGCTCTTTCACCAGTTTCCGTTTGCGGTTTTTTGTTTTGTTTTGTTTTTTAAGGGAAAAGGCACTTTATTAGAGATTTTTTACCAAGAATGTAAAAAGCAGAAATAGCAGTGGGGAGCGGGTTATTCAAAGCTCTGTCCAGGAATATGGAAGCTCTGGTGCTGGTGGCCTATTTCTGCCAAGTAGGAAGTCTTGGAGAGGAGAGAATTAAGTCTGGGACGCCCCCACGAGACCGTTGGAAGGTCAGGAGTCGGCAGTCGTGGCAACGGGCATTCGTCGGGGCCGCAACGCCACAGGAAGTGCTGGGCAAGGCCTGAGCAGCAAGGCTGGCTAGAATGCCCCGCGGCTCTCGGTAGCGATTGGGTGCCAGGCAGCCGCGCCTTTCCTGTTGCCGTTGGCAACAGCGGCCGCTCCCGCAGTCGGCGTGGCGCGTGAGGGCCGGACTTTCCGCGCCTAGGAGCAAATGCGCGTGCGGCGGTCGGCCGGTCTCTCGCACTTCCTGTCACGTGATCTTGAGAACCAATCAAAGTGCGTAACTCCCTAGTCCCGTGCGTCTGTTCCCGTTAGCAACGCTTCTAAACAACCCGCCCTGCCTCGCGTCTGGCGCGGTCCAGTGTTTCTCGACGACCCCGGGCTTGGTGAGGCTGAGCCTGGCCTCTCCCGCTTTTCCAGACCGCTGACTTCCCTCCTCGCCGCAATGGTGAGTAGCCGGCCTGTCGGCGCCACCGCGCGCCGAGGAGAGACGCGGAGCCGGGGCCTCGGAGTGATGGCTTGCCTTGCGGCAGAACTTAGTCCGGCCCTGGGCCTCTCTGAAAAGGGGACGCCACGCCGGGTGCTAGAGACTGTTAACCAAGGTCGAAGCCCTTCCGGGATAATTCTCGGTGGAGCCCTCTTCTAGCAGCCGCTCTCCGCCGCGTTACCATTCCTCGCTGCTGCCTGAGGGGCCTAGGCCAAGTCACACCTCAGGTGGTTGGCGAGAGAGCTGGAGGGAACCATCTGCCAGCAGAAGGCGCAAAGCGGTTTCTGGTTCCATTCCAGAAACTCAAGTTTATGCACGCGCGCACACACTCACACGCATACCCCCCCCCCCAACACACACACCCTTTGGCAGTATAATGTTAACGAGCCGAGGAGGAAGAACGTGATTGAATACAACTTTCTTATGTGAGAGTGATACAAGAATCCCCAGGTCCCATATTACACCTGAGAAAACCTGAGTGACATTCCTTGTGTTCTGACCTGTTGAAAAGAAGGCATGTTTTTCCTGGATGCTTGAACGTAATCCCATTTGTCATTCCAGCGGATACAGAATGCCAACTTAAACAGCAGCCGTCCTTAGAACAAGACACAGTACTGAAGTGTTGAGGAAAAAAAGATGAATCCAGAGTTGGGGGCACCACCAAAATAGGCTACTGAAATACTTCAGCAACCAGAATTCCTCTTTAGCCCACGGGGTATAAAGCACTCTTGCCGCTGAGGGTACAACTGTGAACGAAACAAACCATTCCCTACCATTCTTGGAGCCTGTCCCACACATTCTGTTGGTTTCCATAAAATATGAACAAATTGAAAAAATGGTGATGTCACAAGAAAATTGACAGCTGCGCGCATTCTTACCTGCTGTCATTCCATTTCCCAGGTTAATGCTATTTCTGCTACTGAAATCAGCTGCTTATTTCTGCTCCCTTTCTTCACTCCCATCCATTTTAGACGAACTTTTCTGTCTTTTGTTATAAATTTCATTCTCAGTTTCAGTAATTTTTCTTCTTGGTCTGGGGACAGTCTTTACTTGACAGAAGAGAACAGACATGCATTGGGCACTTACTCTGCACAAGGCACTATATGAGGAAACTGTATGGTGTAAGAAATGATTCATGCTGTGATGAGCTTACAGTCTACTTGAAGGAGCAATACCTAAGGAAAAAAAGACTGCTGATAGTTTTTGTTTAGTCCCTAGGTCGTGTCTGACTTTTTGACCCCATGGACTGCAGCACGCCTGGCCTTTGTTATCTCCCGGAGTTTGCTCAAGTTCATGTCCGTTGAGTCGTTGATGCTATCCAACCATCTCATCCACCTATGTGCTAATTTTTGGAGGAAGGCATAACTAGAGTTAATGAGGGCATGTTGGGAGGCTCCACAGAGTAGGTAAAAAAGGTTTGATCTTGAAGGATGGGTAGGAATTTGGTGGATTTATGGAGCATGCTTATACCTCTGAGAGCCAATTATATGCATTTCTTGTCACCTCTGCAGTGCAGTGACATGTTGATAGCTTGAGACCCGCCATGCTGGGAGATTTTACACTGGAAATTAGCAAGGGCTGCAGATCAGTTTCATACTCCAACCCTCACCAGTGCCTGTTAAGCATTCACCAGCACACCACTGGGTTGGGACTCAGATTCTTGAATAGGCATGGAGAGGTGCTTTTAGTCAAGGACTGGGGTAATGAGGGTGAAAGTATAGGATGTTCAAGGCTGGTAAGCAGACTAATCTGACTGAATAGGAGTGTTCTTAACAGAATCTTGGGAAATGGGGTTAGAGAAAGGGTTTGGGGAGTATGGAGGGCTTATGAGTATAGATTTAACACTGTAAGCAAGAATAATTGAAACTTTATGAGATTTTTTTTTAGCAAGTTGTGACATCATTTTGAGATTTCCAATTGTAGGATATTCTTGCTGACACTTACATGAGTATAGAGATAACATCATTTCTAACATAGGTATTGAGGTTTATTTCAAATGCCTGGTGGAGATGTGTCTTCTTGTGAGTCACAACTCAGGTTGATTTGCAGCTGTAACATATCTGTGTTCTTTTATTTATTTAAATCATGCCATTTTTCTAAAAAGGATTTGAAAAGCAGAGTGTGGACTTTGGAGTTAGATTTCCTGGTTCAAGTCTGTGCTCTCCCACTTGCCAATTCAATAGCATAGAAAAAAAAAATTTCTTTGGACCTCAGTTTTCTATCTGTAAAGTAGGTTTATATTTACTTTTCCATAGGGTTGTGTTGAGGACTAAATGAGATCATGCCAGGCACTTTGTAACTTGCGAATGACTTTTAGATGTTGTCATCATTGCTGTTTCTAACGTTTAACATTAGAAATTAGACATTTGACATTGACATTTGAAGTAGTTCCAGGAGTTGGCTAACAATCCATGTAAACTAAAACATAAGAAACTTATTTCCATTCACATTGTCTAGCCCTAAGGCAAAAAGTTAATTTACCAGTTTAATCAAATAAGGTAGAGTCAGGGAATGTCAGTACATACTGCAAGTGTGTTGGTTTACCTTGGCCAGAATATCTCAGCTGGTTGTTTTGAAGCAGTCTACTGGATAGGTAACCATTAGAGAGCATCATGATATCTTGGGTGATTCTTAACTTACTGAACTTTAACAGAAGTATTACAAATAATGTGGGGGAGAAAAAGACTTGATGGAGCCGTTCATGTGGTTGGGGGTACTGGTCTGTAGGCCAGGCTGTGATACTTGAGAGATGCTTGTAGGTAACACCTTGAAAGAGATCATGTCATCCAGAAGAGGATATAGAGCGACAAGAGTAAGGGTCTAAGGGCAGCGTCCTAGGAAGTGCAGCTGCTTAAGAGGCAAGCTCAAGAAGAGAAGGCTACCGGTGAGATCAAGAAGGGAAGGTGGGGTTAGCAGGCAGAGAATGGAGCAGGTCAGCAGACAGCAAAGCACCAGCCACAGTAGTTGGACTTGTTATTAAGTTGCTGGTGAGCTTTGCAGAGGTGGTGGGAGCAGCATTTAGAATGGAGACACGAGCAGAAGAGAACTAGAGAAATGCAGTGGTAGCTGGAGGGAGCCTACGGTTTTGTTTTGGCTTCACACGAATGAGGTTTGTGTGCAGCCTTGTCTGTAGTCTGAAGGGAAGAAGAAACCTCTATAGAGTGTTGAGAGGAGAAGTGATTGGTTGAAGTCCCCCAGGAGCTTGAAAGAGAACAGATTAAAGCCATGAATGACCTTCAAAAGAAGGAACTCTTTCAGTTCACTTGTTAGGCACATGGCCACTGTGTACAGGCACTATGAGGAGTCCTGGGGATCCTCAGGGAACCAGAGGGACAAGGTCATGGCCCTTGTGGTCTTATGTCCCACATCTGCAGGTAAGGATGTATGTAGATGCAACGAAGCCATGGTGAGGGGCTGAGAGGGTGAAGGAGGTTGTGCCCAGTGACCTTGGTGGTGTCCTCCACAGTGCTGGAGGCAGCCCTGCGTGCTGGAAGTAGGAGATAAGCCTGAAGAAGAGGATTGCAGAGGATACCGTTGTCTCCCATAAGAATGCTATGACACATCAAATTACTCTTCAAGAGAATTCCAGCTGAATTAGTCCCCTGCATTAGATGTTCAATTTTATAATTTCCTTCTGTAATTTTCAGTGTAGCTATAACATGAAAAAAAATCAGTCTCTAGCTTATAGTTGTCAAGCTCTCATCTGGTTTAAAAGCAAGAGCAGTTGATGGCTGCTTCAAAACCAGATATACTGTTTAAGGCTGTGTGAGATGGAATAAGGTTAAGTTGCTCTAATAGAGGTGTTTTTATTTTATTTTTTTATAAAATGTACCTTAAAGAATACAGAAGTTTATTTCTCTCACACTTAACAGCCTTCTCACTGCTCATCTCAGGTATGTGGGTCTGTGCTGCTCCATGAGGTTATTGGGGGCACAGTTCCCTTTCATCTTGCTCCCCCAGCCCTGAGGCCATTGTGCTGTCTGCATGGTTCAGCAGAGTCTCACCTCCAGGTTTCAGAGAAATAGGGTGTGGCAGACATGTACCCTGTGTATTAAGGCTTTAGAAATAGCTTTCATTCCTCTGTTCCCATCTGTTGCTGAGAAGTAGTCACGTGATCATGCCTGGCTTCAAGAGTGCTGGAGAGTGTTTTCTAGTTGGGCAGCCAATGCGGGAGATGTGGGTTTGATCCCTGGGTCAGGAATATCCTCGGAGAAGGAAATGGCAACCCACTCCAGTATCTTTGCCTGGGAAATCCCACGGACAGAGGAGCTTGATGGGCTACAGTCCAGGGATCACAAAAGAGTCGACGCGACTTAATGACTAAACAACAGCAAGCCATGTGTCTGGAAAGATGGAAAGAACAGCATTTAGTAGACATCCAGCAGTCTGCACCACAGAGAGCCTGTACGTTTTCATTGTTGGTTCTTTTATTATATTTTCAAGATTAACAAATTACTTCTCTCTTTCAGGCAGAGTTGGGTCTAAATGAGCACCATCAAAATGAAGTTATTAATTATATGCGTTTTGCTCGCTCAAAAAGAGGCTTGAGACTCAAAACTGTGGATTCCTGCTTCCAAGACCTCAAGGAGAGCAGGTATCAGAGAATTCTGAGGAGACCCAGTGGGAAGTGACAGTCATCCTTTCTGGTGGCCAGTGTGGGGCAGCTGTAGCAGAGGCCATACAAACCACTGCTAGGATACGATCAGTTATCCATTGTGAGCAGCTACACGTAACCTTACGGATATGTAAAATTCAAGAAATCAGATTGTGGTGGGAGCAATCTGTTATTAAACATCCACATAGGATAGTTAAGAGATTGCAGAGTTTCAGAAGGGCAGTCAGAAAATTGTTAAGTGCTAGTGGGTTAATAATTGGCTTGCTATAGTAGAGATTCCAGAACTTTAATTACTTGAGTTATGAATTAAAAGAGTAGAACCATAAGACATGGCATTTAGCAAGAAAATACCTATACAGTTTTATATTGAAACAGACGAGGAGAAAACAGCAGGAAACCATGAAAAGATTGCTGACTAGTGCCAAAATTGCTAGCCGACTTGCAGCAAGAGGTGATAATTCGCTTGTTTGGACCGATAATGGGAGATAATAAAAGTCTGTAGAAAATTTAGTGATAGAGGATAATGGGAAGCAGCCAAAAGGACTGAATAATAGACCTCAGGCTGCTCAGGGATCAGATTTTGGCACACCTCGATGTGGGGACATAAATAAAAAGGGTCTCTAGGTGACCTGCAACTCTGGCAAGCTCTAACGTCGCTCAGCGGCAGAGACCATCAGCTGTAGACTTATCTGTTCAGTTTATTAATCTAGTCTGATAATCTGGCTTCCTGACTCACAGCAGCTGTACGCCACAGTCTTGGTTGGTGAGGCTGTGAGATAGCCAAAGAAGGTGCTGCTTTATTTACTTTACGCATTGGAGTTTGGAGCACCTTAATTGCTGTTCATAGTAATGAACTTGGGTTGCTCAAAAAGCAACATATTTTTAAGCAGATTTAGTTTGTTCTATTAAAGAATACAGGAAGATTGTTGATATTTTTAATAGGGACTTAAACTTCTGGGTTTTAAAGAGTTGTTAAATTCTGCTTGGTAAACAAAACATTAAAGCTTGCTAGAGCAAATAATATTACCTTGAGTATAACTGTGAGAGAAGTTTGGTGGGGCTCCCTGCGTTGTGTCCTTCTGGACACAACATGTCCTTCCTTTTGGAGTAAGGGAGAGGATGACTAGCATCAGGGCTGTAGCTCTCCATCCACTGGGTGTCTGAAGGATAAAGGACCTTGGGGGTGGAGGCAGGGAGTGGAGAGGACTGTTCCTGTAAGCCTCTCACTGACAGTAGGAGGCCTGCAAGGATGCTTTCTCAAGGGTTCAGTTGTTGGGCATGTTTCCGAGATTACTGGAAGTGACTGTGGGGTTGAGTCACACCCCAGTGGGACGCTGGGCGTGTCACCTCCACCTCCTGAGCCTTTGTTGCATCTGCGAAGTGAGGGGATTGAAGCAAATGCCTTTGGAGATCCCTTCCAACCCAGACATTCTCTGTGAAAGAGTGAGGTTTTAATACTTTTGATGATGTTCACTTTTATGGAGCTTTAATTAAGTTCCGGGGTGTTTTCTTTCAGGTCTCAAGATGCTAAGAAAAGCAATACATAGTTAGCACTAATTTTCTTATAGGTGTTTACTAACTTGTGAATAGCCTGTAAGGTCTTTGAAATGCTAGACAACTAATACAAAGAAAGGGAGGAATTAACACCTTTTAGGTGACTTATGAAATAATTAAATGTGATAAAGCTAATTTTCAGTGAAAAGCTGAAGAAAAATTAGGTAGTTCGGGGCTTATTTCTGAGCACATAACTTGTATGAAAGGATGTGCACATTTGAGGAGCGAGCCGCAGTTTAATCATTTAACCAGACATCAAAAACTAATTGAATCTAAATTATTTTCAAACTGTTTTACGAATAAAGAAGATAGTTCCCAGAGAGACTTTCACTGTAACCTTTTCATCCCTCCTATGACACGCTGGGGGCTTCTCAGTTTTGTTTTTCGTTGTAAATGGTTTCTGTTGTTTACGCAGAGGTTTGGGGTCGTGGTTGTTTTTCAGGCTTGTGGAGGAGACCTTCACCGTCGATGAGGTCTCTGAGGTGCTGAATGGGCTGCAGGCTGTGGTCCACAGCGAGGTGGAGTCTGAGCTCATCAACACGGCCTACACCAACGTGCTGCTTCTGCGGCAGCTTTTCTCACAAGCCGAGAAGTGGTACCTCAAGCTGCAGACAGACATCTCTGAACTTGAAAACAGGTAATAATATCTGTTTCCGCAGTTGTGACCATAGAGGCCCGAGCATGAAGTTGAGAGCACATGCCTGTCTCTGCTACTGTTTTTCTTGAGCATAGTGTGCGAGAAAATTTGGGCAGCCTGACAGCAACGCATCCAGCTAATGAGTCATCTCTTAGGTGCCACTCAGAGTCCTCTTCAGAGTGCCCTGCTTCCACTGTGATAAAGGCCTCGAGGTCTATGAGACTGCTCTGAAGGTGATTAGCAATTATTCCTCACAGCAGCTCTGGTTAGCCTGATCAATATTGTACTAAGTTTTTAGAGATAGGTCAGCTAAGAAGTAGCAGTTATGAAACAGATTTGAAAAATTAATTCAACTGCCATCAAATCACACTTAGTAGTATGGGAAGTGTACTTTTATTAATTGCATTAAAATTATGTACCACTCTTTAGAACAGGGAAAGTTTTCGCAGAAAGTTTCGTAATCTGAACAACATCAAAAAGCTCCCTTATTTTTTAAAAACATGGTAAAATCAGTGAAATTGATACTCATTCTGTGAAAAGTCATGCCAGACATCTGGAAAGACTGACCTGGAGCCCGGGGGCCATTTGCTAACCACAGAGGCAGCACGGCTCACAGTCCGTGCTGAGCGTCACTGACTGTGGCCTCGGGTAAGGGAGGAAACCGTCCAGCTTCACCAACTGTCAGTAGGTAATTGATGAGAAAACTTTGAGAAATTGACGTTAAGAAGCTTAAAAGAGTAGTTAACTACCATTCACTGTAAAAGCTTTTGTATAGTAAGCATCCGTGTACTTCTGCAAATAAGAGGGAATGTTCAGGTGGAAACCATCCGTCTTCCTTGAGAATTTACCAGACTCAGTAGATGTGAACTAATTCCATTTTCCCCAGGCTATTCTATTAAAACCAGTTTTCCTTGAATCTCTACCAGATAACAGTGTATGTTATATTAGAGCAGTTTCCCTTTCAGTTCAGTCGCTCATTTGTGTCCGACTTTGCGAACCCATGAACCGCAGCACACCAGGCCTCCCCGTCCATCATCAACTCCCGGAGTCTACTCAAACTCATCTCCATTGAGTCGGTGATGCCATCCAACCATCTCATCCTCTGTCGTCCCCTTCTCCTCCTGCCTTCAGTCTTTCCCAACATCAGGGTCTTTTCAAATGAGTCAGTTCTTCCCATCAGGTGGCCACAGTATTGGAGTTTCAGCTTCAACATCAATCCTTACAATGAACACTCAGGACTGATCTTGTTTAGGATGGACTGGTAGGATCTCCTTCCTGTCCAAGGGACTCTCAAGAGTCTTCTCCAACACCACAGTTCAAAAGCATCAATTCAAAAAAAGAAAAAAGCATCAATTCCTCAGTGCTCAGCTTTCTTTATAGTCCAACTCTCACATCCATACATGACTACTGGAAAAAGAGCTTTGATGAGATGGACCTTTGTTGGCAAAGTAATGTCTCTGCTTTTTAATATGCTGTCTAGGTTGGTCATAACTTTCTTTCCAAGGAGCAAGAGTCTTTTAATTTCATGGCTGCAGTCACCATCTGCAGTGATTTGGGAGCCCAAAAAAATAAAGTCAGCCACTGTTTCCACTGTTTCTCCATCTATTTGCCATGAAGTGATGGGACCAGATGCCTTGATCTTAGATTTTTTGAATGTTGAATTTTAAGCCAACTTTTTCACTCTCCTCTTTCACTTTCATCAAGAGGCTCTTTAGTTCTTCGCTTTCTGCCATAAGGGTGGTGTCATCTGCATATCTGAGGTTATTGATATTTCTCCTGGCAATCTTGATTCCAGCTTGTGCTTCCTCCAGCCCAGCTTTCCTCATGATGTTCTCTGCATTTAAGTTAAATAGCAGGGTGACAATATACAGCCTTGACGTGTTCCTTTTCATATTTGGAAGCAGTCTGTTGTTCCATGTCCAGTTCTAACTGTTGCTTCCTGACCTGCATAGATTTCTCAAGAGGCAGGTCAGGTGGTCTGGTATTCCCATCTCTCAGAATTTTCCACAGTTTGTTGTGATCCACACAGTCAAAGGCTTTGGCATAGTCAATAAAGCAGAAATAGGTGCTTTTCTGAAACTCTGTTGCTTTTTCGATGATCCAATGGATGTTGGCAATTTAATCTCTGTTTCCTCTGCCTTGCCTAAAACCAGCTTGAACGTCTGGAATTTCCTAGTTCACGTATTGCTGAAGCCTGGCTTGGAGAATTTTGAGCATTACTTTACTAGCATGTGAGATGAGTGCAGTTGTGTGGCAGTTTGAGCATTCTTTGGCATTGCCTTTTTTTGGGATTGGAATGAAAACTGACCTTTTCCAGTCCTGTGGCCACTGCTGATTTTTCTAAACTTGCTGGCATATTGAGTGCAGCACTTTCACAGCATCATCTTTCAGGATTTGAAACAGCTCAGCTGGAATTCTGTCACCTCCACTAGCTTTGTTCATAGTGATGCTTCCTAAGGTCCACTTGACTTCACATTCCAGGATGTCTGGCTCTAGGTGAGTGAGCACACCATTGTGGTTATCCAGGCTGGGAAGATCATTTTTGTATAGTTCTTCTGTGTATTCTTGACACCTCTTAAAATCTGCTTCTGTTAGGTCCCTACCATTTCTGTCCTTTATCGAGCCCTTCTTTGCATGAAATTTTCCCTTGATATCTCTAATTTTCTTAAAGAGATCTCTAGTCTTTCCCATTCTATTGTTTTCCTCTATTTCTTTGCACTGATCACTGAGGAGGGCTTTGTTGTCTCTCCTTGCTATTCTTTGGAACTTGCATTCAAATGGAAATATCTTTCCTTTTCTCCTTTGCTTTTCACTTCTCTTATTTTCACAGCTATTTGTAAGGCCTCCTCAGACAGCCATTTGGCTTTTTTTGCATTTCTTTTTCTTGGGGATGGTCTTGATCCCTGTCTCCTGTACAGTGTCATGAACCTCCATCCATAGCTCATCAGGCACTCTGGCTATCAGATCTAGTCCCTTAAATCTGTTTTTCACTTCTACTGTATAATCGTAAGGGATTTGATTTAGGTCATATCTGAATGGTCTAGTGGTTTTCCCTACTTTCTTCAATTTCCCTTTAGTACTTCAAAAATACAGTGTTAACTACAAACTTCAGACATGTTGTATTACCATTGTAGTTTAGTTCTGGCAATTATATTGTACACTCAGTAAGTACAAAATACCAGGTGCTATGGGGATTCAGAGTTGAGTGCATGGAACTTAGTTCTTCTGCCTTTAGTAACTAGTACCATATTTGATGTGACGAAGTTTTGTTCATCTTGCCCTGTTGTCTCTGGCATGTAATAGGTTGATACCAGTGCTTTTATTTGTCTTGTGCATATGATACAAATCTGTTTTAAACAATTATTTTTTCATATTTTCTTTTTATCTTCAAGAGAATTATTAGAGCAAGTTGCAGAATTTGAAAAAGCAGAATTTACATCTTCAAGTAAAAAGGTAATTTTGGGTCCATATCTTAATAGCCACTGTTTAGCCTCCTCAAATTGCTTCGAACATTCAGAGGCTGAAGGGAGAACTCTCAAGGAAAAGCATTCAGCTCAAGACCAGAATTCAAAAGTTGCCTTGTGGATTTTTAGGCAAAAGAAAAGCTTTGGACGTTACTGTGAAGAGCTTGCTTCTGTCTGCTGCCTCACACACAAGCATGTGCACGCTCACAACGCCCCTTCGGCCCACCTGCCTCTCACTTGTGCAGGCTTCGTTGCAGCATCCTGGCACTGCCGCTCCCCAGCCGGGTGACCTTGAGCGGGTGACCTTGAGACGGCTGAGCCTCGTTCTCCTGGTCTCTCGAGTTGAGACAGCATTAGTCATTACCTACTTCTCTTTTTAATCAGTCTTATTATCTACGGTGACCCTTCCATTGTGTGCACGTACCGTGAATGCTCTGGCATTGTGTAGTAAAGCCCTGCCGAGATGAACCCATGAATGTACACAGACATAGGAGTTTTCTGATTGTTCCTTTGGAACTTATTTCTAGCTCAGAAGTTCCTGGTTCAGAGGCATGAATTCTTTTGCTTTAATACATACTGTAGAATGTATGTATCAAGTTGTATCAAGTTAGTCATTTGCAATGTAGTTTACCTAAATCCTCATCATTATTGCAGTTTGGGGGGTTTGTGCAGAAATCTCGCTTCCAGCCCCCACGGTATTAACACCTCAGTTCCTAGGTACTAGGATCTTTATCTGCTCTGGCTTTGACTACCGTCCCTCCCACCTTTCTCTTCCACCTGTTTGTTTTGTTTGTTTGTTTAAGATACAAGGAGGATGGGTTTCATTTTTATCTAACTTTCGTTGGGCCCTGTGGGCCAGGCTCTGTCCTAAGCACCGGTGCGTGGTAGAGAAGCAAACCAGTAAAGGTCTAGCTGACATCCCATTGGTAGGTTTGCACAGTGTCTGCCACTTAGAAAGGACAAGGGTTCAGTGCTTACACGCGCTTTATTTGGTGGTGATTTCAGTTCGGTTTGTTTTGTTTCAGTCCATCATAGACAGCATGAAGCCAAAACTCGCTCCACTTCACGAAGGTGGTGCGGCAGAACTCCTGAACAAGGTAATGTCGCCGTCACCGTGAGGAGCGGCAGCTCTCAGGGTGTGTGCTGGCCGCCTGCGCAGCTCCAGCTGGAGACCGGGTGGAAGGCCCGGCTTCTGTCCACTGAGGGTGATTAGTCCGTCAAAGTAGTTGTCCTTAATGGTTCTTAGTAAGAGGTTTATAAAAAATGATTACCAACATACAGCTATTTTTCTTGACTCTTGTGTTTTCAACGTTATGCTAGATGTTGTTACATAAAAAGAAAAGTAATACCTGGCCTTTTGCCCTCAAGACCTTACAGTCTCGTTGGGAAGGGATAACTAACATTCTAGAAACGGAGACAGGAAACTGCTAACCTTTGTACCACAGGGTGGCAGAGAAGACATAGTGCCATGTGGATGAGAGTCGAGGAGGACTGGCTGCTGGGTACGGTGGTGCCAAGTTGGGCTGAAAGGCGAAGGCGCAGTGAATTGTCAGAAGAGAAGGGGCACGAGCAGCAGGGGAGCAGAGTGGGCAGCAGCCCGAGGCAGGGCGGAGGCTGGCGTGCCTGGGAGCAGAGCGCAGGCTCCGCCGGGCGGTGGTGTGTGCGGCAGAGCGTGCCGAGACCGCACTGGCAGGCGGTGCTCGTGGCGGGGCTGCTGACGAGCCAGGGCCGTGGGTCTCCGCTCATAGGGGCCGTTGGGGGCTGGACACAGGGTATGGAATGGTGGCGGCTGTGCTTTGAGGATAAGTGCAGGTTTCGTGCTGTGTAGGCCAAGAATAGACCAAGAGTTTCAGGATCAGCTAGGTGAGAGATGGCAGAGGAGGGGACTTTGGGAAAAGGCTGAGAACAGAGGGCTGAAAAACGTCTGAGAGACTGTGAAAGAAGGAACTAGAAGTCTTAGAGCCAGAGGTGACTAATAGATGTTGAGGCTGGTGGGCTGGGTGAAGCTGGGATGTTGCCAGTAGCCAGGGCATGCAGACTCTGGAGTTTCTATGTAACTTAAAAATTAAAAGTATGAGTGAAACAAGTAATTTCAAGGATGAAAAGTACTTTGGCTAACATAGTAAAACTTGAATCTACTCACAAAGGAAATTATAAGACTTCAAGAAGAGAATGAGAAATTGAAGTCAAGACTGAAGACCATTGAATCCCAGGTAACTGAGAAATACTTAAAATTATTGAAAGCATTCCTTACAGATTGGATATTGAATGTTTTCTGTTTACTCTTGATTTTAGGCAACAGATGCATTGGATGAGAAGTCAAAGCTGGAGAGAGCACTGCAAGATTTACAGCTTGAGCACGGGAATCAAAAGGTGAAATCAGTCTTAGCTTTTTCACATTTTCCAGATAGAATCAAGTTAGAAACTTATATGAAGTCTTAGTTACTATCATGCCCCACCACCAGCCACTCCCTGAGAAAGAGGCCGCCACTGCTGCCCCGCATCGAGACAGACTTGTCCAGGAAAGGCTGCGTGAGCGCCTGCTCAGGGCAGAGGGGGACATGCATGGCTCACGTGCTCCACGTGTCCCAGAGCACATGGGCATCTCAGATTTGCTTAATTTTTTTTTTAAGTTTTTTCCCTTTCCCTTTCCTATTCCAGTTCCAATAGGAAAGAGAGAATGGAAAGATTCTTAGCTAATTGGATTTATTGTTGTGGTTTAGCACTAAGTCCTGTCCAATGCTTTGCAATCCCATGGGCTGTAGCCCGCCAGGCTCCTCTGTCCATGGGCTTTCCCAGGCAAGAATACAGAGTGGGCTGCCATCTCCTCTTCCAGGGGATCTTCCCGACCCAGGGATCAAACCCCAGGCCTCCTGCTTTGACAGGTGGGTTCTTCACCACTGTGCCACCAGGGATTTGAATTTGGGTTTTATTATACAGAACTTATTTTTAGTTAAATTTTCCCTTTGGGAGTATGATAAAATGAAATGAATTTATTAGTTGTGCATCTTCAGATCCATCTGTATCTAGCAGAGCTTGGGTGAAACAGTGAAATTCAGTGGTAAAGTTCTGCAGGTTTGTCTGAGTGGAGTGCCCGAGTCCCGCGCCACCCTGGAAGTCATCGTGGGCACAGTTCTGCCTCGTGTGGCCTTTGCACCGAGATGAGATGCTGTAGTAGGACCCCATCAGCAGGGCTGTTTGACTGAATCTTCATTGCAGCACTGACTTTCCTAGTGGGTTTAGTGCCATTGTAAATGTCTACCAAATAATCCCCGAACCTGCTTCATTAGACGTTGGCTACCCCTTTTCTGTGGAAACTTTCGAACATGTATAAGAATAGAAGAATAGTGTAATGTAAGCCAGGCACTCGCCACTCAGCTTTCCCACTCAGTCGCCACGGCGTGGCCAGCCTATTTGATGCTAACCTCTAGATTCTTCTCGTCTCCCCCATGTTTTTGTGAAACGAATTTCAGGCATTACATTATTTCATCTATAGATACTTGTTTAAAATAAAAGGATACTTCTTACATGGCTAAAATGAAAGGAAATATATATGATTTTCAATCATCATATACCAAGGACCATAAATTTATAAAACAGCTGAATACTCTGTAAAACAGTTGCATTTTTGGATGATAAATTTGTTTTATAAGCCATTGAAGACTTTGCTCCAATTTTACTGTTTTAAGATTTGGCAAAAGCAAAATGTGTACAGAGATACAGTGAAGTAAAATCATTTCAAGACCAGATTTCAGAAATAAGGAATTTTTCTTTTGTTGATAGTAGTGCTCCATCTTCGTAGTTAGCAATTAGAGACCATTTTCTTGTCTTATTAATATTACTCTTCTTTACATTATAAATGGTACCTGGTAGAAAACATGATCCAAGTAGAGAGAAGATCCAACTGCTTATGTTACACAGACAAAGTGTATGAATATGTGTATCTCAAATTAAGGTAAAAGATTTAGTCTTATAAATGTAGCAAGCCATATACTCAATAAGCATTAATGAGGCTCTTATAATATTGTGAAACATGTCACCCCAACTCTGGGAAACACAGCCTTGTCAAATTTAGGATCTCACCTCTCTCGTTCTCCCTTTGGAGTCCCAACAGCTCATAAATCATATTTGACATACTTGGAAATCCGTGACCGCTGAGTGGCCGTGCGTGTGTGTAGTGACCAGGCACTGGGTGCCGAGTGACCCTCCGGGACTGCAGCGGCGGGGGAGGCTGGCGTGCACGCGCATCACACAGCCTCCCCTCTTTTCATCGCTGAGGTGTTGCGTCTGAAGCCATTGCTATTTAGGGTGTCAGCGTGAACTTATGCAGATGTATGTATTTTTCACAGGATTTTATAAAGGCCCAGGACTTGAGTGACTTGGAAAACACAGTTGCTGCTTTGAAGAGTGAGTTTCAGAAGACACTTAATGACCAGACAGAAAACCAGAAATCCCTGGAAGAGAATCTAGCGACGGCCAAGCACGACCTCCTGAGGGTCCAGGAGCAGCTGAGCATGGCTGAGAAGGTCAGCTTTGTCTGTCCACATGGGCCTGAGCGATGAATGCCATGTGACTGAGGGAAATGCGGATAGCTGCAGATTTTCTTTATTTTTTCTCAAGGTGTTAGGCACTTTGTGTTCTAAAAGACTGACCCCTTTTGGTAGAAAGTTTGCTCTTTGACACCAGAGTGCCTGAGGTGATGGAAAGCCTGTGCTCCTCCTGGTACACGTGCACACCCAGCACCCGGCACCCCTGCATTGCTCTTCTTGACCATCCCGCTCACAGTCGGCAGAGGCTTGGCGGGTGTTTGCCTGAAGGGGTCTGTCCCTGTTTCTTAATTTACAAGCAGTATGCCAAGAACTGTTCTTTTCACTTTAGGGATTAGACTCTTATGAATATACAAGCTAAACTGTAATTAAATTTAAAATCCTCTTCTTAAAATACTGGCACTACTTTGGGATTTAGAAAGAAGAGCATGTCTATTTTACCTAAAAATGAATTAACTGTTTCAAATAGATTTCCTATCTCTGTGGCATAGTATGTTTGAGTTATTTGTTAATATTGTACTTGGGAAATGTTACCATTTTATTGGCTTCTCACTTGAAAGAATGTATTTTTAAAGTTTCAATAGTCTTAATTTTATATAAATACATTAAAAATGAATTAGAAAATAAGCAGAATATTAGTACATTAGGGCAAAACTGTATATTTTCATCAAATGTGTTCTTTCTTTCCTTAACTATTTCTTATTAGTGGACTGAAATTTTTCCCTTTGTAGGAATTAGAGAAGAAATTCCAACAAACAGCAGCGTTTCGAAACATGAAGGAGATTCTTACCAAGAAGAATGACCAAATCAAAGACCTGAGGAAAAGACTGGCAAAGTAAGCTGTGCTGATCCTGCCCCTTGGGTTGTCCCCCTGCCGGGTTGGCGTCTGTCCTCCATTAAGTCTGATCTCGTGTCCGGAGAGGCCAGACCCGTGGGGAGTTGCTTTGTCTTCCAGTCCAGCGGCCTTGTGTGGGGAGGGCAAAGGGGCTCCTGCCAGGCCTCACTCGCCACACCCCCTTGGGTTTCTTTTCAGGTTCAGCTGGACCCTTGGGGTCACTCAGGGCCACACTGGGCTGCCTTCGCCCCGCATTCTCTCAGCAGGATGCTGGACAGGGCAGCGCCAGGCGTTGCTGCTCAGTGGTGTCCTTGCTGCAGTCCAGGGCCTGCTCACACTGTGCTCCCACGTGACACTTTTGTTGTTTAATTGCTCAGTTGTGTCTGACTCTTTGTGACCCTGTGGACTGTAGCCTGCCAGGCTCCTTTGTCCACGGAATTTTCCAGGCAAGAATACTGGAGTGGGTTTCTGCTTCCTTCTCCACGGGAGCTTCCCAACCCCGGGATCGAACCTGAGTCTCTTGTACCTCCTGCATTGGCAGGTAGATTCTTTACCATCTGGGTCACCAGAGAAGCCCCCACGTGACAATCCAGGTGCTACCAAGTGAGGTCCGTGTGTGGATGCCAGAGCCCGCGTGCCTTAGAAGTCCATGCCCCATGTAGGAACGCTGTCTCTGGCACAGCTGCGTGACACTCTGGCGGGGATGTGTCCAGGAACTCACTGCACACGGCGAAGCCGAAGCGCTGATTTCTGCCGTGGATGTATGGTTGGCCACAGTTCTTGTGGTCCAGATGGAGTCTTCTAATCAGGGTCATTTCTGCCATCAGTGGTTCTGCCTGGAAACTCAGCTGACATTTTACTTTTATCAGAGTTCCAGGGTACCAGAGCTGAAAAGTGAATCCCAGCTCAAACTTCTCCTTAGAGAAGGGGATTGGTTAACCTTGTACTCACAAGGTCATATCAGCTGTTTGTGTCCATCAGGCCTTCGATTAAATAAGAATCTACTAAGCTGACATGGGTGTAGATGCCACACATGGTAGAGACTTAGAGCCTGATGGTATGTCAGTGGTTATCTGGTCCGTTCTCTGGTCCAGGAATCCTCCAGCTCACCCCCATCATGCCTTGAACAAATCTGACTTGTACCACAGCGGTGATTTTAGATGAAGGATGCAACATTACTGGCTTAATCACTGGAAGTGTTTCAGGTAGACTCACTTGGTACAACAATTGACATTATGCTCTTAATTAAATACATATCTCTTTCCAGATATGAACCTGAAGATTAAAAACTGATGATTTCATCTGGAAGCTGCCACAATATGAAAGTACAAGCCCTTTCTCACCTCAGGCATGTATTTGAAGCAGTTTGTTATATTCCCTCTTTATTTTTCGAAGATTTAGACTTTGCTTATGATATTTAGAGCTAGAGTTCCTATTTCAGTTACCTAATTGAGAAGAGAGAAAACCTCCTGACTGATTCTGGCTGGTCATCCCAAACTCCTCTCTGCGAGTGCTCCAGATTCTTAGTTCAAAGACAGTGAGAATTCTTTATAGTAAAGAAAGACTTAACGTTTTGTGTTAATATAAAGAGTACACCTTTTCAATACGTGTTAAAGCTAGCTTTGTCTACAGTTATGCATTCCCTAGAATAAAAATATAGAATTATTAAAGATAGTTTATTATAAATAAACCTTATTTTAAAAAATGAAATGTAAATTGTTTTCTCTATGTGATCAACAAAAAATATAAATTTGTTGAAAATGTGAATGCCATCTGTTATAGGCATCATTTTTACCAATTATAATGAAAGTTAACAGTGAACGTGAGGATTTGATTAACTCCTTCAGTCAGACATTTTTTGCAGCATACGTTTTCATAAATCTATATTACTGATGAAGAAGGCAGAGGCATCCTTGTACTTCTACAGTTGAGAAAGTATCTGGGCTCAGAATAAATGTAATCTTTACACTTCAGTTTACAGAATATTCTATTAAATTATATGTTGAATGAGAACACTTTTTAAAAGATCTCTATTCAACATAGAATCAGTTACTAGACTTGAGATTCAGCTTTTGATTATAGTTTATTTAGGTACATGTACAGTAACTTCATTTTCAAGAGGTTTTGATTATATTTCCGTTGGCCTGCTTTTCTTGTGTTTGTTTTGGGATAAATCATTAGAAATTAGGTATCTGGTATCTGTACTTGGATGATGCATCAATATACTATAAGGATAAACAAAAATAAAGTTCATAAGGCATTAATGCTTCAGAAGTAAAGTACTTGCTTATAACACAGTATTTAGAAAGTAATCATTCCCACTTCCACAAGATTCTATTCACCAAGAAGAGTTTACTGATTCGAGGAAAAGGTTTGTTATTTTTTTTCAAGCTTTTAATACTAGCCTTGAATTTGTTGTTTTTCTTGTAGGTTTTATATTAAAATACTGAAGGAACAAATGATAAAGGGTAAGATAACTCCCCCCAAAAAGAACACAGAAGGCAGTGTTTAAGAGGTGGCAGGATGGGAGAAGCGAGGGGGAAGGAGCCGGCCGTGAGTCAGCACTCCTGCATGGCTGCGCCTCACCGTCCCCGCTATGCAGGCCGCTCCTGGGGTTCTGTGTCCTTCTCGAGCTTCCACTGAGGATTCCAGTCACACACCATACTACTTCAGGCCAGAATTCATTCTCTCCCCAAAAACTATTCCATTATTTAGTGGGCCAGGAGATTCTATTAAATTCAGAGAGAGACTTTTTTTTTAATGGCTTGGTATCTTTTAAAAACCGTATATTTTCTTCTTGCCTTAGTTTGATGCATAGGGAAGAAAGTTATGTTGAAAAACCTATGTCGCTAGGTAGAATTTCAACTTAGTATTTTTTTCTTTTTTGATAGCAACTTTGAAATATTCTGTATATCCAGTTCAATAATAAATCAAAAGTCTTTATGATCCTGTAAAACCTAACTATGCCCTGCATTAAGATAAACAAACATGACATTTTTTGACATAAATTAACATGATGATTCTTCACCATATAAATACTTTTTTGCCTGGTTGTGTCACTGTGTGTAACTCATGTGCTTAGCAAAATGCAGTAGTGAAATGTGTTTTTTTTTAACATTTTCCTGGTCTTAAGACTTATCTCATTTAACCAAGAAAGCCTTTTTAGTTGTTGTATTTTGCATTTGTAAGAAGGCTGCCTCAAGCCCTGAGTGAACTTTCAATCACAGCTCTACGAGCTGTGCACAGTGGCTGCCACAATGCAGCTTTAGTTTAGCGTAAATACTCAAGGCTCCTGCTAAATTACGACTCAGACCTTTATGGACAAAAATAAACTGTAAAGGGTTTTTGTTACTAATTTCCTCTGCTCAGAATTTAAGTGTTCATTTTTTCCTCATGATCCATTTTGAGTCATATTAGTGTTTAATGATCATTTGTTTATGGCTTATATAACTCATAAGGAAAATACTGCTCTACATTGAACTTGTTATCCTGTGTGATAAAACCTTTGCTATTTATTATTCCACTCTGATGAGTTGAAAAGAGTTGATAGAGATGTTTACTTATTTATTCATTAATGTTGAAGTATAGTTGTTTACAGTGTTGTGCTAATTTCTGTTATACAGAAAGGTGACTCAGCCACACACATGCAGTACTTTTTTGTGCTCTTTTCCGTGACGGCTTATCCCAGGAGACTGCATACAGTTCCCTGTGCTATACGGTAGGGTCTTGCTTATCTGTTCTAAAGGTGATAGTTGGCGTCTACTAACCCCCAACTCCCAGTCCATCCTTCTCCCTCCCCACCTCCCCACTGGAGTCACAAGTCTGTTGGCTAAGTCTGAGTCTCTTTCTGCTTGGTAAGTTCATTTGGATCATTTCTTTAGATACCACATATAAGTGATACCATGTGATACTTGCCTTTGTCTGATTGACCTCACTTAGTATAATCATCTCCAGGTCCATGCCTGTCGCTGCAGATGGCAGCATTTCATTCTTTTTTAATGGCTGTGTACGCATGCCACAGCTTCGTTACCCACTCCTCTGTCAGTGGACATTAGGCCGCTGCCATGTCTTGGCCGTTGTAAACAGTGCTGCAATGAACACTGGGCTGCACGTATCCTTTCAGAACCATGGTTTGCTCCAGATACACGTCCCGTAGTGGGACTGCTGGATCTGACGGTGGCTTTTTTTTTTCCAAGGAATCTCCAGCGTGGCTGTACCAATCATACTGCCCCCAACAGTGTAGAAGCGTTCCCTTCTCTCCACCCACTCTCCAACATTTATTGTTTGTAGACTTTTTGAGGATGGCCATTCTGACCATCTAATAATTAATGACGTTGAGCATCTTTTCCTGTGCGTCTTGGCCACCTGTGTATCTTCTTTGGAGAAATGTTGCCCGCTGTTTTGATTGGGTGGTTTGTTTTCTTCTTGGCATTGAGCCATGTGAGATGTTTGTAAATTTTGGAGATTAATCCCTGTTGGTCACGTCGTTTGCAAATCTTTTCTCCCATTCTGAGGGTTTTGTGCGCGGTTTTCTCCATTTGTCTGTTGATGGATCCTTGGGTTGCTTCCATGTCTTAGCTGTTGTAAATAGTGCTGCTGTGAATGTTGGATGAACATTGGATGCATGCATCTTTTTGAATTAGTCTTTTTGCTTTTTTCCAGATACGTACCCTGGAGTGGAACTGTTGGGTCACTGGGCGGTTCTGTCCTTAGCTTTCTGAGGCCCCGCTCTGTTGTTTTCTGCCGTGGCCGCACCAGTTTACACTCCTGCCACAATACACTCTTGCCCTGTGTTTCGGTACTCTAACATCTTCAGAGCTGCTCCAGAGTCCACTTAGGTCATTATATATTCCAAACAAATAAGCCATCTTACTTTTAATCACCTTTTTAAGGTAAACTTTACAGTAATAACATTGATGCATTTTAAGGTCCTGTTGGATGGATTTTGGTTGATGGAGTCACCTGTGTATGCACTACCACAGTTAAGATACAGACATTTTCATCACCTACAAGTTCCTTCCCGCCCCTCTACAGATGGTCTTCTCCACCCTGGGCCCTGGGAAGCCACTGATGTGCTGTCTGTCATGATAGATTCGATTTGCCTTTTCTAGAATTTTCATATGATCTCACATAGTGTGTCGTCCTCTGTGCCTGGCTTCTTTAGCTCAGCAAAACGTATTTAAGATTATCCATATTGGTATGTGTATCGATAGTTCATTACTATTGTTATTGAGTCGTACTCCATCATAGGCTATCTCACAATTTTGTTTATCTACCCAACTAAACCTTAGAATACCTTAGCCAGTATTTACTGCACTTCACATGGGAGTTGAAGATTAGACACTCTCTTTGGACAAATTTGAGATGCCTCCCTTCCCTGACTTCCAAATGGGGATTTGGGTAGGTGGTAGACATACAAGTCCAAACATTCAGGTGTGGTCGGGGCTGAAGCTACACCCATCGTGAGCTACAAATGTAGAGGTGGCTTTTAAAACACAATTACGAAAGATACAGAGGTGGGTGTAGATGAGAAGCCCCAGGGCCCTCCAGTATCACGGATCGTGGAGAGAGGAGGAATAAGCAGAGGAGAGCAAGGAGGAGAACCAGAAGACAGTGCCGCCTTGGCAGCAAGCCTGCAAGGCCCCCAGGAGGACAGAGTGACCACCTGGCTCAGACTCTGCTGGGTGGCCAGGGGAGGGAGGCCTGAGAACGGGCCGCCCAGGTCAGCCACAAGGGCCCATCGGTGACCTGGACAGTTTGTCAGAGCGGCAGTGGCTGGCCTGGAGCGGGAGCCTGTTAGCACCAGTGGGAGGAGAGAGTCTGCAGACAGGAGTGGGCATAGACATCTCTTGATGAGTTTTCCTAGAAAATAAAGTAGAAACAGGGTAGAGGCCCGAAGGAAAAGGGGGATCAAGCAGAGAGACTGTTTTTCTTGAGCTGGAGAAGCCACAGCATGTGTTCTTACCAGAATGCCCGTCCCAGAGAGCTGGGGTCTGGGTTGTCCTGTTTACTCGTGCCTGCCCAGTACCTAGAGCAGGGCACACCCAGCACAGAAGGGCAATCAGTAATTACCTCTAAGTAAATTGACGAATCAAACCTGATAAACCAGAAACTCACATTGTATGCTAAATGGTGATAAGGGCCAAGGAGATAGCATAAAGCAGGCAAGAAGGGCATAAAACGTGGGGTGGTGGTTGACCTGTTAGCTAAGCTTATCTCTGAGGCCTCCGGAGAAGCTGACTTTTGAGCAAAACTCTGAAGAAGTACAAACAGCTGTGAAAAGAAGAGAAGCAAAAGGCAAAGGAGAACAGGAAAGACATACCCATTTGAATGCAGAGTTCTAGAGAATAGCAAGGAGAGATAAGAAAGCCTTCCTCGGTAATCAGCGCAAAGAAATAGAGGAAAACAATAGAATGGGAAAGACTAGAGATCGCGTCAAGAAAATTAGAGATACCAAGGGAACATTTCATGCAAAGAAGGGCTCAATAAAGGACAGAAATGGTAGGGACCTAACAGAAGCAGAAGATATTAAGAAGAGGTGGCAAGAATACACAGAAGAACTGTAAAAAGAGATCTTCATGACCCAGATAATCATGATGGTATGATCACTTACCTAGAGCCAGACATCCTGGGATGCCTAGTCAAGTGGACCTTAGGAAGCATCACTATGAACAAAGCTATGGAGGTGATGGAGTTCCGGTTGAGCTATTTCAAATCCTAAAAGATGATGCTGTGAAAGTGCTGGACTCAATATGCCAGCAAATTTGGAAGACTCAGCAGTGGCCACAGGACTGAAAAAATTCAGTTTTCATTCCCATCCCAAAGAAAGGCAATGCCAAAGAATGCTCAAACTGCCACACAGTTGCACTCATCTCACACGCTAGTAAAGTAATGCTCAAAATTCTCCAAGCCAGGGTTCAACAGTATGTGAACCGTGAATTTCCATATGTTCAAGCTGGTTTTAGAAAAGGCAGAGGAACCAGAGATCAAATGTGCCAACATCCGCTGGATCATTGAAAAAGCAAGAGAGTTCAGAAAAACATCGATTTCTGCTTTATTGATTACGCCAGAGCCTTTGACTGTGTGGATCACAACAAACTGGAAAATTCTGAAAGAGATGGGAATACCAGACCACCTGACCTGCCTCTTGAGAAATCTGTATGCAGGTCAGGAAGCAACAGTTAGAACTGGACATGGAACAACAGACTGGTTCCAAATAGGAAAAGGAGTACGTCAAGACTGTATATTGTCACCTTGTTTATTTAACTTATATGCAGAGTACATCATGAGAAATGCTGGGCTGGAGGAAGCACAAGCTGGAATCAAGATTGCCGGGAGAAATATCAATAACCTCAGATATGCAGATGACACCACCCTTATGGCAGAAAGTGAAGAACTAAAGAGCCTCTTGATGAAAGTGAAAGAGAGTGAAAAAGTTGACTTAAAGCTCAACATTCAGAAAACTAAGATCAAGGCATCTGGTCCCATCACTTCATGGCAAATAGATGGGGAAACAGTGACAGACTTTATTTTGGGGGGCTCCAAAATTACTGCAGATGGTGACTGCAACCATGAAGTTAAAAGACGCTTACTCCTTGGAAGGAAGGTTATGACCAACCTCAGTTCAGTTCAGTTCAGTTACTCAGCTGTGTCCGACTCTTTACAGCCCAATGAAACGCAGCATGCCAGGCCTCCCTGTCCATCACCATCTCCCGGAGTTCACTCAGACTTACGTCCATCGAGTCAGTGATGCCATCCAGCCATCTCATCCTCGGTCGTCCCCTTCTTCTCCTGCCCCCAATCCCTCCCAGCATCACAGTCATTTCCAATGAGTCAGCTCTTTTCATGAGGTGGCCAAAGTACTGGAACTTCAGCTTTAGCATCATTCCTTCCAAAGAAATCCCAGAGTTGATCTCCTTCAGAATGGACTGGTTGGATCTCCTTGCAGTCCAAGGGACTCTCAAGAGCCTTCTCCAACACCACAGTTCAAAAGCATCGATTCTTCAGTACTCAGCCTTCTTCACAGTCCAACTGTCACATCCATACATGACCACAGGAAAAACCATAGCCTTGACTAGACATAGATAGCATATTTAAAAGCAGAGACATTACTTTGTCAAGAAAGGTCCGTCTAGTCGAGGCTATCGGTTTTCCAGGAGTCATGTATGGATGTGAGAGTCGGACTGTGAAGAAAGCTGAGTGCTGAAGAATTGATGCTTTTGAACTGTGTTTTTGGAGGAGACTCTTGAGAGTCCCTTGGACTGTAAGGAGATCCAACTAGTCCTGAATATTCATTGGAGGGGCTGATGTTGAAGCTGAAACTCCAATACTTTGGCCACCTGATGCAAAGAACTAACTCATTTGAAAAGACCCTGATGCTGGGAAAGAGTGAAGACAGGAGAAGGGGACGACAGAAGTGAGATGGTTGGATGGCATCACCGACTCGATGGACATGAATTTGAGTAAACTGGAGTTGGTGATGGACAGGGAGGCCTGGCGTGCTGCAGTCCATGGGCTCGCAAAGAGTCAGACAGGACTGAGCGACTGAACTGAACTGAGGAAGTAAGAGAGCCTGGCTCTCTCCAGGCAGCATAGCACCTTGATTAAGTAAGCACGGAAAATATTTCGAGCTCCTCCGGTCCAGGAGGAGACATTTTTGTTGTATATACAACAAAATTATCTTCAGATGTCTTTTTGTTTACTCAGTGTATTTTAGAGAGGAAATTGAAAAGGTGGGAAAAAGCAGGTAGAAGGGGACCATTTACAAGGGGCCCTGGGGACATGGGAAGTGGAAAATGGAATGGAATTTTGAGGGGAGGAGATGTGCAGCCGTGAATAAAATGAGTGTGGAGTGGTAGCAGTAAGGCTCCTCCTTCTACTGGAAAAGGTAGCCGGAGCCAGCTCCCACGTGACTTCTAAAGGGAACATTCACTGGGATCCTGCGTGTGTGCTTTAAAGCTGCATAGAGGATCCTGCTGTGAAACCAGGTTGAAGAATGCAGCAGTGCTCCTGAAACCTTGACAGAGCCCATGGGGGTCTTGCTGAAACATAGGTTGTGACTCGGGAGGCCTGGAGCGGGCCCCAGGAGTCTGCATTCCTCACAGTCTGCCCAGGGGTGCTCCTTCTGGGCCGGTGACCACATTTTGAATATACACAGGCACAAGAAATCCAGTATAACTTGAAATGTTGAGCTTGTGAAACGAAGCATGTGTGTTTTTTGGCAGAGTGAGATTCACAGGGCTTCTCCTGTTATGAAATGAGAGAGCAGGCACAGAACAGCGCAGCAGGACATGGTGAAGCCCCTTAGGGGCCACTAATTGAGGCTGTCGGTGTGCTCTGACCCTGGGAAATATTTTCACAGAGTTCTGTTTGTTTTTCTCCACCAGATTATGCCTTCTAGTGGGTCCTGATTGCTTGTTCCTGGCAAAAAATATTTGAGGTGACGAAATAAGTTTAGCCAAGACCAACACAAAGCACGGAAGGGTTCTTTGCGGCTCTCGGGCTGCTGTTTTCATAGCACTTGGCTGGATCTTCCTCAGGCAGGTGATCAGCTGAGTGGTCGTGGGGAGAAACTGTGCTGTTTCCCAGATAAGCTTGTTTCTCCATCTGTTCCCTCTGACCTGAAAAAGCCTCTTTGTTCCGTCCAGGCCCTTCTAAACAATGCCCACTTGGTGCGCTTTACACACATGAGTTCCTGCAGACAGCGAAGGATCAATGTACAGAAAAGCGTTGCAGGTTATTCAGTTGAAACAGTTGTCCTTTGGAAGTGAGCCTGTGGACAAAAGGACACAGCATATTGATGTGTTATTTTCTCTAACCTTACTCTGGGTCTCACAAAGCCCTGAGTTTGGACCTGAATTAATAGTGAAGTCGCTGGTGTTCAGTCGCTCCATCATGTCCGACTCTGCCACCCCGTGGACTGCAGCGTGCCAGACTTGCCTGTCCTTCACTGTCTCCTGGAACTTGCTCAGACTCCCGTGCATTGAGTTGCTGATGCCATCCAACCATCTCATCCTCTGTCATCCGCTTCCCTTCCTGCCTTCAGCCTTTCCCAGCATCAGGGTCTTTAGTACACACAGAGTAAATTATACAAATTGAGACATTTATATTATGACTTCCCTATCATTTTAGATTAAGTCTTTGCATTCAAGCCTCAGACTTCTCATTCTCTTTTATCTTAAACTGCCATTGAAGTCGTCTGTGTCCCATTAGTTTTTCCCATCTCACAGCAGAAACAACACTGGAAACAGAGCCACAGCCTGCAGCTGCCACCCCAGGCCCAGCTCTGTGCAGTCACCGGACTTCGGTTCTAGCCAGCAGTTCTTCAACATCCTAGGGGCTCTTGGCTTCAGTGTCATATGCCAAATAGTCTCAATTTAGTGGAGAACTTCAGTTCAGTTGCTCAGTCATGTCCGACTCTTTGCGACTCCAGGGACTGCAGCACACCAGGCTTCCGTCTCCATTGCCAACTCCTGGAGCTTGCTCAAACTCATGCCCACTGAGTCAGTGATGCCGTCCAACCATCCCATCCTTTGTTGCCCGTTTCTCCTCCTGGCAGCAGTCTTTTGCAGCATCAGGGTTTTTTCCAGTGAGTCAGTTCTTCACGTCAGGTGGAGATACGTCAAAGTAGTGGAGCTTCAGCCTCAGTCCTTCCAATGAACACCCAAGACTGATATCCTTTAGGATGGACTGGTTGGATCTCCTTGCAGTCCAAGGGACTTCCGGGAGTCTGCTCTAACACCACAGTTGAAAAGCATCAATTCTTCGGCTCTCAGCTTTCTTTATAGTCCAACTCTCACATCCATACATGACTCCTGGAAAAACCATAGCTTTGACTAGATGGACCTTTGTTGGCAAGTCATGTCTGCTTTATAATATGCTGTCTAGGTTGGTCATAGCTTTTCTTCCAAGGAGCAAGTGTCTTTTAATTTCATGTCTGCAATCACCATCTACAGTGATTTTTGAAGCCCAGGAAAATAAAGTCTGTCACTGTTGCCATTGTTTCCCCATCTATTTGCCATGAAGTGATGGGACCAGGTGCTATAATCTTAGTTGCTTGAATGTTGAGTTTTAATCCAGCTTTCTTCACTCTCCTCTTTCACTTTCATCAAGAAGCTCTTGAGTGCCTCTTCACTTTCTGCCATAAGGGTGGTATCATCTGCATATCTGAGGTTACTGATATTTCTCCCAGCCATCTTGATTCCAGCTGTGCTTCATCCAGTCCAGCATTTTGCATGATGTACTCTGCATGTAAGTTGAATAAGCAGAGTGACAATATACAGCCTTGACATACAGATTTCTCAGGAGGCAGGTCAGGTGGTCTGGTATTCCCATCTTTTGAAGAATTTTCCACAGTTTATTGTAATTCACATAGTCAAGGCTTTGGTGTAGTCAGTAAAGCAGAAGTAGTTGTTTTTCTGGAGTTCTGTTGCTGTTTCTATGATCCAGTGGATTTCGGCAATTTTATTTCTGGTTCCTCTACCTTTTCTAAACCCACCTTGGACATCTGGTACAGTCTCCCATTTTACAAATGTAAAATGGAAACGCAGGTTATACACTCATTTTTTCCCAAAGTCTGGCGATAGCAAAAATATAAAAACGCCTAAGTGTATTTACAGTGCTATAATATATATTATGCTTCCCTGGTGGTGCAGAGGTTAAAGCATCTGCCTGCAATGTGGGAGACCTGGGTTCGATCCCTGGGTCGGGAAGATCCCGTGGAGAAGGAAATGGCAACCCACTCCAATATTCTTGCCTGGAGAATCACATGGACGGAGGAGCTTGGTGGGCTACAGTCCTGCCATATAAAAACTAAATTAAACACATTTTCTGCAAGTTATAGGGAGAAAAAAAGGTGTTAAATAACCCCCAACGAAACAGTCGGGCAGATCCTGAATGTAAAACATTCTGCAATTTAACCAGTCAGTTTCGTCTCTTCAGAAAGTCAATGTCATGAAATTTAAAAGTTGGGAAAACTGTCCTAAAATCAACTCTGTTCTTACCAGCTGCATGCAGTCTGTGACCCTAATTAGATCCTGGGGAGCTATGGAAATCATCTGGGCCGAGCCCCTGAAACGTTCACTGTGCATACCATCTCAGGGTCTAAAGTTACTCACCTCTGTAGAACATTCGAATTCTTGGGCTATGCTGTGCTCAGTCACTCAGGTGGGTCCGACTCTGCGACCCCGTGGGCTGTAGCCTTCCAGGCTCCTCTCTCCATGGGATTCTCGAGGCAAGAACACTGGAGTGGGTTGGCATTTCCCTCTCCAGGGGATCTTCCTGACCCAGGGATTGTGTCTTCTGGGTCTCCTGCATTGCAGGCAGATTCTTTACCACTTCACCCACTCTTCTAAATTACATGCTATTCTACTTTTTCAGACCTAAGTTCCATTTTCTAGTTTTTCAAAACCCCCCCAAATTGAACAGTCCTCTGCAGCAAGACCTTTGTCATGGATTAAGGGCTCACCATGATGTTCTGGAGCTTCATCATGAGCCATCCTGATTTATATTTCATTTTTTTTTAATCCTGCATAAGATTGACTGGACTAAATGAATCCATAGTGGAAAGTGCTGAGCTCCTACTACTTCTGTGTCTGGGTCTGTCTCAGTTTCTTTTCTCATTCTAGACTTATAAATAAGCGTATACTACTTTGTTGCCCTGTGTATCTTATCTGTGTGTCTTCTCGTATATTTTTTACCTGTTTCTGTGCAATCTTCCAGAAAATTTCTGACATATCTTTGAGTTCATCAAATCTCTTCAGCTGTGTCTAATCCACTTTTAAACCCATTCACTGGGTTTCTGATTTCACTTATTTTTCATTTCTAAAAGTTCCATTTGGCTCTTAGTTTAATAATCTGTGTCATTTTTCATTCCTTATTCTTTACTTTTTATTTTCTGCTTTATCAGTAATGGAGAGAGGAGTATGGAGATCGCCATCATGACGTGTCCATTTCTCCTTGTTGTTCAGTCTCTCAGTCGTGGCTGACTCTTTGCAGCCCCATGGACTGCAGCACTAGGCGTCCCTGTCCTTCACGCTTTCCCGGAGCTTGCTCAAACCCATGTCCATCGAGTTGGTGATGCCATCCAACCATCTCATCCTCTGTCATCCCCTTCTCCTCCTGCCTTCAGTCTTTCCCAGCATCAGGGTCTTTCCCAGTGAGTCGACTCTTCTCATCACACGGCCAAAGTATTGGAGCTTCAGCTTCAGCATCAGTCCTTTCCATGAATATTCAAGGTTGATTTCCTTTGCTTCTCAGCTGTGGAAGCTATATCTTCCTGGCGATAGATGTTATTTCTATCATTAATAATACTCTTTAAAGTCTATTTTGTCTGGCATGATATAGCTCTCCTTAGCTTTCTTTTAGACAGTGTTTTCCTGCTCTTTTCATCATTTCACTGTCAGTCTTTCCGTGATCTATTTGATTTTCCTCTTGTATATGGCATGTAATGTATGTGTGAATGTTTAAATTCTGGTCTTATAAGTCTCTGTCACCATATACATTACTGATGACATCAGTCATGTCCCCACCAAGTAATCCAACAAGCCTACAATAACTGTAATACCAGAGAGTAATTTAGTATTGAATATTTCCCAGATCATGTGAATCTGAAATTCATTTTAATCCGTTTCCTTTGTATTTCCAAGAATTTATGTAAGCACTAGTTTCATTGCAGCACATGTACTCTTAATTGCAGCACGTAGAATTTAGTTCCCTGACCAGGGCTCGAACCCTGGGCCCTCTGCATTGGGAACCACAGAGTCTTAGCACTGGACCACCAGGGAAGTCCTTCCTGCTTGAATTTAAAAGGACTCCCACCACCCCGTTCTTTTTAGTCTCAGGAATTGGAGAGGGTCAGGAAAGATCAGTTGAGAGTCCTGGTAAAACGCTTACATCTCGAAGGCACAGGGAAAAAGGAATGGGTTCCTCTTCCAAGACCAGCTTCTTCCAGCTGCGAACGCAAAAACCCGCTTGGGAATATCAGCAGAGCCCCATCTTGGCCATTTCATGCTGGTATACTTCAGTTCTCAAATAGCCAGTTCAGTTTAGACAAATCACAGTAATATTTAGTAACACATGTCATTCACTCACCTTCACACTTCCAGACAAACTTACCTGTTCTGAATCAGGCTCAAGACCACATTTAAACTGTCAGTTTCTAAGAGTGTCTCAACCACATTTTCAAGTTACCAAGGACTCTCTAAATGGTCAAAACCAGGGATAGAAAACTTGAACGTGTGTGTCAAGACACTCATGCACACACACACAAGATTAAAACCAAACCAATTCCAAAAGACTTATGTTGGTGCAATGGGATAAAAGCCCACACGCAAGCAATGTCATCCCAGTTTCTTTCCCTTTTACAAAGCGGTTCTAATGGAGAGACGGTGTTACAGTCTAAAGAGCATTGAGGGGTGGTGGTTCTCGAGATCCCAAGGAGTACTGAGGCTAAGCAGTATTACAGTAAAGTACCATTTTCTTCTTTTATGAGAACATAACTGAAGATCTCCCAGTATTGAAAAATACACCCTAGAAAACTCCAAAATGGAATAGAGTTACTGTTTCCCATTATTCTTTCACACGGCTCGTATTAGTAGAAACAGGCAGATCAGTACCCGATGCCTCTCAGAGTCACGGTTCCCTAGCACAGGAATGGAAGATTTCCCAGATGGGGCTGCAGACAAGCCTTGGTCTAACAGTGAGTTTCCCTCTTACCACTCAGGCAATACCTGATGGCCCAAGGACTCCTTGACCCAGAATGGAAAACCCAGTAAAAGCAGTGCTCCACTCAAAACCAGATGACCGAGTCCCATGCCTTCCCCTCCCCAGAAAGGGAAGCTCTAATCAGGGCAACCCAGCAGAGAGGGATAGCCTGGTGTCAGCACTCAGAGGTTGGGCCCCTTGCCAGAGAAATGGTACGCGCCAGGGTCAAAGCCTTGCTCCCATCCCCATGACTCCAGAGCACCTGGGTTAGCAGCGAGTTTGGGGGGTTTGTCCATGAGACAGGGGCACTCAGGCAGCTGCCAGACAGGAGCTACCTGCCACCACCAGCCAGGGGTCAGTGTGCCATAGGCAAGATGCCCACTTGGGACAGCTGTCCTTTCGTGGTTGCCAATATTTTAAGTGAACTTGAGTTCTGCACAACAGCAGGTTGTGGTGAAGGAAAGTATAGCATTTATTTGCAGACCATCAAGCAAGGAAAACAGGGAGCTTAGGCTCAAAAGACCTTAACTCTCTGCATCTTTCAAGAAGGGGTTTCTACAGGCAGCATTTGGGGTGAGGCTGCAAGGTGGAAGACTCCCTTTAGATTGGTTGGGTAAGGTAACTGGTGTTTCAGGAGCCTTAATTATTAGCCTCCTGATTCCAGTCTGAAGTCTGCATGCTTGGAGTCAGCAGAGTCATTGCCCTCCACCTGGGTGGGGGTCTTAGTTTCTGCCTAAAAACTCAGAGATATGCATCACATTGCTACATGTGTCCCCTGAGGGGAGCTAGGGCTGTGTTTTATCACTGGAGTGATTGGTTTTCCTGCTGAACCGTTTGCTTTTCCTTTGTGTGTTCCTTCACTTCCCTAATTAGTAACAGGCTTGAGTCTGCTGTTTGGAATTCAGGGAAAGCCTAGGAGACTAATGCCTTTTTCTCCAGACACGAAGCAGGGGACATGGAGAAACTTCTGTACCCAGGAAGGCCTCACAGGACCCTGCTCGGTTTCACTGTCTCCTCTGCATCACACACACGTCGATGCACACACAAATACACATTTATATACATGTGTACATGCACTCACAAGCATGTATGCAGGCACACATACAAGCACACAAATACACATACATGTGCACAGTTGCCCACACACACACACAGAAGCATGTGTGTGTGCAGCCACACATGCACACCTGCGGGCACACAAATACCTGCACATGCGTGTGTGCACACTCAGCCCTGGGGCAGGGCCTCCCCCAGACTCTTTGGAAGGCCCTCCACCACCTGGGCTGGACCAGTGACCCCAGCAGCTTCAGCATTTCTTCTGCAGGACCTCCTCCTGGTGGCTGCCACATGCCTGTGCATACCGTGTGTGTGTGTGTGCCCCACAGGAGAACCGTGTGTGTGGGGGTGTGTGCCCCACAGGAGAATGAGCAGGCGCCTCAGACAACAGGGGAGGGAGGACCATCAGTTGTGCAGAGGTTTTACCTCAAGTCCCCAAGCCGGCTCCAGGCACACAGTAGCAGGTGGGCAAGAAAGACTTGAATGTCTGCAGAACCTGCAGCATGGGCGACTCGGGGTCTTGGCTGGAATTTACACTGAAGTGCTCGGAGCCCGCAGCAGGCTTCTCATGCACCCACAACCTCACGGAGACTCCGCCGTGCGCCTGGCACTGGGGAGTAAAGGGTGACTGTAAGAACTTCCAGCCACAGCCCAGAGAGGACGTGTATGTATCTTGCAGTTTTCCTGCCGAGGCAGCACAGAAACTGTTAGAAACCAGATATGCACCCGGTCCTGAGGGCAGGGGAGAAGAAGGAATAGATTCTGCCTGGGGATAGAGCTGCTGGTGCTTCTGGAAAAGGGTAATATTCCATCTGGGTCAAGAACAACCGACTGGCTTTTCCCGGGTCAAGAAAGGAGAGCCTTTTCCTGATTGAGGGAGCTGCCCTGAAGTATAAAACCGCACAGCTGTTTCCAGGAGGTGAAAAGTCTAGGCTCTCCTGGAACCTAGGTGAGCAAGGGTCAAATTCCTCAGGGCCCAATTAAAGAGAAAAAAATTCCCAGAGCCTCACAGACCAGGCTGAGGAGTTTGGACTTTTATCTTGTGGGGAACCGAGAGCCACTGATGGGATTAAGTAACAGTGGGGTCACTAGGGTGAGTGCATTACTGAAAGCTGCGTGGCTGTAACTTGTGGGGTAAGAATCTGGAATCCTGGCACGGGGCTGTGACCCACACCCACACAGCTGAGTCAGGGCCACCCTCCCTGGTTCCACCCTCGTCCAGAAATCAGATAAGGCGCACAGGCTGGCTTCTTCGGGGAGTGTGTCCCGCGTGACGTGGCCCAGTGAGACCGGACAGGCCGGTCCATGGGAAGGCTTCTCCCACACTGCCCGTCGCGGCCCCCCAGGAGCATTCAGGGTGGGGCTTAGCTGAGCCGAAAACCCTGCTGCCCGTGGGCCCTGGCCCCTGAGAGCTGAACTGCCCCTGTCGTCCCGCCACACAAGTTGCTTCCCCAGCCCCGGGTCCTTATAGAGAGCTGGGCCAGGGCCTGCGGGCTGGTGAGCACCACCAGGTACATATTCAGGAATTGTGTGTGGGAGCTAATTGCTAAACACAGTCATTATTAAAAACTGAGTGTTAGAAACCAGGTAAGCACCCAGTCTTGAGGGCGAGGGAGAAGAAGGAATAGATTCTAGCGGGGGATAGAGCTGCTGGGGTTTCTGGGTAGCAGTCCATCTGGGTTGAGGAGAATGGACCAGCTAACAGTTTAAATCAAAAGTAGTAAACCCTCAAAGGCCGCTACTTCCTGAATGATTTCCTACACTATTAGCTCTGCTCTCACTGAGGTTGCTTTGTCACTGCGTTTGTGCGGTGGGCATTCAGTTTAATGGTGAGCTCCTGTACTTCTCTCCAAACTCCTCGTTCGGTGACACCACGTTGGTAGCTTGGAATCAGCTGTAGTGGAGACATCTACACCATAGAAATGGTTAGCTGATGTATCAGCGCTCCTCCCGCAGGGAGCTGGTTGTTAAACGCCTGCCAGCCCGCCGCTGCTCTGCTGGCCCCCCATGGAAGCACACCCCACTTCCCAGGCCTGTTCTGTCCTCTCCGAGCGGCCACAGCAGCGCGGTGGGTCTTGTCAGCTTACAGTCTTGTCAGATGGGGTTCAGGAAGGTGTGGGGACCTTACCAGGACTCCTGAGGATTTACTTCGTCCTGTTATGGGGGGTGTCTCCGTGCGCTTCCCACGCCCCGCCCAGGGCCTCACGCCGTGAACAGGCCCCCACGGTGTCGGGCAGTGTGACTGGACGGAGGTGCTGGCTTGATCCCCGGGGTAGGGAATTGAAGAGGGGCCTGGCCTGTGTCAAACCAACAAGTGCCAAGCAGCCTCCTGTTTCAGGTCGTAGGCTGGGCATCTCCCAAAGGTGTCCTGTTCCTGAGCCACCGTATAGCCAGCTTCCCTCTGGGAAAACTCATTTATGAGAATAAGAAAGTGCCAAGTGAATGGCTGGAGACAGCAACTTGCCTTCTTTACCATTCAACAGCAATAAAAGGCCGCCCAATCTGTGTGTCGCCGAGGCTTATTTTGCCACAGATTTTAAGTATCTCATTATGACCCTGGAGTTGAGAGATTTATAAAAATTGAAAAAGAAAAACCAAAGGGGAACATTGAAATTAGCCATTGGTAAATTAGGACTTTATTAAAATTAAGTATCTATTCATTGGTGAGAGAAGAAATCTGTAATAGACAAAACTGACAAAGGGCTGCTTTCCAGAATGTATAAAGAACCATACCCACAAGCCATTTAAAAGTTGGCAGTAGACTTAGCCCTTCAGGAAAGGATATACAAATGACCCCATCAGCCTATGGCAAGGTATGCAATACGGAGCTTAAAAGCCACCGTTAAGGATCACTGCGCACCCACAAGGTGGGGTAGACCTTGGAAAACAGCGTCAAGTGTCAGAGGCACAACCACCGTGTCAACTGGCGCAACCTCTGCAAAGGGTTTGGCAGCGTCTGCTAGAGGTGCCCGTGTGCCCACCTTACAGCCCCGAGTTCACGCGATGAGTGGGTTCACGCACCCAAGGCCTCGTGCTAGATGTCGTTAACACTTGATTCCTCACAGTCACAAGCTGGAAACAACACAGACCCCATCAGCCGTGGTAGACGCACATTCACACCTCGGAATACTAGGTGGCGGGGGTAAAGGACATTGTCCACTGCACGCTGGAATGTGAGTGGGTCCCACTGAGGAAGCCAGGCAGCTCAGCGCATATTGCAGAAGTTCAGTTTTGTAAAGATCGAAGCAGCTGAAACTGAACCACGGGATAGAAACCAGCGGGTGGGTTCCTTGGGCAAGGAGGGCCAGGGGTTAAAAAAAAACAAAACCCCGCTATCTAGAAGATGAAGTCTAGAAGTCAAAATCGTCTCCCTGTTGCGTTGAGAATTTGTTCTGCTTTGGTTTTTGGAGGTCGGAAGGTTGAGGACAGGTAATATGTCTAAGGAGCCCCTACCTTCCTCACGACACCCCGCTTTCTTTTCTGCCACCAGCCGGGGCAAGTCTACCCAGAGACAGGCGCAATGGTGATTTCCCTTTGGCATCACATAAGATTTCCACTAGCAACACTGCTTTTCGTCTCTTTAATTTTACTTATCAAGTATTTTCTTAACTGTAACTATATACCAAGTGGACTGTTCAAAGTATGTAATTATTACTTAGTGTATTACCCATTCATTTATTCAGCCTATAATAATGGCTTCTTTACTGAGCACTTAGTATGTGCCAGATAATAAGCTAAATTGTTAATTCTCACATGAACCCATGGAAAGGGGAATATATTTGTTCACACTATAGATAAGGAAACAGAGGCTCAGAGAGGTTAAATGCCTTGTTCAAGGTCACAGCCAAGTCAGAGGCTTTGAATCAGAACCGAGATTCAAAGCCAGATGGTGCATTATTCCAAAGCACCCCACTTAGTCGTTGCTAGGAACCTCCTTAAACCCAGTCACCTTGAGAGACTAATAGAAACAGGAGGCTTCTTAGGTCCAGACCTCAGGCTAGTGAATCGGAATCTCTGGCCCCAGGAGTAGAATATCCCACAGCGGTTGTCTGGAAGCCTGGCCCGGCCCCATCTCTCCCTACCGAGCCATACTCCTGGCCCTGCACACAGTAGGCACACACAACCTGCCTGTAGACGGAAGCAGATGGCTGCGTGCCTCACTCCCGGTCCGCTGGGGAAGTGGGGGAGCCCCTCACTTTTTCCTGGTCTCTGAACAAATGTAAGCCCCCTCCTCTGGGAAGCCCTCCTTGACCACCCCAGCCTACCCCCCGTAACTGCTGACCCCTTTGCTTTGCCTTAGTTGCCCTCCTTGTGTCTCTCTGTCTTAAATACGGAGTAAGATAAACCACATGGAGTTATCTTTTCTGGGGGTAAAAACTGGTGGAAAATGGGCTCTTTCGTCCAGTCCATTGAAGCAATTCCCTTTACCAGAGTGTCAGCTCCAGGAGGGCTGGGGGATATCTGTCGTTCACAGCCCCATCCCCAGACCAAGAGTAGCACACAGGTGGCCACACTGTAAATGACCCCACCCCCACCCCCGCGGAGCTCGCAGCCGACACACCAGCCCCCACGTGGAACCGGAGGGGCCGCGGCGCCTCCCTGGACGGCGCAATCTCGGGCGCCTTCCCGGCCGCGGCGGCCCGGCGGCGGGGTGGGGCTCGCCGTCACCCATTTACTAGCCTCGCCCCTCCGACGGGCGCGCCGTTAATGAGATTAGAAATTAAAAAGCGGGCGAGAGGCAGAGGCGTGGGGCCATCCCCTGGCCGAGCCGGGCGGTACGGCGCTCCTGGCGGCCGCGCACCCGCCGCGCCGCGCGCCGAGCCCGGGAGCCATGGAGAAAACGCGGCCGCTGTGGGCCACGCCGCTGCAGTTCGTGTTCGCCTGCATCTCGTACGCCGTGGGCCTGGGCAACGTGTGGCGTTTCCCCTACCTGTGCCAGATGCACGGCGGAGGTGAGTGCCGGCGCCCGGGCTGCGCCCCCCCCCCCCCCCGCCAGACCGGCGCGCGCCCCTTCCCAGCCGGGGGCCCGGGGCGCGCTGGGCTTGGTCCCGTGTTGCGTGCCGGGAAACTGAGGCTCAGAGAGCGAAGCGATTTGCCTAGAATCACGGAGCCCGGAACTGGACCTAGGACATCCCAGTCCACAGCTGGAGCCCTTTTCCAGAGCGCCCTCCCGAGCCCTCTGGGGCGGCCAAGCGCCCCCCAGCACCCCCTGCCACCCCGGTCGGCCAGGCTGCGGCGCTTGGAGCAGCAGGAGCCGTCAGGGACACTCTTTTCCTCCCTCCGGAGAAGTGGCGATGATCTGACTGCTAGTGTGTAAACCTTACGTTTAAGTGTAAAAAGTGAGCAGGAAATTGTGTTGTTTAACAGAAACTCGTTATACAACTTTCAGATCCGAAGCATATTCCTGGCAGCATGACTTGAAACTCAGGATAAAATGATCTTGAGCTAGTTGTTTTTGTTTTTTTTTTTTTAACTTTTTAATCACAAGATTAATTTGGGTTTGGAACCGCAGTAGGCAGGAAGGCTAATCACTCTATTTCAGTTTAGTTCGTTTTCTGCCAAATTGTCCTCACATCGCAGGGCACCCAGTGCTTGCACTAGACAGGAGCGCACCCACACAGCCTTCCCCCGCCTTGCAGGGAGCTGGAGACACCTTCTAGGGCCCGCCAAGGGACCTCGGAGGAGGCAAGGTGGCAATAGGGGTTGAAGTCTCAGCACCAAAAAAGTTTGTGAATTATCCCATTTCCAGAACTTTACCTAAGTAAAATAGTTCTGAGAGAAGGCAGACCCCAGAAGGATGGCCTCCGTCTTTAAATAAGAGCAAGACGGAGACTTCCTAAGCCCTCAATTACAGGGGACTGCTTCCCTGAGTTATGGGACCTGCACGCCACGCACGGTGCTCTTGGAAGGCATTAAGATGGTGTTTTCAAAAAAAGTATTTGAGTAGTTTTTCACGTCATGCATTAAACAGAGGGAGGGAAGTCAGATTCGAATCTGTATAAAATAGGTGCTCTTAATTGTGTTTGAAACAATGCAGAAAAAAGGGAATGAGCAAAAACCAGCCAAGAGAAGAAAACGATAGATATCTCCGGGTGGTTTTTGCTGACTTTGTACTGTGTGTGCGTGTGTGGTGTCTTCTATAATCAGCATGAGCTGTTTTTGTTTTTGTTTTTGGTTTTTTTTCACAATAAAGGACAATGAAAGATGTTAGGTCAAAGTATTTACCAAATTTAAGCCATTTAAGAAGAATAAGGCTAAAACACTGCTCCGTCACTCTCACCCCCAACTCCCAGCTCAAAAAAAAGAAAAAAAAACTTGACGAAATGTTGTACAGGTTTTTTAAAATAGTGCATTCTTCATCCTCTGACTCCTTTTACATTTGAAAGGCATATATATTATGTATCGTAATTATGTGAGGTACATGTGTTCTCATATGCTGTAACAGCTTGAGAATTGACTTTTGAAAGAACTGTCAGCATGAGATTCCCACATCATTCTGTATTCAGCGCACCTACCCGCAATACCTTTATCCTGGCTACACGTTTCCCAAACATCAGGTCAGGTGAGCCTTACTGCCGCAGGGCTATTCAATCCCTTGTTTCTAACAACACCATCACCTGAATAGTCTGCAGGTTGACAGCGGTAGGGAGGGGTAGTTCTCAGGTAGAATATAATTAACCCTGGAACAACATGGGGGTGAAGGCACCCATCCTCCGTGCTGTGGAAAATCCCGATATAACTTACAGCTGGCTCTTTGTATCCATATTTCCTCTAGATCCACGGTTCAGCCAAATGGGGATTATATAGTATTATTGGATTTACTATTGAAAAAAAGTGTGCGTATAAGTGGATTCATGCCGTTAAATCAGGGTTGTTTAAGGGTCAACAGTACATATAAGTTGCTGGGGAGATGGTAAGACCTTCAAGACCCAGGAAAAGAAGGAAGAGATCTTGTACCTGGTACAGAGTCCACTTAAGCTGATAGGTGGACAGGTAGATGGATGGCTGATGGTTGAGCAGAGAATGGATACTGGAGAGAGGATGGATTAGGGGGTGGGCGAGTGGACAGATGAATGGATGGATCTAGGGTGGACAGCTGTACTTAGGTGGGTGGCATCCTCTCAGTCATGTGTCTGCAGATCAAGGACTAACTAAAGAGTTTATCCTGTCTCACTGAGCATGTGGCCACCCAACACCTACCCCTGTTCTCACCTCATCTTCCAGCAAACCCTCCAGGTTCTGGAGGGGGCTCTTTGTTTACTGAACACTCACTCTGCCTGCACACCTTGCTCAAGCTACTCGTCCACCTGGACGCTAGCCTGGGCACTCCCAGCACTGGGTCTGAAGGACTGCACTCTGTTCTAGAGTTTCTGTCCCGTCTCTGTGAAGTGGTGGGGTCAAAGGAGGCGCCCAGTGAATGTCTGTTGAATGAAGAAGGCTGATCTGTGAGGAAAAGCTGCCAAGTTTGGGAGGCGGGGGAGTGGGGGGCTTTCGCGAGCCTCTCACTGCCCAGTGATGTCACCTACAGTCAGTGACGTGTGTTTACACTCCCATCCTGTACCTGACCGCTAACCAACCACATCATGAAAAGAGTGGGGTGTCTAACTTCCCTCCGCACAGAGCCCTGGCTTCCACCACCCCTACCCCTCACCCTCCAGCCAACAAAGAGCTTGTTTATAAACCGCAGAGCCAGGCCATGCCCAAACACTCCCCGGAATAAAAAGGATTAGGGTCCCGCTCCTCTCCGTCAGGCTCTGCCCGTGGCCAGGGAGGCTGGTTTCCTGCCTGCTCTGCGGGCCGGGCGGCACGAGGAATGTTAATTCTGAAGATTACAGGCCAGGTGCTTACAGAGCCCGGGCCCAGAGCAGAGGAAAGGCAGCGGAAGGGACTGCTCGCAGTCTGCGCTCGGCGAGGCCAGCAGGCCTTGGCAGCTGTGCCAAAGTCTAAGGCCGTGGTGTTCGGGAAGAAGTCAGGATACAAACGTGTTGCATCCTAATGTGTGGAAAATGAGTGCACCCACGGTTGACTTTTATATAAATTTTCTCTTCCTCGACGGCTCAGCGGGTAAAGAATCTGCCTGCAGAACAGGAGACACAGGATCCACGGGCTCAATCCCTCGGTGGGGAAGACCCCCTGGAGGAGGGCATGGCAAGTCCACTGCAGGACTCTTGCCTGGAGCCCATGGACAGAGGAGCCTGGCGGGCTACAGTCCCTGGGCTCGCAGGGTCGGACGCGACTGCGCGTGCTCAGATCATGGAGGACTAGCCAGTTATGTGGCTGATGGAAAGGCGGCTTATTTTTTCCCCTATATTTTCCCTATATGATATTTACCCCTTACAAGGGGGCAGTTAGGGGACACCTGACTTGGCAGTAGGAGAATGGGACTTTTCCTCAAAGCCCCTCCTGCTCCTCCCTGGTACTTAGACCTTTGCGTCTCAGACTTGCCCACCGAAGCGTCTTGATGAACTACTGGCCCCACCCCTAGAGATTCTGCTATGGAGGCCTGGGGGAGAGGGCAAACTGCTTTTCTGACAAGCTCCTAGGTGATGCTGATGGATGCTGCTGGTCTGTGGACCACACTTTAGAGGAATCCCACCCCACCAGGGCACTAGCTGCTGGGAGCCAGGAGAGGGGCTCCATTCATGCGGTGCTGGCTTTGGAGGGACGAGCAGGACTTAATTCATAGTGTTTGCTGGTGTGCGATGTAAACACACTTGCACGATGGCAGCGTCAGATGGCAAGTGTGGTGTCCAGTGTAGTGTGGGGTTTGAGGAGACATGCAACTCTCGACAGCTGGTGTGAGCGGGCCCCGGCACGCCTGGAGCCACGGCCCTCTGGGCAGCACCCAGCCTGGGACTGAGCCACAGCGGGTCAGTCCATGGATGGACAGGCGGACAGCACGACCACTGCTCCCCTGTCCTGTGGGTGCGTGTGTGTGCGTGTGTGTGTGCGCGTGCGTGTGTGCTCAGCCTCTGGCTCTTGATGTTTCTGCAGTGCTCCTGGATGGAGCAGAATCCTGAGTTTCAGAGGCTGTAAAGTGTCAAGCACAATTTGGCAAGTAAGCTTGAGATGCTGGGTCCCAGGCATCAGGAAATGTGGCCGGGTGGTCCCTTGAGAGAACACATCTGTGGCTCATCCTGGGGATTCTGGATTCAGTCCCAGTAGCAACCAAGCTCTTGGGCTCCTAACACGTGCTGGGCACCTGGAGGGTGGACACAGGGGACTGCACAGAGATGCCAGCAGAGTTAGCTTGGAGTTAGGCTGGGCCCCAAATAGGGAAGAACCTTTGTATTCCAGCACATGTTAATCACTAAAGGGATGTTGCCTTAAGCTTGAATTATACATAATGAGCCATTTCTGGGAACCCTGGCTCCCAGGGTAAGAAGCATCAAGCTAAAATAGCTTTGTTTAGCTCACAGGAAGGACTGTCCAGGTGGCTCAGTGGTAAAAAATCCACCTGCCAATGCAAATCGAGACCCAGGAGACGTGGGTTCGATCCCTGGGTCAGGAAGATCCCCTGGAGGAGGAAATGGCAACCCACTCCAGTAGTCCTGCCTGGAACATCCCCTGGACAGAGGAGCCTGGCGGGCTATGATCCGTGGAGTCGCAAAGAGTCGGGTACAACCTAGCGTCTGAGCACTCACAGCTCAGAAACATCCTGATCAGGCCCACAAGTGAATTGGCTGCATTGCTCTTGCTGCCCCGCCCCGCAACCAGGCTGACCGGAAGCAGGAAATGCTTGGCTTTACTCCCTCCCCCTTACTATGAAAGAGCCTGATTTACTCTGGGCTTTGAGTCCGCTATCTTCTCAGTCCACTAGCTTTCCAACCAGAATCGCTATTCCTTGCCCCCGCAACTCATGTTTCCATTAATTGGCCCGTCATGCAGTCAGCAGTGCAAACTTGGAGTGAGTAACAGAGTTTGCGTGGGGGAGTGTCTGAGTAAGGCCCTAGCAGCCCTCGGGACCGCTTGTCCTGTGCACCTGGGCTTCAGAATTCTTCAAAGCAGTACTGGCTTCTCCAGCGCTTGGCGTTTGGAGCTAGGAATTGATATTTGGGATCCGATGGACTTCATATAGTAAGGTAAATCACTCTGGTGTGTATTTCCTTTGGGTGTGGGGCTTTTCCTTCAAAATAAGGCAAGTTGTCATGTATTCGTAATGGGCTGCCCTGTTGGAGAGAGGAAAGAGCTGCTGGACTTCTGCCTGGCTCGTTCGCCTCTTTGCTTTCTGTTCTTTTGTGCAGATTGATTTTCGGCTACGGTGCATCCTCGTTGCGAGCCTGGGCTCTAGGGCACGTGGGCTCTCCTTGGACCAGGGATGGAACCCGTGTCCCCTGCATCGGCAGGCGGGTTCTTTACCCCAGGACCACCTGCTTCCTTGGATGTTAGCATTTGGATGGGTCGTCTGTATTTTGTCTTGAATTGCGGTCTTTAAAAATGGGAAATGTTTCAACTATCCCTAAAGAAAGCCCTCTGAGCATGTTTTGGATGAGTGATCTGGTTACAGCTGTGAGTGGAAGGTGAGGCCAGTTTACTGTACCCCCGAGTGGCCACGGTACCTGTTAGGATCTCCTCCTCAAGGGGCTCAGGTTGGGGGACCCGGGGGCCCTGTGCGCCAGGTACTGCCACCCTTGCTGTGTCAGTGACGTTGCTTGTGGCCTCATGTGTTGTTGGCATATGTAAAACCCCGAGACCAAACTGGAGGGTTTATTTAGGATTTTCTGATTGTCTTTGGGGTTTTTTGTTTCATTTTGTTTGGTCCTGTTCCTCCACTTACAGCCAAATCAAATTGATGATATTTAAAACACTTAATGATGTCACATGGAGGAGAGTAATAGAAAAGAAAAAAACAAAAACCTCCTCTTATCCCAGGGATAAGAGAAAGGTTCCGCTTGGTTCCTAAAATCACCAAACGGCCCAGCCCAGCATTCAGCCTGGTTGTTTGATACCAAGGCAAAGGCACCCTTTTGTAGTTAGAGACAGTCCACTGCTACGTATGGTCTTAGGGTGGCTCTTCTGTGAGGAATGGGAGGAAATGATGATATTCTCTACATGCAGGCATCTGTGCTATTACATCAGAGAAAATAAGAAAAAGAAGGTAAGGAGAGTGAGGACAGGTCGCTCCAAACCTTAACTCCTCCAGCTGAGCCCAGGACAGCCCCTCCTTCAAGGGATCAACCAGAAAACCCCATGTGAGCACTGGGGCACCGCGGGACCCGGTCTGGTATCACCGTCTAAGACCCGACAGGGCGCCAGTTGGGGCCAGAAGCCACTCCTGGGACAGGGCAGCTTGCCTTACCCCGTCACCTCCTGGGGGCCTCAGTGTCAACCACCTGCTGGCTAGGTTTCTCGGACGAGTTTATTTGGAAGGATCGTGACCCCCTTACAAGGAGGCTCTCCTACACCTGAGCCCACTTGGCAGTATCACAGCTGAACCAAATTGGGTCTCAACGAGGGAGGCCTGCTCTTATTCAAATATCACTTATCAGTACGTCCTAGCCGGGCTTTGAAAAGCGGACCCAAAGCAAAAGAGTCAGAACAAAATTCAAGCAATTCAGCAAAAACCATGTGAAGGCCCTTCTGAATTTTTGGAAAAGATTTATCAGGCCTACAGACACTATACCAATACAGATCCCGAGGCCCCTGAAAATATAAGAACGGTAAACTTGACCTTTTTTTGGCGGGTGTTAGGGAATACCTTACAGCAGGAGAAAGTTGCAAAAATTAGTGCGTTTGTAATGAACCCTTCTCAGTTGGTAGATGCTGCTTCCTAAAAGGGTTCAACAGGGAACAACAGAAGAAAGAAAAGGCAAAATGAAATACCGCTTTTTTGGAAGTGGCACTGGATTCCGTCAAAGGTGAGTAACTCAGAGTTCAAAAGCCTGGGCGCTATACTACGCTCTCCACAAGTTTGCCTCCAGCAGCTCTGCCTGTCCAGTGAAGTAAATGGTCATTTCATTGTAACTGGAGACGTGTCAACCTGTTTGTTTAATTTTGTCTGAGTAAAAAGTCACAGCTAACACGATTTGCCTCACACTTCTGTCGGTGGCTGGGCACTTCTCTACCTCTCATCCGGCCTGGCTCACACGGCTGTATTTGCTGGTTGATCAGCTGGGCTGGAAGGCCCCCCACGTGTTGGCAGCTAGACCCCTTGGCTGTTCTCCGTGTGGCCCCTCATCCCCAGGTGGCCTGTGCATGGTGGCCTCAGGGCTGGGCTCCAAAATGATGAGGCTGGAGCTGGAAGGCATCTTGAGGTCTGGAGGCTCTGCGACCATCATGGTGCCCCCTTCCCCACATTCTAGTGGACAAGCTGAGTCCCAGGGCCCGCCCAGACCCACGAGCGGAAATAGACTCTGCGTCTCTGCAGGAGCGGCCAAGAGCGCGCACGTGTGTGGGGAGGTTAGTCTCCCCCACTTTTGCCCCATTGACATGCAGGGGAGCACGCTGTCCAGTCTCAGGCCTCTGTCAGCCTCTCTCTGATGCCAGGCTTTCCTCATACAGAGCCTGAGTCAGAATTCTTATATAAAAGGAGTTTGAGGAATAGTCCAGTTGGAAGAGGGTTTGGTGAGTGGCCTTGTTCTCAAACTGATCACAAAACAAAATTCTTTTATTGAGATTTTTTTGCATGCAGAAAAATTAGCATATTTTGGTGTACAGTTACATGAATTTCGACCAAAGCAGGCAGCTGTGTTACCAGCACCACAATCATGCCCCGTGTAGTCAGCCCCTCCTCACTCCAGCCAACCCCCGAAGCCACAGCTCTCTTTCCCTATAGTTTTGCCTGTTTCAGAATGTCGTATGAATGGAATCGCACAGTATGTTGCGTCTTTTGAATCTGGTATCTTTCACTTAGCATAATGCTTTTGAGATTCTCCCATGTTGCTGCTTGGGAGAGCTTTTTTTTTTTTAATTTGCTGAGTACCATTTCCTTATGTAGATATACCAGGGTTTATTTATCCATGCACTCACTGAAGGACAGTTAGATTGTTTCTAGTTTATGACAGCTGTGGATACAGACACTGTAAATGTCAGTGTGTAGGTTTTTGTGTGAATGTAAGTCTTTCATTTCTCTGGAGTCAATACCCAGGAGTGGGATTTCTGGGTCATATAGTTCACGTGTGCTGAACTTCAGAAGCAACTGCCAAGCTGCTTTCTAGAGTGGCTGGACCATCTTACAATCCCACTAGTGATGTATGCAATGGCACCCCACTCCAGTACCCTTGCCTGGAAAATCCCATGGGCGAAGGAGCCTGGTGGGCTGCAGTCCATGGGGTCGCTAAGAGTCAGACACGACTGAGCGATGTCACTTTCACTTTTCACTTTGAGGCATTGGAGAATGAAATGGCAACCCACTCCAGTGTTCTTGCCTGGAGAATCCCAGGGACAGGGGAGCCTGGTGGGCTGCCGTCTGTGGGGTCGCACAGAGTCGGACACGACTGAAGCGACTTAGCAGCAGCAGCAGTGATGTATGGGAATTTGCACATCCTCCTCAGCACTTGGTGTCGTCAGCATTTTCTGTTGTAGGCATTCTGTTAAGTGTATGCTGTCATCTCGTGGAAGGTCAGATAATGCATTCTCCTAATGGACACCATTTATGGGTTTTCTTCAGTGAAATGTCTGTTCATTTTTGTACATTTTCGAATGTGGTATTTTCTCATTTCTGAGTTTTTATTAATATCTATTCTGGATATAAAGAAACGTGGATGTCTTTGTCAGATGTGTTTCCCTGATGCTTTCTCCCAGTTCCTAGCTGGTCTGTCTGGTTTCCAGACTTCTTTCATGAAGTGCAGTTTTAAAATGGAGTGCCGGGGTCCAGCCCCGGTGGATCCAGGGTGATTCGAAGGTGGGGACGGAGTCGGCGTCTTTGGAAAAATACATATTTAATCACAGATATAGAGAGATTGGAAATGGATAGTGCAGTAGGAAGATTAGTGGAGAAAAAGAGGCTGAATAACTTGGATTACATGGAATAGCATCCATGCTCCAGATGGGAATTCAGCCAGAAAAACAGGAGCAAGAAAGAAGCGACATGGGGAAATCAGTCTTTCCGGAAACTGATCCGATGTCTTTATTTTGGGGTTAGCTTATATACCTTTTGTTACACATAGGGATGAATACAGAGTCATGCAGGGGTCAGCAGTCCTGACCTTTATCAAAATCAGGTGCTTCACATAAATTTTTTAAAAAAAGGTCTTAGGGATATTACATCATCTTCTGGCCATGAGTGAGACCTGCTGACATTTTATGATCCTTTCTTTCTGATAACCAAAAAACTTATTTTTTCCAAGGGTGTTTTTTCTTAAACCAAGCACCGCCCTCCAAATAAAGTTACATTCCTATAGGGTGAGGGTGCAGTGAGTTACAATCAAGAAAGAAATTTATTTAACCCAAGGTTAACATGATTAGTCTTAAAGGTTAATACTTATTTCTCCTATATGCTTAAAGGTTAATACTTATTTCTCCTATATGTTAGTTATATTCATTATAAGGGTAGGGAACATGGAGATTTAGCAGCAAACATCAGCCCAACAAATGAAAATCCTTTCACCAATGCTCCCCTTAAGATCTATTTAGTCTTAAGATATGATAAAGTTACATTCTTACATAGCAAGGACACAGTGATTTATAACAAAGTACAGTGATCTATTACAAAAGAGAAAATCCATTAGCTCAAAAAGTCTAGTATTGCTAACATCAAAAACTACTGTATTTCCTTTTCTATATTCCAGATACATTGATTAATATATTCCCAAATGCCTAAGGATATGGAGGCCTGGCGGCAATCATTGACTCAACAAGAAGAAAAAGCCCTATGCTAATTAAGACTCTCCAAATACTCCAAAACTCTCTGTGCTGTTTATGGTTTAGAGGTAGTAAACAATCATGTGGCAGGAGTATGGATAATCCTGTCACACAAGCTAGTCTGTCAGCAGAGAGGTTTGACCTGAGACATCCTTGTCCCACCCAGAGCAGGGAATTAGCAGCAATTATTGACACAACAAATGAAAAACCCTTCAGCAATATAATTCCTAACCAACCTACTATACTAATAATTTCTTTTTTTTTTTTATTTATCTTAATAATTTTTTTTTTTATTTTTTTTTTTTTTTTTTTTTTTTTACATGCATTCCAACATGAATCCCCTCCTCCCACAACATCTCTCTGGTCATCCATGACCTGCCCAAGCTGCCCTACGTCAGACATGGACTGCGATTCATTCTTACATGACAGTATACAATTAGAATTCCATTCTCCAATCATCCACCCTCTCCCTCTCTGAGTCAAAGTCCGTTATACAATCTGTGTCTTTTTCCTGTCTTGCATACAGGTCGTCATTGCATTTCCTAAATTCCATATATATATTCTATACTGTAATTCTCTGTATATTCCCCCATCCACAACATGAATATTTGGTCCCTTTTAGTAACAGTTTCCTATAACTAAAACATCTCGTGCCTCTCAGGTTGGGAGGCTGTAAACAATCACATGTGGCCGGACGAACCTGTACAGGTGGGCTAGATAACCTTCAGAGGAGTCCGTAAGCTGAAACACTCCTGTCACGCCCAGGAATTTTTATTGCCTTGGAGCTGCACGTTTACTCCTTCTCTGAGAGAAACGGTTATGGGGGAGAGCCCCCCGTAAAGTCAGAGGTGTAGGTGAGAGCATAAAACAGACTCTGGTTTTGGGGTTAGATGCTCGGGAACAGGGGGTTTCCTGAGGCTTGATCACGCCTTTGCGTATGCCAAGCCTCCTTCCTCATGACTCCCTTTGCCATGGGCGGAGTTCCTCACGCTGGCAGCCCAATATCTTATCAACATTTATCAATATTTTCTTTCACAAAAAGCTTTTCTGATGTTGTATCTAAGAAATCTAGGCCTAACCCAAGGTCAGAAAGACTTTCTCTTGTGTTTATTCTGGAAGTTTTATAGTTTTAGGTTGTCCCTCTGGTCAGTGATCCATCTCAAGGGCCTTTTTTTGGGGGGGTGAGCGGTATATAAACTGTGAGATATGGGTTGAGGTTCACTTTTTCTGCATATGGATGTTCAATTGTTCCAGCATCATTTGTTGAGAAAGTGATTGTAGACCAGATCCACTGGGATTGTGTGTCTGTTGGATGGTTGGGTGGTGGGAGGGGGTAGTAAAACCCACTGAAGGGCAGGGCTGAAGAGCCCTCATATCCCCATCTGGGCACCAGGCCTTGAATTTCCAACCTTCCCACAGGCAGTGGACCATCAGACAGGCCCTGTGAAAGAGAACAACGTTCTGTGGACCTTGCCAGGCCTCCCGTGGTTACTGTTTAACATCTTGGATGAAATGAAGCTTTTCTTACAACCACTGAAGGCTGCTCCAGGCAGGCTGTATCAGCTCAGCCTGTAAGGATGGTGTCTGTTGGGCAGGAGCCCCCCATGGCCTCTCAGACTCCTTGCTGTCGAGAGGAGCCGGGTGAGATGCTGAAGCCAGGCGAGGGCCTGGCAAAGTCCAGGAACAAGGCGGGGGATTCGCTGTCGCCCTGATGTGAGCAGGGAGTTCGGAGCTGGGTATGCAGAGCCCTGCTGGTGTGGGGCCTGCTCTGGTGAGCACACGCTTGCACCTTTCCGAGGTGAGAGGGTCAGGCAGGGGTGGGCGGGGGCTCTGCGTGGCCTTGGTGCCAGCCACCTCCTTCTGGGATTTCTATCCCGAGGAGATAAACGCACGGACCAGGCTTTGCTTGCGATGGCAGAAGACCGGCAGCAGCCTAAGTGCCCAGGGACCGATGAGGAATTGTGGGCATGCTCTTCTAGTGGAATGTCCACGGTGCGGTCTGGAGAGTGCTCATGAGACCTTATCGGGGGAGACACGAGGGCTACAGGACAGCACGTGCATACAGTGGAGGCTTTAAAAAGAAATCTATTTGGCTGTGTTGGGCCTTGGTTGCTGCACGTGGCATCTTGTGTTGCGGGATGCAGAATCTTTTTCTTGTGGCCCACAGGCTTAGTTGCCCTGCGGCATGTGGGAATCCTAGTTTCCTGACCAGGGAGTGAACCCGAGGACTCTGCATTGGAAGGCAGGTTCTTAACCACTGAACCACCAGGCCAGTCCCCAAGGGAGCATTTTTGTGAATATTAGATGTGTCGATGAACATATGGATTCTGTTTATCTTAATCCTTCCAGAGCCAGTTCCTTCTGTAAGCAGCCCTTAATCCCTGCAGCTGTAGGGTCAGGGTTTTCTTTTAATCAGAAGTTCTGCCCTCCTCTCCCAGTGAACGTTTCTTCAGGTCCACTGCCAAGGAGCCAGGAGCTGGGGGAGAGGTGTCTGAGGGCGTGTGGATGAGGAGGAGACGGGACCAACAGCAGAAACAGTGGGGCAGCTGGGCTGGGTGCCCCCAGCAGGCCGCCAGCCTCTTCCCATGTGTCTGCGGGTGGGGGTCCTTTCTTGGCTCTGTTCACTCACCCTGCTCCCCACCATCACCAGGGGTCCTTGTCTGCAGATGGCTTCTTGGGAACCTGTGGTTCACATCACTCTAGTCATAGTGGCAGGCTGCAGTCGCTTAGTCCAGTCTGACTCTGTGTGACCCTGTGGACTGTAGCCCACCGGGCTCCTCTGTCCATGGGATTTCCCAGGCAAGAATTCTAGGGTGGGTTGCCATTTCCTTCTCCAGGGGATCCCCGACCCAGGGATAGAACCTGCATCTCCTGCACTGCAGACGATTCTTTACCGCTGAGCCGCTTGGTAACCTGTTATTAAAGTGAAAATGTAGGCTGAGGGCCACTGTATAAAACAGACATACATACAACAAAAGTGCTCCTTCGAGGGAGGCGGCGGCCTGGGTTCTGTCTATTGGGGAGCCCTTGTCTCCATGCATGCCTATCAAGCCCCGGCCGCGTCTCTGAAGGCATAGGCCCTGCGGAGTACCTGTGGCTCTCGACAAGCATGAGGCCACTGAAATTCTTCTGCTCGGGTGACCGCTCGTGGGCAGGAAGCGGGGCTGCTATTCCCGCATCCTCCACACACTCGGCTCGGGGCCTGGCCCAGAGGAAGTGTTCAGTGAGACACCTGTTTAGGGTGACACCTGCTGTGGGGCACCATGCGGGCCCGTGACAAGCCCACGGGGAGTACGTGGAAGTGGGTGGCTGGCTGGCCGGCCGGATCGAGGGGCGATGTGCAGAACAGTCAACCACTGAGCGGCCCGGGCTCTGACCAGCCATTAGCTGCTTTAGTAGAGACGGACCAGGGGTTTCTGGCAGAGGGGCGGGGGCAGCCGAGGCACTGAAGGCACTCCAGGGTCTTGGGACAGGGGCAGTTTACCACGCAGGATGGAAGTATTTAGAAGCGTTAAGGACTGATGTGGCTGCATGTGGCCCATGGGTGGAACGGTGAGTCAAAAGGATAGAAGGATGGGTGGATGGAAGGACGGATGAGTGCACAGGTGGGAGGGTGGATTCCGGGGAAAAGGGGAAATACAGGAATGGATGGATGGGGCTTCCCTGCCGGGTCTCTGGTAAAGAATCCAATGCAGGAGACGCGGGTTCGATCCCGGGTCCAGGAACATCCCACATGCCACAGGGCAACTAAGCTCCTGTGCCGTGAGTGCTGAACCTGAGCTCTAGAGCCCTGGGAGCCACAGCTATGAAGCCCGCTCACTGCAGCTGCAGAGTAGCCCCCACTCGCTGCAACCAGAGACAGCCCGCACGCAGCGACGAAGACCCAGCACAGCCAGAAGCAAACAGAATGCATTTTAAAACTGTGTTTAAGCATGGATGGATGAACGGAAAGTTAGGAGAAGGAAGCGGCGAGTAGAATGGGGGGGGAGAGGGAGGGTGTGTGTGGGAGCCCCGGGGGGAGCCTCGGGTGACGCCGGCTCCGTCTCTGCCCCCCCGCAGGGAGCTTCCTGGTGCCCTACGTCGTCATGCTGGTCGTGGAGGGCATGCCGCTGCTGTACCTGGAGCTGGCGGTGGGGCAGCGCACGCGCCAGGGCAGCATCGGGGCCTGGAGGGCCGTCAGCCCCTACCTCAGCGGCGTCGGTAAGTGGGCACCCCTCCGTCCCCTCTGGAACAGGGACGTAGGGCTTCCCGGTGACTCCCCAGTGAAGAGTCTGCCTGCCAGCTCAGGAGACGCGGGTTCCATCCCTGGGTGGAAAATACCCGCTGGAGGAGAAAGTGGCAGCCCGCTCGGGTATTCGCCAAGACTCGGACACCACTGAGCGATTTAACTCACGCTACTTGTGGCTTGCCAGTGTTCTTGCCTGAAAAGTCACATGGACAGAGGAGCCTGGCCGGCTACCGTCCAGAGGGTCTCAGAGTCAGGCGTGACTGAACGGCTGCACACACACGAGAAAGAGCTGCCCAAGACAAGAGCTGTGACCCCGTGTCTGGGCCCTTCCACCAGCCGTTGCGGGACCATACAGCGGCTCCTGCTAAGTACTGACGTCTCCCCCCAATCAGCGGGCACCTGCTCCCTGCTAGGCGCTGGCCTGTGTGGGTGTGAGCTCACTAATCATCATCACACCAGAGGGCTTGTGGGGTGCTGTTAATATCTCCGGTGCATGGAAGTAGGGGCCCAGTGAGTAGCAAGAGGGGCCCTGCCTTCCCTCCTGCCTCCTGAGTTACTTTGAGCCGGTGTCTGGGGCGCCCTCGTGGGATCTTCGCCCGCCCAGCGCGGCCCTCGTGTGCCAGGCTCCCCTGGGAGCAGGACGAACTTTGGCCAGCAGTGGCCACGGTCTGTTCTGCTCACCTCTCCCACACCCACACCCACACACACACAGGCAGAAAGGGGAACAGGAAAACACGGGAAAGTTTCAGGAACAGGACGCGTGTGAACTGGCACGTAACTTCATCTCAGGTGCAGAAGTGTGTCCAGAGGCCTCACACATCCAAGTGGAACTGCCCCCTCGTCTTGAACGGCTGTTAATTTTTAACACAGAGGTGTGTGGTTTTACGATCGGCCCGAGCCGTCAATCACAGAGGGCTTCTCCAAGGCAGCGTTTGCGGCCTAATAGGAAAAACACCAGCTGTGGCTGCCAGCCGGGGATGCTGGTGAATGTTTACCAGCCAGCTCTGCCAGGCGGGGTGGGGTACGGGAGACCCGAGGAGAGGTCGCGGAGCGGGGCCCGGGCCCAGAGGAGCGCACTGGCTCTCCAGGCCCCCACGCTCTGCTCCGGGTCCCCCGGCAGCCCGGCTGGTTCCCCGCAGGCCCGGCCGGCGCAGGGCAGCCCCCGTCCCCTCCGCGCCTGACACCGCTCCCAGGCCGGCCCCGCCACCACCGAGCAGGGTGCGGCGCCGGTGACCCCGCTGTAGGCAGGCCGAGGAGCGGGCAGCTGTGGCGTCTGGCGTCGGTGACGCGAGGCCCGAATCCCAGCTCCACCGCTTGGTAGCGGCGGCCTCGGACGGGCGCTGTGTGTTGGCTCCCCGTCTGCGAAGTGGGCCTGAGGTCGCGCTGCACAACGCAGCTGTAGCGCCGCCGGCTTCACGGCCGAGGAGGCGGGGAGGGCAGCAGAGGGCTGACCGACCCTTAGCGCTCGCGGTGCCAGGCCCCACGGCGGCCCTGCCAGGCAGAGCGGGCCCTGCGGCGGGTCCTGGCTCCGCATGCTTCTCAGGGCCCCGCGTCCTGTCTCTGCAGGCGTGGCCAGCGTGGTGGTGTCCTTCTTCCTCTGCACGTACTACAACGTCATCAACGCCTGGGCCTTCTGGTACCTCTTCCACTCCTTCCAGGTGAGCGGCCGCGGGCTGCAGCAGGAGCGGGGGGAGGGGCGCCGGCCTCAAGGGCGCCAGGCACCCGCACCGAGCGGAGGGCTTCTGAGCCGGGGATCCATGCACCCCTGCTGTTGTGTCTGATGTGTGCATACAGTTTCGAGGAGCAGGCCCCCAGATCTCATTGGGCGCTCTCTGGAGCATGTGACCCCCTCCAAAATATTAAGAACCACTTCCTGCTGGGCCCAGGGGAAACTGTGGGGACAGATGGGGATGGGCCCCCCACTGAGTGTGACCACATGGCCCCCCTTCTGCCTCCTGCCTCTCACCACACGTCCTCCTGGGTTTCTGACCCTTGCCACGTCCCTTCTCGTCTCTGCAAAAGTTCTAGAAGAACCACCGTCAACCTATAACACAAAGATGCACATTTGAAACCTGCCTTTCTGATCATAGCCCTAGCTGATGCTCACTGTAGAAAATGAGGAAGGGACTGGGGCTTGTGGCGAAGAGAGGACCCTAATTCCACACCGAGAGGGGGTCTTAGTGTCCAAAGCTTCCCCTCATGGCCTGTGTCCACACCTTTTCCTCACAGTCTGTCCGTCCGCTTCCGGGGCCCCTCCTCATGCAGCCTCCTGCACTTCAGCCTCTTCCCAGACGGGGAAAGATGGGGAGACGGGAGCCTGCTGGGGGGATGCCTGCCCCTTCGCCACTGAGCCAGGCCTTCACGAGCCAGACCCTGTCTCCAAGGTCAGAAGCTATGTGGCCTGGTCGTGGAGTCTGAACTGACCCCAGCTTGCGAGGCCAGTCTCTGGAGCATTTGAGCACACCCTTGAATCTTCAGAGCCCCGAGAGTGAGGGGCTGGCATCTCTTCTCAGAAGGTGCTATGCCCACCTCCAGCGGTAGCTTTCCACTCTGCCACAGCCAGGCCATCTGGCTGGAAAATGCCCTGACAGGACGGACTCTGCCCTGAGCTGACCTGTGCCGCTTCCTCTCCTGGCTCAACCTCGAGTTCCGTGAGGACTGATCGCAGCTGGGCCTGCCCTCCACCTTCTGGGTGGCAGCGGGGCAGCTCCTCTGCTCTCCCGCCTGGGGACCGTTCCCTCCCTCCGTGCTGGGCTGCCACGTGTGGCTGGGCAGGCGGTGCGCCGCGCAATGCCATTCCAACTTCGGCGTTGCCATGCGTGCCGCAGGCATTATATTAGGCATGCTGAAGGCCGCTTTCCCAAAGTGGAAGCACTGTGTGTTCTTGTAACAAATCAAGATGATTTGACCATTTTCCAAAGGCAAAAATTAAGTATATAAAGTAAGGGGGTACCATTTTATAACCCTCAGAAGTGTAAAAGTCAGGGACTCTGGAATCACTCGGCCGTTCATTCCAGCCGTCACAGGTCCCCTCCCATACCCCTCTGCCAGGAGGCCGCCTCCATGGTCCCATAGGAATGACGGTGCCTCCAGCTGCAGACGCTCACTCACACTTGCTCCGGGCCAGCTAGCCCCTTGTGTAATCACGACCACACCCTGTAGTGCTGATGCCCCGGGTTCCAGAGGGGCCTTGCGAAGCTGGAAGGCTGGGCGCAGCAGCCTGGCCATGGGGTCTTTGCTCTGGTCCAACCAAGTCGGGCTTTCCAGCTTTTCCCCGTGGGAGCTCCAGGCTAATAAGCATGTGAATGCAGGGATCTCAGCCTCCTCACCTAGTGATTCAGAGGGGGAGAGGCTGGGTTCTGAGACGTGATCAGTCTAAGTCCTTCCATACTTTAAAGCTTCTCCATGCTGGCTGCGTGCTGGAATCACCTGGGGGAGCTTTTGAAACTCTGAGACCCAGGCCCCACCCAGACCAGTGAAATCTGAGTCACTGCCGATACAGCCTGGGCATCAGAGTTTTTAAAGCCTCCCTTCCTCTCAAACACATACGTGATTAAGTCATGTACGTGTAGCCAGGGTTGGCGACCAGGCTGTGCTGAACAGCAATGAATGGACGCAGTCAGTCTCCCGTAGGCCAGGCGGACCCAAGGGGGCTGTGGTCTGGGCTTCAGGTCCACAGGGACCCCCCCCCACCTGATGGGAGCACAGTCCTGGCTGTCATTCCACCTCGGTTTATTCCACGCGGCCTTTCTCTCCACGAGTCCTCCTGGCTCAGCAGCCCAGCCCGAGGGTCTGTGCAGGGTGCTGGCCCAGAGAATGAAAGTAAAAGCTGCAAGGCCTTCTGAACTGGCCAGGAGATCACACGGCTTCACTCAGTGCCTCCTGTTGGTCAGACCTGGACACAGGTCAGCCCGGGTCACGGGCAGGAGCAGAGGGCGCCACCTCTCAAGGGGAGTTGCTGGTGGTCACCTTTGGAGGCATTTTAGGTCAGCGCTAGAAACCGGCTTGGAGGGATCGTTTTCTGCCAGGGGTCCCAGCAGCACAGGGCCTAAGCACTTTCCAGGTGACAGATGTGGGCTCCAGCTCCTTACCAGCGGAGTGGCCCTGGCCCATCAGGTAATGCTGTTGGGGCTCATTCCTGTTTCTTGTGAAATATAGGGGTTGAACCCGTTGGGGTTAGACTTGCTTCTGTCAGCGGGGAGTTTTTATCTAATGAAATCTGATCCACGTTGGGCTGGTTTTTGGCAGAGCAGAGGTGGGACCCTAGCCCCCCTCCCTCCCCCACCCAGTTCAGCACTTCTCTTTAGCTCTTGGCCTTGGGTTGTGTTCATCATACCGGCACCATTTCAGTTCAGTTCAGTCTCTCAGTCGTGTCCGACTCTTTGCGACCCCGTGAACCGCAGCACTCCAGGCCTCCCTGTCCATCACCAACTCCTGGAGTTCACCCAAACCGCTGCACCATTTAGGCGCTCTGGTTTCTAAGGGAGAGAGAACCCAGCTGGAACTGGCTGATGCAGAAGAATCCCTTACTGGCTCTACCTGCAAAGTCCAGGAGTGGAACTGCTTCGGATGTAGCTTGACTCAGGCTTAACAGGAGTCATCAGTACCTGCTCGTCTGTCTTAGATACAGAAGAAGGCTGTGGTGGGGACAAACCGCAGCCCCCTCGAACACACAATGACTGTTAGGAAATGCCTGTCTCCACCCAGGTAGCGAGGGCAGGACCCAAGTCTTATTCCTGCTGGGACTTGCTAGGGGCTTGCGGAAATAAAGACCACCCAGATGAGAGCAAGCAGAGGCTGTTTATCCAGAGCTTGCTACAACGAGGGAGTCCCATCGCTTGCATTTGACAGAGACTCCAGGGCAGGCAGAGGACTGGGGATTGTGCTGGGTGTGTGATTGGTTAGGGGAGGGTCTCTGGCTTTTTCCTCTTGGTCCTGAGTTGGAGGGAACACAGGTTCAGAAAGCTGCAGTCAGTGACCAAGTCCTGACTGTTCCGAGCTGATGACTGCAGGCGCTGCAGTTTGGGATCCTGGGCTGGAGGCTATAGAGGTTGTGGGTCAGAGTTCATTGGTCATAGACGGTCTGGCCATTGTCCCTTTGATTTGGTCTCTCCCACCCACCGTAGAGCTGAGATATTTTCAGCAAACACCCACGGGATGGCTGGGAGTGTGGGGCCTCTGCCAGAGCCCCACCTGTGCCCGGGGTGGGGGAGAGCCTTTGGCTCCTGGTCTGCCTTCAGGAGCTCCTGCCCTCTGGGGACCAGCGACCTCCTCCAAGAGCCTCCCCTCAGGGCCGCCTCCCGTCCTCCCACCCCAACCTTTGGCCTCCACCCGCACCTCTGAGTGTAGGGTCTCTTCTGACCCCACAGGACCCCCTGCCGTGGTCCGTGTGCCCTCTGAATGGCAACCGCACGGGCTACATCGAGGAGTGTGAGAAGGCCTCGTCCACGCAGTACTTCTGGTACCGGAAGACCCTCAACATCTCGCCGTCCATCCAGGAGAGCGGGGCGGTGCAGTGGGAGCCGGCGCTGTGCCTCGTCCTGGCCTGGCTGGTGGTGTATCTGTGCATCCTGAGGGGCACCGAGTCCACCGGCAAGGTAGGGCTTGGGGGGTGAGTGCCCCGGGCAGCGGCGAGGCCGCCGGCGCTGGGGAGACGGGGTCCTGGAAGTCACAGCCCTGAATCTCAAAATGAGGACTTCCCCATTCCTGGCAAGATGCGCATGTCTGTCCCGGTACCCCGCCCGTACCAGCCAGGGCAGCCAGGCAGCTCGACCTAGTTTTCCTCTCTCTGAAAGCTTGTCACGTCGACATCATCCCCGACACGCGCTGCACTCAGCTGCAGCCGCGCCGCCGGGAGAGCTCCTAGACCTCGGGCCGACCCTCAGAGCTGCCGAGATGGTCTGTGTGGGGTTCCCCTGAGCACTGGGGCTTTCAAAGCTCTCCAGCTGACCTGAGTGAGCAGCTGAGTCTCAGAACCTTTGGTCCATGCTGCGTTCCATGACCTAGAGAGCTGTCAGGCCTGGTTAGAAACCTTGTCTCTTCGGTGTGTCCCTAAGTTTGTGGTCCTGCCGGAGCGGGGATGTTTCTTTGACCCGCTCCGTGTGGAACGTTTTCCTGGAGGGGTTCCCTCACCTCCCGTCTCTCTGCAGCTGCAGCAGATGCTCTGGACGCGCGTGTGCCCCCCTCACGCTCAGTCACGCCTCGCAGTCCCTCCGTCGTGGGTGGGACACGCCCGTTGTTTCAGTCTTCAGTCCTTCCCAGTAGGTCTCGCTGTCCACTCACCTGAGGCTTTCAGAGGTGAAGTCCTGCCCAGGGGCGCCGAGTAGAGAGGGCAGAGCCAGGCAGACCCCGCTTTGCCCCAGAAACTCCCCATCGTTTTTGATCGCACACCTCCTGCTGGCCCATACTTTTCAGGACTTAATCAAGCCCAGCTTTTCCCTTGTGAAGGTCGTACGAGTCCACCTGGCCCCTTGCTCCGGGCCAGCCCGGTTGCCTTCTCCAGCCCCGCCTTGTGTCTCTAACACTGGTTGGTCTGTTTACAGCTGTGTTAGTCTTAGCGTGGCGCAGTCCTCGCTGTAGCCTGTGGCATCTTTCGATGCGGCGTGCGCGCCTCTCTCTGGCTGTGGCCTGCGGTCTCAGGAGGTGTGGTGTGCCGGTTTAGTTGCCCCGCAGCACGTGGGATCCTAGTTCTCCAACCAGGGATCAAACCCCTGCCCCAGAAGGCAGATTCGTGACCACCAGACCACCAGGCTAGTCCCCCCACTGTGTGTTTCTTGAGGCATCAGGACCAGAACTACCCACAGTATTTTAGGTGTCCGGTGACACCCCAGGACCATGTCTAGTAGGTTATCTTTAGGTTTCAGGGCCCTGTGATGGTCAGCATCTTAGTCCCAATAACCCCCATCTCACCACCAAAAAGTTGAGATTCTACAGCAGCTCACTCTGTCCCATCTTGAAGTTTGGAGGGTATTTTATGCTCAGAATAAAGGTTTCACCACTGGCCTCTGCCAAATTATCACCAACATGATCCAGAAGATCCAAGGGCAGTATCTGCAAATGTGGAGACTCAGTGTTCAGTTCAGTCGCTCAGTCGTGTCTGACTTTGCGACCCCATGAACAGCAGCACGCCAGGCCTCCCTGTCCATCACCAACTCCCGGAGTTCACCCAAACCCATGTCCATTGAGTCGGTGATGCCATCCAACCCTCTCATCCTCTGTCGTCCCCTTCTCCTGCCCTCAATCTTTCCCAACATCAGGGTCTTTTCAAATGAGTCAGCTCTTTGCATCAGGTGGCCAAAGTATTGGAGCTTCAGCAATGAGGCCATCCCTTTTCCAGATCACTGAGAAAGTTGCTAAATGAGGACATGTCATGACATGAAAACTTACTGTCTGTTTCCTCGGCTTAAGCCATGCCCCTCTCCATGAAAAAAGTACCCCAACAGCTGTTAGTTTGTGGCGTACAGCAGTGATTCAGTTATGGACATTCTTTTCATATTCTCTTCCATTATGGTTTATTACAGGATATTTAACGCATCCTGGGCTAGACAATAGGACCTTGTTGTTTATCCATTATATATGTATATATCTTATAGTTTGCATCAGCTAATCCCAGACTCCCAGTCCAGCCTTCCCCACCCTCCTTTTTCCTTAGCAACCGCAACTCTGTTCTCTGTTTTATAGACAGGCTCATTTGCATCGTATTTTAGATTCCAGGGATAAGTGATATCACATGGTATTTGCCATTCTGACTTACTTCAGTTAGTATAACTTCTGGGTCCATCCGTGTCGCTGCAAATGGCATGATTTCATTCTCTTTATGGCTGAGTCATAGGCCATTGCTTCCATATATCACGTCGTCTTTATCTCTTCATCTGTTGATGGACATTCAGGCCATTCCCACCTCTTGTCTGTCATGAATGGCGCTGCCGTGAACGTAAGGGTGCATGTATCTTTTTTAATTTTAGTTTTGTCTGAATATATGCCCAGGAGTGGGACTGCTGGGTCATATGGCAACTCCATTTTTAGTTTTCGGAGGCACCTCCATATTGCTTTCTCTAGTGGCTGTACCATCTTACATTCTCAGCAACAGTGTGGGAGGGCTCCCTTTTCTCCACACCCTCTCCAGCATTTGTTATGTGTAGACTTTTTAATGATGGCCATTCTGACCGGTGTGAGGTGACGCCTCATTGTAGTTTTGATTTGTCTAGGACCAGAGACGTTGAACATCTTTTCATGTGCCCATTGTCCATCTGAGTGTCTTGGAAAATGTCTCTTTAGGGCTTCTGCGCATCTTTGGATTGGGTTGTGTTTTTTTGCTGTAGTTGTTACTGAGTCATAGGAGCTCCAATAGCTCTGTTTATGGGGGTGAATTTTGTTAAAGTCTGTGTGCTGTGTGTTGGCCTGCTTTGTTGGACTCTGCTTTCTTCCCTTCCAAGGTTTGTTTTTAGATTATTCACAAATGGTTTTCCCAAGTAGTTTAGGCTGGATCACACATCCAGCAATCCTTCTAGCTTCCCTGACTGGGGAGAGGTGAGCCAGCCTGGCCTCGACCTAAGAGAGCTGCCCAGGAAGCGTGCTGACCTCCAGGGGCAGGTGGGGGCTACCAAGGCCTGGCTCCGTGTGTCCTCTGAGCGTTCCCTGGTTACAGACACTGGTCAACCCTCCCCTGTTGTCTCTTGATTTCCTTCAGCTCACTGGCCAGATGCCCTCTCTTTCCACTTTCCCGTTCCCATCTTGAACCTGGTTTATCTTCATGTAATCTCATGTGGGTGCATTACTCATCTCAAGTTACAATATCCTCACTTAAGAAGCAACATAGAAGACACACCCGACGTCTGCCTGCCATCCCCAGGGTGACAGGGCAGAGTGCCACTCAGGTGTCCTTGGAAATTCATGGGAAGATAGTGCCACACCTCAGTGGGAATGGAGGGCCAGGTGCAGCTGGGCTTGGGTCACCGGCTCTGATTCTCACAGGGGGACCAAACATGAAGGGAACTGGTTTTACTTTAAAAAAAAAAAAAAGAAAGAAAGAAAGAAACAAACCCCAAACAATCCCCTCCTCCAGAGAAAATAACCAAGCAGACAAAAAAACATGCAGAGTGTTTGCAAAGGGGCTGTGGTGCACATACGAGCCGATCTGCAGGAAAGCAAACTCCAGCCCCGTGTGGGCGTCCGTGCACTTGAAGGTCTCTACTGTAAGACTGTGGAAAAGCTGCCCAGCGTTGAGAGGCTTCTTCCAAAGCTACCATGAAAATCAAAGATAAAACATCAGTGAACCCATGACATACATCAGCAGGGAAAGAACTGGTTGACAAAAAAAATCCCCGATAGGCGCCTTTAAAGCCCATGGAAGGCCTCTCTCACCTTCTGAGGTGGCCCACACTCTGTATGTGGGGTGTGCTTCCCTCTAAATAAATCCACTTCGTACCTTAAAAAGAAGAAGCCCATGGAGGCGAGGCCTTTCATAAAAACCACTGCATTGCTATTGTATTTTTCACAGGCACACCAAATGACACTGCTTTCCTTTATACACTCATGGCCAAGCTTGTCTCAGGCCCCAGTCCTGGGGGTACCTGACCTCCCTCCAAGCTCCTGTGTGTGTGTGTTTTTTTTTCCTTTTAGAGGTGATATAAATCCTGTGTGACTGCTTCCTGCTATGCTTGGGCCATGAGGGAAGCTCAGAGATCAGTCTGGCTCAGAATCTGGGTAGCACCTCACCTCTTCTGTGAGCCTCCTTTTCCTCAGGGCGCATCTTCCTGGATTGCCTACATTTTCTTTTTACACAGATATCTCATGATATTCCTATGGGCAGCCTTAAGTCCTTTCTGGAATAAGGTTGAGTTGAAGGGAGGCTGGAGGACAGAGGTTTCCAGGACCTGTTCCCTCTTCTCCACTGAACAGGAGATTTCCTGGGGGTCCCACTCGTGGGCATCCATGTCCACCATCCAGTTCCCCAAACTCAGAACCCGTGTCTGACCAAGAACCACAATACCTTCCCAGCTGTTGGTTGCCCAAACAGCCAAGATGGTGCCATGGCGTTCCGTGGGGATGGCGGGTCTGCCTTCGTTGGGCCTAAGGGCCCTGTAGTCCCTGCTTCTCCAAGGAGCTGACTCTGTACTCTGGTGCCCACAGGTGGTATACTTCACTGCATTGCTGCCCTACTGTGTGCTTATCATCTACCTGGTCAGGGGCCTCACACTCCATGGAGCCACCAATGGCCTGGTGTACATGTTCACTCCCAAGGTATGGGCTGGAGGGGAGGGGCCCCAAGGGTACCCCCATTCATCCCCCCACCTTGCAGGATGGGTGGAAGGGGGAGACCAAGCGGGAGTGGAGCAGTCGTGAACTCAGGGAAGTGGATGTGAGCCTGCCAGGCAGTGAGGGTCGTGGCTTCCATGTCCTCAGCCAGGGAGCCCCCACGCCTGTGGATGCTGGGGCGTGACTCTGTGCTCCACCTTCACGCTCATCCTCACTGCCCCCAACCTCTGCTGCCCCAGTCTCACTCCAAAGCCTCCGCTCCAGCTGCGGACCAAGTTGTTCCCCAGGGGCATCCCTGCAGTCAGCTCACCCTCCTGCTCGCACTTCTAGGCACCCCTTTCCCTATGGGGGTGAATCCACACGGCAGGGCCCCCATGATCCTGTCCCAGGCACCCCACAGCTGATGCTCATTAAGAGGGCCGCTGTTGCCGTTGGGACAGGGCAGTCGTTTAGCAAGTCTGGTCCCTGGGGACAGTGTGGCTGTAGCAGCATTGCCCCTAACGTCAGGCTGGGGCACAAGTCAGCCCCAGGCACCAGTACCTGCATCCCTGGAGGCCCAGACCCGTGCAGTGCCTGGGTCATGGACCAGGGCTTCAATTCCTTTGAGAACTATTTTATCCGATACTGTCTCCTCTGGGTAAGAGGCGGGGGTGGGGGGGTGTGACGTGAGGATGTATTTTATCCTCTGAGAACCTGGCAAGGCCAGGAGTACTGGGTTCGAGCCTCAGGCCTGCCCTGGCTGGCTGTGTGCCGCAGGCCAGTTCCTTCCCCTCTCTGCGCCCCCGTCCCCTGCTGGTCTGAGAGCCTGGGGTTCCCATCTGGGGTTCCCCCACCCTGTCCCCACTGGCTTAACCCCCCAACTGCTCCCCACAGATGGAGCAGCTGGCCAACCCCAAGGCCTGGATCAACGCAGCCACCCAGATCTTCTTCTCGCTCGGCCTGGGGTTCGGCAGCCTCATCGCCTTTGCCAGCTACAACGAACCCTCCAACAACTGCCAGAAGCACGCCATCATCGTGTCCATCATCAACAGCTCCACCTCCATCTTTGCCAGCATCGTCACCTTCTCCATCTATGGCTTCAAGGCCACCTTCAACTACGAGAGCTGCTTGAACAAGTAAGCCTGGGCCACCCGCTGGGCCCCAGCCTCAAGGAGGCCAGTGAGCCTGCAAAGGCCTGAGCTGAAGGGCCTCTGTGAAGAGGCAGAGACCAGAAACCAAGGGGTAGTGTCTTTGCTGACCTCAATCCAGGCTTCAAATCAGAACCACTGCCGTCTGCCTGAGGGGATGAGGGCAGTTTTGCTCACTTAGCACCAATAGGGCATTCAACACGTGAGAAACCAGCATCTTCTGCCCCATCTGCCCCGCCTCAGAAGTAACCAAGAGCTCCCCAGCTGAGCCGTGGAGCTTGCAGAATCTTTCTGGTGCCCCCTTACCCAAAACATAAACACCATCCAGAAGGTATGCTGTCCAGCACAGCAATCCCTAGCCACAAGAGGCTATTTACAAAATTTAAATGTAAATTGAATGAACAGTAGCTAAAATTTTGTTTTGTTGTTGTTGTTCAGTGGCTAAGTCATGTCTGACTTTGCCACCCCATGGCCTGCAGCACACCAGGCTTCCCTGTCCTTCACTGTCTCCCAGAGTTTGCTCAAACTCATGTCCATTGAGTCAGTGATGCCATCCAAACATCTCATCCTCTGTCACCCCCTTCTCCTGCCTTCAATCTTGCCCAGCATCAGGGTCTTTTCTGGTGAGTCAGCTCTTTGCATCAGATGGCCAGAGTATTGGAGCTTCAGCATCAGTCCTTCCAATGAATATTTGGGGTTGATGTCCTTTTAGGATTGACTGGTTTAATCTTTTGCTGTCCAAGGCACTCTCAAGAACCTTCTCCAGCACCACAGTTCAAAAGCATCCATTCTTGATTTAAGATTGGTCTCCATCTCGGTATAAGGTAGTTGAAATCAGCCTCTCAGTGGCTCTAGCCTGATTCAAGTACTCAGTGGCCACACATGACGAATGGGTACGAGATTGGAGAGCACTGATGTAGAACTTGCCCATCATCGCTGGAGGTTCTGACAATGCTGGTCCAGAGGGTAAAACAGCCCACCCAGCAGTGTGGGTCTGGTTCCTTTGATTATCACTGTTTCTGTCTGAGGCTCCTTCAAAGTCATTTACAATCACCCTGTCCTTTAAAAGCTCACCAGTCAGCACATTCCCTAAGTGGGAGAGGGTTTGGCGACAGTGATCTTTGTAATCAGCTGCTGTGCTCTGCAGGGTGATTCTGCTGCTGACCAATTCTTTTGACCTTGAAGATGGCTTTTTGACAGCCAACAACCTGGAGCAAGTGAAAGATTACCTGGCATCTGCCTACCCCAGCAAGTACAGCGAGGTGTTCCCACAAATTAAAAACTGCAGCTTGGAGTCGGAGCTGGAGACGGTAAGCTGCTGGCAAAATCTTGACTTGCTTCACCCACACGCTTCACAGGGGCCTTTACCCCTGCCCATGAGAAAGGGCAAATTGAGGGGTATACACACCCCATGAATATCAGGGAAAACTCTGAATTTTCTTCCCTGCGCCTCTTAGAGGACGAGCGCCGTGCCCACCATTCTCCCGGGTGCTGCACGGGCATCCCAGTCACCACACAGTTCCTTTGGGACCCCTGTGTCCTTTGTTTCTTTAACTTGGCTCTTTTTAAAATTTAAAAATAGAAGAAAGGATGAAGAGTAATTAAACACCCACTTGTCCACCTCTCAGAATGAAAAATTTAAACATTTTGTCAATTTAGGGCTCAGATTTTCTTTTTTATGTAAAAGGAAAGAACATTTTAGGGACAAAGGTAGAATTCTCTGTTACTCTCCCGAGCCCAGAACCTTCGTTTTGACGACTTTATTACCCATATATATCATGAGTAATGTTGTTGTTTTTCTTGGCAGTTTTTAAGTGGAAATAAGTGGTCCTAAGAGAGATCTTTCTCATTCAGCAGTTTATTTGAGATTGCTCTATGGGGATACATATGGACTTCCATTCATTCAGTGTAAGAGTGACATTTTGTTCTATCATAAATATCCCACACTTGATTGAACCTGAGCCACCAGCACTGGAAGCCTAGAGTCCCCACCTGGACCTCCAGAGAATTCTCTATGAACTTCCCTACTGATTTATTTAGGTTTTTCAAAAAACTTCTGCTACAAAAATCACTCTTATATACATTTTACAGAATTAAATGGCTATGCTGGGACCTCTATTTTTAAAAATGTTAAAAAAAATTGAACTCTGCTTGATTTCAAATCTGTTATTATAAACATCACAGTGATTCAGTTACACATTAATTTTTTTATATACTTTTGCGCTTTTATTATAGATTATTGAATACAGTTCCTTGTGCTATAAGTATTACCTTGTTTATCTAATATATCAATAGGTGTGTGTGTGTGTGTATGTATGTATAAGTTTTCCTCTCCAGGTTCTAACTCCCAATTCAACCTTCTTCAGAATCCCCCGCCCAGGCAATCACAAGAATATTCTCAATGTTTGTGGCTTTCTTCTTTCATAGAAAACTTCCTTTTAGTCATATTATTTTGTAAATTATTATTAATATTTTATTTTATAATGAGTAGAGTTGATTTATGCTATTGTGTTTGTTTTGGGTATCCATCAACGTCAAACAGTTATACATAAAAGTATATCTGTTGTTTTTCAGATTCTTTTCCTAATCCATCTTGAGTTTATTTTTGTGTGTGGTGTTAGAAAGTGTTCTAGTTTCATTCTTTTACAAGTGGTTGACCAGTTTTCCCAGTACCACTTGTTAAAGAGATTGTCTTTTCTCCACTGTATATTCTTGCCTCCTTTGTCAAAGATAAGGTGTCCATACGTGCGTGGATTTATCTCTGGGCTTTCTATTTTGTTCCATTGATCTATATTTTTGTCTTTGTGCCAGTACCATACTGTCTTGACGACTGTGGCTTTGTAGAAGAGCCTGAAGTCAGGCAGGTTGATTCCTCCAATTCCATTCTTCTTTCTCAAGATTGCTTTGGCTATTAGATGTTTTTTGTATTTCCATACAAATTGTGAAATTATTTATTCTAGCTCTGTGAAAAATACTGTTGGTAGCTTGATAGGGATTGCATTGAATCTATAGATTGCTTTGGGTAGTATACTCATTTTCACTGTATTGATTCTTCCAATCCATGAACATGGTATATTTCTCCATCTATTAGTGTCCCCTTTGATTTCTTTCACCAGTGTTTTATAGTTTTTTATATATAGGTCTTTAGTTTCTGTTTCTTTTTTTTTTTTTTACCATACTCTCAAAAAGAACTGTATTTTACACCAAAACCTACTATGTACTGTTGTCTATATACACATTTGAAACAAGTTTCATAAAACAATATTAACAATACTACAGATAATGCACTTTATTATTTTCTAATCTCTGATTCCATTTCTTTTTTTAATATGCTGGTTGCATCCCACTGTACTGGTTTCAAAAGGAGTATGTCATGAACACAACAATAAAAAAGGCTGGGTTACAGAGCTGATAAAGATACACTGACACCAACTGAAACGTTGTCCTTGTCTCACCAGAAGCACTGAAATGTGGTTCAGTGTGGTTCACTGGTTCAGTATGTGGTTGAGCGTTTCGTAACGTCAGGCCCTTCAACCTGAGGTGTACACCTTACAACTGCAGAGAAAGCCTGAGATTTATTCTGAATGCCCAGTTCTGCCAGACATATACAGAGTAGGTGAGAATAGCCAATGGCAGGTGATAATGCCTTTCAAGCATGATCACAGCTCTTAAAATTACCCGACCATCTTTATTTAGGTAGAACCTCATACTCATAGCCTTCCTTCAAACGTACTGTGAACAGTTTCCTGCCTGTGGTTGTCGCACGGAGAATTCTTCTAGCCCACCATGGATCTCTTTCTCCCTCTGAGGCGCACCTCATCTAATTTTTTTAACACTGGTTTGGACTTTCTGGAGGAGGTGGAGTAGCTCTTCAGAAAGGCTTCAAACACAGTCTCGGTGTTGGGATGGGTACTGAGGAAGGCCTTCTCCAGCACGTACAGGTCAACTCCCTTGTCTTCCAGAAGTGCTGAAACGAAGCTCAGCCCAAAGTCTATAAGCACAATGTTCAGCTGCTCCAGAGGGGGTTTTAGGAGCATGTTGGATGTGGTGAGATCACCATGAATGAGGTCTTCGTCGTGCATTCGAGCCAAAACCTGCCCGATGGTCCTGGCTAAGCCCAGGAGACTTTGGGAAGATTTTTCAGTCTCCAGAGTGGATTCAATATAATCTCGAACAGTCACTGAGCCTTCGATTTCTTCCATAAATAAGCAGTTGGAAGCATAGTCCACAAAAAAGACAACTGGGGCACATATTCCTGCGCGGCGACAGCGGAGCAACGCCCGGGGCTCCTGCACCGTCCGCCGCCGGCTGAGCCGCGCTTCCAGCGTCGGTCGCCGGTAGCCTTTGGGGAAGCGGTGCTTCACCACGGCCGCGCGACCCTGGAAGCGGCCGCGGAACACGCGCGCCTCCGCGCCCTGCTTCACCAGCTCCAGGCCGCTCAGGAAGCGGCTGCTCTGCTCCCGGGCTGCGGCCAGCGCTTCGGCCGCGGGCGCCAGCTCCTCGTTCAGCTTAGCGGTAGCAGCGCCGGCTGCCGCCATGTTCGCGTTTCCGCGTCGCCGCCCATATATAGGTCTTTAGTTTCTTTAGGTAGATATATTCCTAAGTACTTTATTCTTTGCATTGCAATGGTGAATGGAATTGTTTCCTTAATTTCTCTATTTTCTCATTGTTAGTGTATAGGATGCAAGGGATTTCTGTGTGTTGATTTTATATCCTGCAACTTTACTATATTCGTTGATAAGCTCTCGTAATTTTCTGGTGGAGTCTTTAGGGTTTTCTATGTAGAGGATCATGTCATCTGCAAACAGAGTTTTACTTCTTCTTTTCCAATTTGGATTCCTTTTATTTCTTTTTCTGCTCTGATTGCTGTGGCCAAAACTTCCAGAACTATGTTGAATAGTAGCGGTGAAAGTGGGCACCCTTGTCTTGTTCCTGACTTTAGGGGAAATGCTTTCAATTTTTCACCATTGAGGATAATGTTTGCTGTGGGTTTGTCATATATAGCTTTTATTATGTTGAGGTATGTTCCTTCTATTCCTGCTTTCTGGAGAGTTTTTATCATAAATGGATGTTGAATTTTGTCAAAGGCTTTCTCTGCATCTATTGAGATAATCATATGGCTTTTATTTTTCAATTTGTTAATGTGGCATATTACATTGATTGATTTGTGGATATTGAAGAATCCTTGCATCCCTGGGATAAAGCCCACTTGGTCATGGTGTATGATCTTTTTAATGTGTTGTTGGATTATGATTGTTAGAATTTTGTTAAGGATTTTTGCATCTATGTTCATCAGTGGTATTGGGTTATAGTTTTCTTTTTTTTGTGTGGCATCTTTGTCAGGTTTTGGCATTAGGGTGATGGTGGCCTCACAGAATGAGTTTGGAAGTTTACCTTCCTCTGCAATTTTCTGGAAGAGTTTGAGTAGGATAGGTGTTAGCTCTTCTCTAAATTTTTGGTAGATTTCAGCTGTGAAGCCATCTGGACCTGGGCTTTTGTTTGCTGGAAAATTTCTGATTACAGTTTCAATTTCTGTGCTTGTGATGGGTCTGTTAAGATTTTCTGTTTCTTCCTGGTTCAGTTTTGGAAAGTTGTACTTTTCTAAGAATTTGTCCATTTCTTCCACGTTGTGCATTTTATTGGCATATAGTTGCTGATAGTAATCTCTTATGATCCTTTGTATTTCTGTGTTGTCTGTTGTGATCTCTCCATTTTCATTTCTAATTTTATTGATTTGATTTTTCTCCCTTTGTTTCTTGATGAGTCTGGCTAATGGTTTATCAATTTTATTTATCCTTTCAAAGAACCAGCTTTTGGCTTTGTTGACTTTTGCTATGGTCTCTTTTGTTTCTTTTGCATTTATTTCTGCCCTAATTTTTAAGATTTCTTTCCTTCTACTAACCCTGAGGTTCTCCATTTCTTCCTTTTCTAGTTGCTGTAGGTGTAGAGTTAGGTTATTTATTTGACTTTTTTCTTGTTTCTTGAGGTATGCCTGTATTGCTATGAACTTTCCCCTTAGCACTGCTTTTACAGTGTCCTGCAGGTTTTGGGTTGTTTTGTTTTCATTTTCATTTGTTTCTATGCATATTTTAATTTCTTTTTGATTTCTTCTGTGATTTGTTGGTTATTCAGCAGTGTGTTGTTCAGCCTCTGTATGTTGGAATTTTTAATAGTTTTTCTCCTGTAAATGACATCTAATCTTACTGCATTGTGGTCAGAAAAGATGCTTGGAATGACTTCAGTTTTTTTGAATTTACCAAGGCTAGATTTATGGCCCAGGATGTGATCTGTCCTGGAGAAGGTTCCGTGTGCACTTGAGAAAAAGGTGAAATTCACTGTTTTGGGGTGAAATGTCCTATAGATAGCAATTAGGTCTAACTGGTCTATTGTATCATTTAAAGTTTGTGTTTCCTTGTTAATTTTCTTTTTAGTTGATCTGTCCATAGGTGTGAGTGGGGTATTAAAGTCTCCCACTATTATTGTGTTATTGTTAATTTCCCCTTTTCATACTTGTTCGCATTTATCTTACATATTGCAGTGCTCCTATGTTGGGTGCATATATAATTGTTCTATCTTCTTCTTGGATTGATCCTTTGATCATTATGTAGTGTCCTTTTTGTCTCTTTTCACAGCCTTTATTTTAAAGTCTATTTTATTTGACATGAGTATTGCTACTCCTGCTTTCTTTTGGTCTCCATTTGTGTGGAATATCTTTTTCCAGCCCTTCACTTTCAGTCTGTATGTTTCCCTTGTTTTGAGGTGGGTCTCTTGTACAACATATATAGGGGTCTTGTTTTGCTATCCATTCATCCAGTGTTTGTCTTTTGGTTGGGGCATTCAACCCATTTACATTTAAGGTAATTATTGATAAGTATGATCCCCTTGTCATTTACTTTGTTGTTTTGGGTTCAAGTTTATACACCCTTTCTGTGTTTCCTGTCTAGAGAAGATCCTTAAGCATTTGTTGGAGAGCTGGTTTGGTGGTGCTGAATTCTCTCAGCTTTTGCTTGTCTCTGAAGCTTTTGATTTCTCCTTCATATTTGAATGAGCTCCTTGCTGGGTACAGTAATCTGGGCTGTAGGTTATTTTCTTTCATCACTTTTTAAAGTATGTCTTGCCATTCCCTTCTGGCCTGAAGAGTTTCTGTTGAAAGATCAGCTGTTATCCTTATGGGAATCCCCTTGTGTGGTATTTGTTGTTTTTCCCTTGCTGTTTTTAATATTTGTTCTTTGTGTTAGATCTTCGTTGATTTGATTAATATGTGTCTTGGGTGTTTCATCTTGGGTTTATCCTGTTTGGGAGTTTCTGGGTTTCTTGGACTTGGGCAACTATTTCCTTCCCCATTTTAGGGAAGTTTTCAACTACTATCTCCTCAAGTATTACCTTCTTTTTGTCTTCTTCTTCTGGGACTCCTGTGATTCAAATGTTGGGGCTTTTACCATTGTCCCAGAGGTCTCTGTGGTTGTCCTCATTTCTTTTCATTCGTTTTTCTTTTTTCCTCTCTGCTTCACTTATTTCTACCATTCTATCTTCTACCTCACTAATCCTATCTTCTGCCTCTGTTATTCTACTGTTGGTTCCCTCCAGAGTGTTTTTGATCTCATTTATTGCATTATTCATTATATACTGACTTTTAAAATTTCTTCTAGGTCCTTGTTAAACCTTTCTTGCACCTTCTCAATCCTTGTCTCCAGGCTGTTTATCTGTAACTCCATTTTGTTTTCAAGACTTTGGATCATTTTCACTATCATTATTCTGAATTCTTTACGAGGTAGGTTCCCTATCTCTTCATCTTTTGTTTGGTTTGGTGGGCATTTATCCTGTTCCTTTACCTGCTGAATATTTCTCTGCCTTTTCATCTTGTTTAGATTGCTGTGTTTGGGGTGGCCTTTCTGTATTCTGGCAGTTTGCAGTTCCTCTTTATTGTGGAGGTTCCTCACTGTGGGTGGGGTTGTAAGGGTGGCTTGTCAAGGTTTCCTGGTTAGGGAAGCTTGTGTCGGTGTTCTGGTGGCTAGAGCTGGGTTTCTTCTCTCTGGAGTGCAATGAAGTATCCAGTAGTGAGTTTTGAGATGTCAGTGGGTTTGCTGTGACTTTGGGCAGCCTGTATATTGAAGCTCGGGGATACGTTCCTGTGTTGCTGGAGAATTTGCATGGTATGTCTTACTCTGGAACTTGCTGGCTCTTGAGTGGTGCTTGGTTTCCGTGTAGGTATGGAGGGTTTTGGATGAGCTCTTATCAATTAATGTTCCGTGGAGTCAGGAGTTTTCTGGTATTCTCAGGATTTGGACTTAAGCCTCCTGCCTCTCGATTTGTCTTATTCTTACAGTAACCTCAAGACTTCTCCATCTATACAGCACCGATGATAAAACATCTAGGTTAATGATAAAAAGTTTCTCCACAGTGAGGGACATCCGGAGAGGTTCACAGAGTTACAGGGAGAAGAGAAGAGGGAGGAGGGAGATAGAGGTGACCAGGAGGAGAACAGGTGGAATCAGAAAGGGAGAGAGCAAGTTAGCCAGTAATCAATTCCCTAAGTGTTCTCCACAGCCTGGAACATACAAAGAGCTTCACAGAGTTGGGTAGAGAAGGGGGAGGGAGGAGATAGAGGCAACCTGGTGGAGAAAAAGGAGAGTCAAAAGAGGGAGAGAGCAATCAAGCCAGTAATCACACTCCCAAGTAAAAATGGGTACTGAAGATTGGGTTCTTAAAGGTCAAAAGTGATAACAAATACCAAAAAGCAAAGATTAAAAATCTAGAGGTTAGACTCAAAAATACAATATTAAAAAAACAAAACAAAGTCACAGAAATTATATATATGAAGTTTGCTTTAAAAATAGGGTCTTTTTTTTGACAAGATAATAGATTATAAAAATGAAAATTGAAGGAGTAATAGAGGACTTAAAAATAAAAAAAATTTTAATTTAAGAAATGATAATAGTAAAAATATATCTAAGAATTTCTCTGGAGCTGTTGCGGACAGTGTGGGGTCAGTTCAGTTTCAGGTAGTTCCTTGATCCGGCTTACACTTCTCGAGATCTCTAGGCCCCTTGCAGTGTAGTTGGTGCTAAGTGCAGGGTTTTAAGCTGTTGCACCTGCCCCTTCCAAAGCGGTTCCCTCTGTTTATTTTAGCTTCTCCTGTTTGCTGGTCTCTTCAGTGTTTGATTTCCGCCCTGACACAAGGGGGAGAAGGTGGTCACTTATTTAGGCTCACTTGTTCAGTCGTGCTGTGGGGAGGGAGGAACACTGGGAACAAATATCACTGGCGCATGGGGAGTGCGCGCACTGTCAGCCGCTCTGGGTTTGTCCTGCTCACGGCGTGGGTGCTTTCATGGTCTACACTGCTCAGGCTCTGGGTTGCTCTGCCGGGAACTGTCTGAGGCGGGCCCTGGGTTGCCTGCACTTTCCAGGTCTAAGCCGCTCAGGTTCAGGTTCTCGGGTACTCCACAAAGGCGCAGACTCAGCTGGGCCTGCGTTTTGTGCCCTTCCCAGGTCCGAGCAGCTCAGGTGACCAGGTGCTTGGGGAGCGCAGTCGCCCCCAGGTGGGGGCGGGGGTGTCTTATCGCCTCCCCCACCCCAGCCGCTCAGTTTTCTGGGTGTACAATGGGTGCACCTTCTCAGGTGTGCTGTGTCTCCTGGGGAGCTGACCTCTGCTGCAACCCTACAGGCAGAGGTCAACCATCCAGAATCCCAAGAACTCTCGGTTAGCAGCAGAGCCTGCTTGCAGTTTGGTAGAGGATGCCTCTCTGGGGCCAGGATTGCCCCTTTCCAGCTCTGGATGCTCCCCGCCCTCCGCTTGTCTCCCGCTGAGGATGGGCCGGTCTGCAGCCCGCTAGCTCTCCTCTGGTATTCGCTCAGTCCATTGTTCTGTGAGCGAGCCTGGCAGTGCCTCAGGTTAGGGCTTTTCACAGGACAATTCTTTCTCTCTTTCTGGCTATCCCACAGTTTGGGTTGCTATCTCAAGTTAGTTCCCTCAGATTGCCCTCAGGGCATTCGCAATGCAGCCCACCCTCCCTGTTCAGCCCCCGCTTGCTGGTGGCGGCTGTGAGTTGCTGTTAGGCACGTAATCTGTGGGGTTTAATTATTTATTTTTCCTTCTAGTTATGTTGCATTCTGGGATTCCAAGATTCCCCACAGACCCGCCGGTGAGTGTTTCCTGGTGTTAGGAAACTTCTCCTCTTTTAAGACTCCCTTCCCGGGACAGATCTCCGTCCCTACCTCTTTTGTCTCTCTTTTTATCTTTTATATTTTGTCCTGAAGGACAGATCTCCATCCCTACCTCTTTTGTCTTTTTATCTATTTTGTCCTACCTCTGTTCGAAGACAATGGGCTGCCTTTCTGGGTGCCTGATGTCCTCTGCCAGCGTTCAAATGTTCTTTCGATGAATTTGTCGGGGAGAAAGCGGTCTCCTGGTCCTATTCCTCTGCCGTGTTAGGACCGCCCCCAACCCCCGTATCCATTTTAAAGTTACAACTATAAATGGTGTCATATAATACTTGCAATTATCTGGCAAACTTGACTAGTATGGTCACCTCTGGTCCATCCATGTTGCTGTAGGTAGAGATCTCATTCTTTGACCCAACAGTCCGTCATGTGGGTGGTGCATGTCTTCTTTTGTGTGTATTCTGAAGGTGGACAGATGGGGGGTTCACATGCCTGTTGCAGGTAGATGGGAAAAGGCCAGTGGACTCCGTGTGTGACTTGTCAATGGTTTTCTCTTTGGACAGACAAGCAGGAGGGGCATTGCCGGACCTTCGGGGAGCTGCACCTTTCCTTTCCTAAGGACCTTCTCTACTTCTCTCCATACTGGCTGTGAGAAATTTACCTTTCCACGCATACATTGCACAGGGTCCCTTCTCTCCAGGCCCCCTCCATCATATATTCTGTGTAGTCTCTCTAATGACTGGTGCCAGGGGATACCTCCTTGTAGATTTCATTTTGCATTTCTCTCAGCACTAGAGATGCCTCCCCCGCCACCCAGGGGTTTTAAAAAGCAAAACACAGGTTGAGTGAACTTTCCCCTTTTGAACTTGGTTTGTCGCAGGTTGGTCCATTTTTGAATTTGTCTTTGATTACCTCATGCAGTTTCTTGAGAGCTATGGTGTTTCACAGCCCCTGAAGCCTTTTTGCATGTTAAATACCCAGAAGCACAGGGTTTAAGGCTGTTGCTCCTAGAAACGGCCACAAGGCGGCAGCACTTCTGCGTCAGCTCTCTGGTAACCTAAGTAACCAGAGTCTGGAGAATGTCTTGTTTCTTGCCTGTCAATCAGGTGGAAAGTGCCCTAACAGACACCCAAGGGCTTGTGTCTCATTTCTCCTGGCTCCATGAACTTCTAGACAGATCCCAACACCTGCGCCGGTGGTATGCAACTGAGGGACTGTAAGGAAGGAGGCTAGAGGTACCTATTCACCAGAAGCCATGAAGACTGGGGGGCTTGCTCTCCTTGCCCAGGGAGTCCACCACCCTTTAGCTGTGTGAGACTTGGTTTACCTGTAGGATGGCTCATGGTTTACCTGCAGAATGGCTCGACTGCATTTAGAGATCAGGGTCCCATCCAGAGGAGACCAGGTACTTCAGGTCCAAGGTGGCTTGTATGCTGGCTGCCCCATTCTCCCCTGGTCACTGGGGCCCATGGCTGTCAAAGCAGGGATCCAAGCCCCCTCTGCACTCCAGGAGATGAGCCCAACCAGAATCATTAGGCCTGAGTGAAACAGAGGAGGTGTTTTTACACTGCATTTTTATCTTCTCCTGGAATATGGTCAGTAGGAACTGGATTCACGTTCACATTAACAAGGACCGATTTTTCTTTTGATTCTTTTGTGACGGTGTTTTTAGACTGAGTAGAGTTGTCTGTGCTGCGCAGTAGGGCCTCATTAACTGTCTATTTACATTTGTTTGTATGTAAGCGTGTACCAGTTCAGGCGAACCTCGTGATTTTTCTCTCCAACCTCGCCATCATGCTCCACCGGAAACTCTAAATGTTTTGTCTGAGGGTGGGTGTTTACATTTCCCTGTCAATTAGTTCAGTTCGGTTCATTTCCAGTTTCCACCTAGAAGTGATATCATCAGCTTGGTCTTTCTCTGACTCATCCGAGTTAGTGAGGCCTTCTCCAGGTCCAGGCATACTGTTGTCAATGGTGTGTTGTAGTTTGGTTTTCTGAGTAATAGCCTGTTGTATACATGGGGTCGTCTTTGTATAAGATGTATGTGTACGTCGTCTTTGTTCTACTATCGCTGGACAATAGTTTGCATGCTGTGCCCGTTGTAGGTAGGTGGGAAAAGGCCAAGGGAGGGAGTGTGTGGTCCTCACTGTGGATCTTCTCTTTGAACAGGAAAGTAGGAGTGCTTGGCCAGATGTGCGGAGCTGTAGCTCTCCTTTCTTAACGAGCTTCTTTCCTTCTCTCTATACTGGCTCTGAGCAATTTACCTTTCCACAAACACCTTGCTCAGGGTACCTGTTCTCCAGGCCCTCTCCATCATGTATTGTTTGTAGGATTTTTGATGATTTGTGTCAGAGGTACCTTGTTGTAGATTTCATTTGCATTTCTCTAAGCAATGGAAATGCTGAGCACCTTCTCAGGTGCTTTAAAAAGAAAAACACAGGTTGAGTGAACTTTCTCCCTTTGAAACTGGCATGTGGCAAGCAGACTCTTATGAATTTTTCTTCCATTACCTCCTACAGAACTTCATGAGAGCCGTGGTCTTTCACACCCTCCAAGCTTTTTGCTTATTAAGTACCCAGAAACATAGGTTTTACCTTAGGGTCACAAAGAGTCAGACATAACTGAGTGACTTCACTTTCAACATAGGTTTTAAAGTTGTTGATCCTAGAAACAGCCACTGTCAAACTTGGGATCCAAGCTACCTCAGGGCTCCAAGATATGACCCCAGACCAGACCAGTTAGGCCTGAATGGAAAAGAGGGGGCATTTCTAAAGTGGATTCAAGTTCTGAGTTGAATGGGAACTGGACTCAGATTCAAACGTACATGGAATGACTGTTGTTTGGATTCTTTGGGACATAGTTATTTGCAGAGTGAAGAGAGTTATCTGTGTTCCACTGCAGGGTCTCCTAAATCATCTATGTTAAACATATATACAAATGCATGCATCAGTGTGCAGCTGTGAACTCCGAGCTCGTAATTCCCCTCTCCACCCTCCCCATCTTGCCCCTTTGAACAGTTTGTTTTTCTGAAATTGGCTGTTTCCATCTCCCGGTGTGTTATCTTGTCCGGGTCCATCCAGACACTCGTCAGGCCTGTGCTGTTGGGTTATCTGAGCAGCAGTCCGTTGTTTATATGAGGCCCATCTTCTTTATCCTTTCTTCTGTCGCTGGGCATTCTGGTAGTTTCCATGCCTTGCCTGCTGCAGGCAGATGGGCAAAGGCCAGGGGAGAGCGTGCGTGTGTGTTTTCGAACGATGGTCTCCTCTCCCCACATGCAAGCAGGAGTGGGGCTGCCGGAGCTTTAGGGAGCTGCACCCTCCTTCCCTAAGGGCTTCGTCACTTCTCTGCATACTGTGAGCCACTCAGCTTTCCACAAACACCTTCCTCAGAGTCACTTTTCTCCACACCCTCTCCATCAGATATTCTGTGTCGTCTCTGATGACAGGTGCCAGGAGATACTGGGCATCTTTTCAGGGACCTAAAAAAAAATAACGCAAGTTCACTCTACTTCATCCTTTGACGCTGGCTTGTTGCCAGTTTGTCCCAGTTGACTTTTTATGGGCTCACCTCCTGCAGTAGATTTCTTGGGAGCTGTGGTCACGCACAGCCCCTGGAGCCTTGTGCATATAAAGTAACCAGAAGCATAGCGCTGCAGGCAGCCGTTCATACAGGCGGCCACAAGGCGGCAGCACTTTTTCATCCCCACTCTGGTCTCCCAGGTAACAGAGTCTGGGAGAAAAAGCCTTGTTCCCGAGATGTCAATCAAAAGTCAAGAGTGACGAATAGGCACCCAAGGTGGGTCTCGTTTCTCCTTGCCCCTTGGGAATTCAAGACTGATTCCAAGGCCTGCACCAGTGGCATGCAGTTCAGGAGCTCTAAGAAGCACCTCTGCTCCAGGAGCTCTAAGAAGCAGGGCAAAGCACCTCTGCCCCAGGAGCCATGAAGGCTGGGTGACTTTTCACTCTGCCCTGGGATACACCATCCTTTAGCCATAGGAGGTTTGCTGTACCTGCAGGAAGGCTCATCTGATTGGGTCTCATCCAGGGCTTACCAGGCACTTAAGGTCTGCTGTGGCCTCCATGGAAGGCTGTCACTTTCTCCCCATTTAGGGGAAATCGTGACTTTCTTGAGGAGTCATGGCCACTTCCGGTTCCAGGATATGACCCCATTTCAGACTGTGTATTCCTGAATGGAAAAGAGGAAGTATTTCTAAAGTAATTCACTTTTCCTCATCTCCTAGAGTACGATCAGTTAACAGTGCCCTGCTGAGATCATTAGTAACTGGACTCAGTATCACATATACAAGGACCATATTATCTCTGGATTTTGGGAGACAGTCATTTGTGAGTGAGTACAGTTATCCCTGCACTACAGTAGGCCCTCGTTTACTGTCTATTTAAGATACAGATACATGCATAACATATATATACCCCCCCGCCAAGTACCCGTGAATCCCACCTCCTGCTTTCCCTCTCCACCCTCCACATTAGCCGTGTTAGAAACACTCAGTTTCTTTCCTGAAACTGACTGTTTCCAGCTCCTCGGTGTGTTAGCTCCATTCTGTTAGTGTCCACCTGTAGGTGGTATCGTATGTGCTTGCTCTTTCTCTGTCTGGCCTCTAGCTATGAGATCCTGTCCGGGTCCATCCAGACTCTCGTCAGGCCTGTGCTGTTGGGTTATCTGAGCAGCAGTCCGTTGTTTATATGAGGCCCATCTTCTTTGTCCTTTCTTCTGTCGCTGGGCATTCCGGTAGTTTCCACGCCTTGCCTGCTGCAGGTAGATGGGCAAAGGCCAGTGGAGCGCGTGCATGTGTTTCCAAACGACGGTCTCCTCTCCCTAATGCAAGCAGGAGTGGGGCTGCCGGAGCTTTAGGGAGCTGCACCTTCCTTTCCTAAGGGCCTCGTCACTTCTCTGCATACTGTGAGCCACTCAGCTTTCCACAAACACCTTCCTCAGTCACTTTTCTCCACACCCTCCCCATCAGATACTCTGTGTCGTCTCTCTGATGACAGGTGCCAGGAGATACTCTTGTAGATCTCACCTTCCTTTCTCTAAGCACTGGAGATACTGGGCATCTTTCCAGGGATTTTAAAAAGGAAAGCACAGTTCACTCTTCTTCATGCTTTGGCACAGCCTTGTCGCCAGTTGGCCCTAGTTGATGTTTTCGTCCCTCACGTCCTGCAGTAATTTCTTGGGAGCCTGGTCACTCACAGCCCCTCAAGCCTTGTGCACATTAGGTACGCACAAGGATAGCGTTTCAGGCTGCTGTTCAAGGAGACGGCCACAAGGAGGCAGCACCTCCCCCCAACTCCTCTCACCAGGGCAACCAGAGTCGGGGAGAAAGCCTTGTTCCTGGGATGTCAATTAGGTCGCGAGCTCCCGGATAGACATCGAAGGTGGGCCCCATTTTCTTCTCCCCATGAAGCTCTAGACCAATTCCAAGCCCTGCACCAGTGTTGTGGTTCGCCAGTTCTAAGGAGGAGGGCAAAGCTACCTCTGCTCCAGGAGCCATGAAGACAGGCGGGCTTTCCCGCTCACTCTGCCCCGGGACACAGCATCCTCTGGCTGTGGGAGGCTTGGTGTACCTGCAGGAAGGCTCGTTTGGAAATAGATTGGGTTCCCATCTAGGGGATACTAGGAACTACAGGTCCGCAGTGGCCTCCTTGGAAGGCTGTCACTTCCTGCCTTCCTCAGGTCGGGGTGGGGGGGGGGCGACTCATGACTTTCCACTGAGGAATCCCAGGCACCTCAGGTGCCAGGATATACCCCAGGCTTAATCAGTTAAGCCTGATTTCAAACAGGATGCATTCTTAACCTCTCAGAGGAACTGGACCCACCTTTCAGTATGCCTGCAGTGATTTTCCTCCACCTACTTCCCTATGCTTCTGTGTCCTTAGCTGTGCCTTCACCATCTCAACTCCTAGGTCACCTCCTCAGTCCTGATTAGGAAGCAACAATTATTCCAAGCTGTGAATACTTTATTAGTAGAGAATGATGTAAGTTCTGGCAGAAAAAGCACACTCAGTGTTTGAAGCAGTTAAGAGTCAGGTATGAGGTCTCGACAGGTGACAATTCTCTCTAGCCTGGGTCAAGCTTGGGTGCTGCTGTGTAGATGGAAGATCCAACCTCAAGATGTGGCTTCTCCTTGCCGATTTCAAGGTGCCCCAAGTACCTTAGCAGCAGGGGTCTTGAGGGAGTCCTAACTTCCCTGGGTGTGTACCTGTGTGTTCCTGCCTCGCACAGGCTGTCCAAGGCACTGGCCTGGCTTTCATCGTCTACACGGAGGCCATCAAGAACATGAAGGTGTCGCAGCTGTGGTCCGTGCTCTACTTCTTCATGCTGCTGCTGCTGGGCATTGGGAGCATGCTGGGCAACACGGCCGCCATCCTCACCCCTCTCACGGATAGCAAGGTCATCTCCAGCTACCTGCCCAAGGAGGCCATCTCCGGTGAGTGGGCCAGGCACCCAGGCGGTGGGGCTCGGGGGGCTGAGCAGAGGCGCAGTCCTCAGGATGCACCTGCTCCGGGAGTCCTGCCGCAGCTGTCAGGCGCTCTGGGAATGTAATTCACCCCACGTCTGGTCCTCCACATCATGGGCAAGTCAAGTGGTCACCCCAACCTGCAGCAAAGGCCAGGCTCCCCACCATGGCCCTCCAAGCTCTCCAGGCATTCAGAGAACCTGCTTTTGTCTGTGCTGACCTAAGAATAACAATGACAATTTGTACATTTCTTAAGCACACTCTCATGACCCACCACCGAGTCAAGGTACAGAGCCTTTCTCTCCTGAGCGCCCCTTCCCGCTGGGTCCAGGCGGCACGCCCCGCCCCAGCAGCCGCCTCTGCTCTGAACGCTGCCATGTGAGGTTGCCCCTGCTCTCACACTGCACTTACCCTTTCTGTCTCTTGTCGTCATTCAGACTCAGTCTGTGAAACCCACTCTGGTTCAGTTCAGTTCAGTCGACTCTGCGACCCCATGGACTGCAGCACACCAGGCCTCCCTGTCCATCACCAACTCCTGGAGTTTACTCAAACTCATCTCCATTGAGTCGGTGATGCCATCCAACCATCGAATCCTCTGTCATCCCCTTCTTCCACCTTCAATCTTTCCCAGCATCTGGGTCTTTTCCAATGAATCAGTTCTTCGCATCAGGTGGCCAAAGTATTGGAGTTTCAGCTTCAGTCCTTCCAATAAATATTCAGGACTGATTTCCTTTAAGATGGATTGCTTCAATCTCCTTGCAGTCCAAGGGACTCTCAAAAGTCTTCTCCAATACCACAGTCCAAAAGCATCAATTTTTTGGCACTCAGCTTTCTTTATAGTCCACCTCTCACATCCATACACTCTGTGGCAAGTAGTAATCATCTATCTCTTTTCTATGAAAAGAGCGAACAGCCCACACACGACAACTTATCTGCCCACTCTGCTCTTGGTGGACAAGCATGCCTCTCCACTCCACTCCACCACCCCTGTGCTCCTCTCCAACCCACCGTGTCTGGAGGACCCTGGAACCCCCAAGCCCTGCCTCTGACACCATTCCAGCACATCCACAAGGGCCCTCCAGCCCCAAGCCAACTCTGCTCCTGTCCGCGCCCACTGGCCTCTCTCAGGAGCCAGCACTGTGTGGCTGCAGCTCCCTGCCAGCTCACAGCCCGTTCTCCCCTCAGGACAGCGGGGGAAGGGGGGGGGCTCACGGCGGGTGACAGTGGAGGGGTGAGCGTTAGGATCTGATACTTTTTTTGGGGTGGGGGGAGGGTGTCTGAATTCCATCACCGCTTCTTTCTGTGCTGTGTGATGTTGGGAAAGTTACCCGACATCTCTGAGCTTTGGCTCACCCCACCCTATAAAAGGGGGCTCAACTCCTGCTACCTGACTCATAGCCTTCAGGAGCCGACAGGGGACAAATGCCTAAGGCGCCGTGGGATCTCAGTCAGCGTTTATTTCTCCTCTTCCCCTCTCTTCCGGTCAGATGTCAGTTCTCCACTGGGAGTCCTGCAGCTCAACTCTCCTCCCCTCTAATTCACCTCCCCCAAGCTCGGAGGTTGAGTCGCTGGGATAAACAACATAAGCAGGCCCACAGCCCAGATGAGACCACTTAGACAACAGTGCGCCCAGTTTTACCTTTTACACTGGGTCGGGCGTCCTCTGCCAGAACCCGCCCCCCCCCACCCCCACCCCGCGCCCCTCGCTGTGAACGAGCGTCAGGAAGTCCTGTTGACCAGCCTCCCGCCGCCTTGGCCCCCTGGGAAGCTGGGTGCGCAGGCGCGGCTGCAGGCGGGTAAGCAGGGGTGTTGTGGCCCCAGGTCTGGTGTGCCTCGCCAACTGTGCCATCGGCATGCTGTTCACCATGGAGGCCGGCAGCTACTGGTTCGACATCTTCAACGACTACGCTGCCACCCTGTCCCTGCTGCTCATCGTCCTGGTGGAGACGGTCGCCGTGTGCTACCTGTACGGGCTGAGCAGGTACAGCTGCGCGGGAAATGCACGCACGAAGGCCATGACTCCCAGCACTTTCTCCGTGTGTAGTTTCAACAATCCCGGAGAAGCCTCTCCAGTCTGCTGTAGGACAGACACTGTCAGGCTAGTTTTGAATTCAGGCAAGGGTCAAGTTATGAGAAACAAAGAGAGGGCCCGCAGACACGATGGACATCACAGTGGTGGGCTGCAGGCGCTACGGCTGCTGATAGGCAGGAGGGACGGGGCAGGGCTGCCCTCAGGGCCCCCCGGGGCTGAGGACGGCTTCACGGGCGTCTCACCAGGCCCTCTGTGCCCGCTGGCGCCAGGCGCTGCCCTCCTGTCCACAGCAGTGGCCTCTACCTGGAGGCTGGCACCAGGGGCGTGTCCTCTGATGGCCACTCACCTGTGGGCGGTCGCTTTGCCCCCTTGGTGGCAGCCTGTGCCCTTCTCCCCTCCCCCAGGACCCCTGTCCCTAGGAGAGAGGGCCCCCATGGTCATGTTCAAGCACCAGTGCCCAGCACAGAAGCTTCCTAAGCACAGAGGGCTCCGTGGCCTGGACCGCCTGCCTCCAACAGCACTCCAGACTTTCTCTCCCCGCTCTCCAAACAGATTTGAAAGCGACCTCAAGGCCATGACTGGACACGCCCTGAACTGGTACTGGAAGGCCATGTGGGGCGGTGTGAGCCCGCTGCTCATCATCAGCCTCTTCATCTTCTACCTGAGCGACTACATCATCACGGGGACCCTGCAGTACCAGGCCTGGGACGCCGCCCAGGTAACTGCCACCTCGGGGGTCTCGCTTTCTGAAACCAAGTGCCTCTCCAGAACAGGGGTGGTTATTTGTCACAACGGGGAATCATCATCCAGGTCCTTGCTTTCCTCAGTTTTTGTTGGAGCGTGGTTGCTTGACGATGTTGCATTAGTTTCTGCTGCAGGACAAAGTGAATCAGTCACACACAGATCCTTTTTTTTTGCACTTTCTTCCCATTTAGGTCGCCAGAGCTCTGAGTAGAGCTCCTTTTGCTAAGAGCAGGTTATCATTAGTTATCTATTTATACACCGTATTATATATGTCAATTCCAACCTCCCAATTCATCCCACCCTGCTCTCCTGCTGATACCTCACTGTCGTTCTCATTTCTCTCGTAACTTGTGAAATCAGAGTCTTTGGTGTTTCCGAGTGTGGAATATTTTGTTCTGATTCTGTGAAAATTTCCTCGGTAGACTGACAGCGACTGCAGTGAATCTGTGGACTGCTTGGGGTAGTATAGTCATTTTCACAGTAGAGAGTCTTTCAGTCCAAGAACACGGGAGATCTCTGTTTGTGTCATCTTTGATTTCTTTCATCACGGTTTTAGTTTTCTGAGTATAAGTCTTTTGCCTCCTCAGGCAGGTTTATTCCTAGGTATTCTATTCCTTCTGTTGTGATGGTGAATGGAATTCTTTGTTTCTCTTTCCAGTCTTTTGTTAGTGTACAGGGATGCAAGAGATTTCTGTGCATTAACTTTGTATCCTGCAACTTTAACAAAGTCGCTGATTAGCACCAGTAGTTTTCTGGTGGCTCTTTAGGACTTGCAGATGACATACTATACACAGAGAACAGTGATCGTTTACCTTCTTTTCCAGTTTGTATTTTTTTCCTCTCTGATCACTGTGGCTAGGGCTTCCCAAACTGTACTGAATACACCTACTACAGCACAGCGCAGGGAACTCTGTTCCCTGTTATGTGGCGGCCTGGGTGGGAGGGGAGTCTGGAGAGAATGGATACCTATGTATGTACGGCTGAGCCCCTTTGCTCTCCACCTGAAACTATCACAACACTGTTAACCAGCTTTACTCCAACACAAAAAGTTAAACGTAAGTGTCTCAGAAAAAGTCACAGAGGTATGGATATGAAGGTTCCCACTACTGTTGTAGCAGACACTGTCCTGCTCTCGGCATCAGGGAGTCCATCCCGTCTGTGTGGACGTGGAAGTGGTTCGTGAACTCAGAGCCGAAGTGCTCGCTTTCTGTTCCGTTAGATGTACAAGCTGTTCGGCTAGAACTCTGCAAGCTTATTACCAGTCTTGGACATTTTCTTAATTTCTAATTCCTAACAGAGGGAATTAAAAGTGGGGAACAAAGTCATTAAGGGGGTGTACGCACCGATTTCAGAAGAACAGACTGAACATATACAATATACCCTTTCCCCTGATTATGAGAGAAAGAGGCTGTTATTAAGTCATAGAAATAGTAATTTGAGAGGGCAATTTATTCTGTTTACATGGAGAAGCGAACACTAGTATCTCCATCTACAAATACAAAGCAGGTCTACAAAACAGCACTTCACATGAAGCCCCCAAAACAGGTAATGGGAGGAAACTGGAATAAGCGTGGTGGGAGTGGCCATCCTTGGCCTGCTCCTGATCTTGGCGGAAATGCTTTCAGGGTTTCACCGAGAATGATGTTTGCTGTGGGTTTGTCGTTTATTGCCTTTATGATGTCGGGGAAGGTTCCCTCTTTGACTGCTCTCTGGAGCGTTTTTACTGTGAGTGAGTGCTGAGCTTTGTCAAAGCTTTTTTTTTGCATCTGAGACAGAGAACGTAAAGAGCAACAGAAGCCTGTGGGCTGCTTCCCACAGCCACACTCGGCGTGGTGTTTTGGTTTACACACCGTACGTACTTTGGTTGACAGCAGGCTCCCTCGACTCGAGTGTCCTCTGGTTCCTTGGTGGGAAGGCAGCATTTGTTGGCTTTGGGGCCTCAACTGGTTTGTTATCAATTTCGTATTTAGGGAAACATCACAAATCCTACCGACTAAGTCCATCAACCCTTCTCTTGAGACGAGAGCTGTGTCACTGGACTTAGTAGCTAACAATCCACATGGGGGTGGGTTGAACTCCATAATATTAAATGAAATTGAAAATCCAGCCCTCTGTCATCTCTGGCCACATTTCCAGGGGCCACTTGTGTCTGGGGCGGGGGGGGGGGCGGGGGCGGGCAATCCTACGGGACAGCACTGGGCAAGGGGAGCCCCTGCCCTTCGGTGCCTCTCTTGCTGCCTTTAAACACAAGCCTTTATCATTCCCATGGTCGCTCTTCACAGGGAGCCCCAAACAGCAAGCACGCTGCTTGTGTTCACCGAGGGACACGAGGGCTGGGTCTGCCCCGGGGGTAAGGACACGCGCCTCCTCCCACCGGGGGGCATCTCCTGACACTCGGGCTCTCTCCTCAGGGTCAGCTGGTGACCAAGGACTACCCGCCCCACGCCCTGGCCGTCATCGGGCTGCTCGTCGCCTCCTCCACCATGTGCATCCCGCTCGTGGCCCTGGGCACGCTCATCACACGCCGCCTCAGGCGGGGAGACCCAGCCCCTGTGGCCTGAGAGCCGGGCGCCCCGGGACCGATGCCGGCTGCTCTGTTCCAGCCCCTCACCCAAAGGTGGGCGCATCGGCTGCTGCCAGAAATTCTGACTCTGGACGCTCTCGGCCCGCGGTCTTCTCGCCGATCAGGAAGGTGAGGAGGTGACTCCCTGAGGAGGAGCCCCATCCCGCCCACCAGGCGGCCCTGTGTCCCCGCCGCCTCCCTGCCACCAGAGGCAGGATTCCCATGGCGAGTCTGGAAGGTGGCTGCTTGACGGCAGCAAAGTCCAACAAGCAGGGCGCACTGTGAACTGAAATTTTTATGAAATAAAATTTTAGCAGTTTTTTTTTCTGAAGAAATCTCAGAATGTTAGAGGGCATTCATTTGTAGAGAAGTTGGGAGAAGGAGTTTTCAGTGCCTAAGATGACAGATTTCAATGTCGTCAGTGCAAAGTGAGTTCTATTCTCAGTCACGGTGAGCCTGCAATCAACTGTGTTCCTCCCTGAGAGGACAGGCTGCCCATCAAGAAAGAGGGGCTTTGCTCAGGGCTCACACAGGCGCTCATGATTCCCTCACCTGCGGCCTCTCCACGAACAACCCCAAGCCCCAGTGTCTCAGAGCCCTCACCAGCTGCCAGAGCCACTGCAAGGATGAAAGTGAAGCCAACTTTCCCACAGGTCTAAGGTAATATTTGGACATAACGACCAGCTCTTTATAGGAAAGACGATGATCACAACTTAGTCAGTGTTAATTTACCTGTATGTAAGTCTTCTAAAATGTATAGGAAGACTGGTCTCAAACAGAGCCTCCCTTAAGTGAAGACACCGTATTTATGACACGGCATTAGTCCAGCATGCAAACATCTGCTTTTCACCTGTAACAGTAAGTAGGTCAAGGTCATCCTGACTTGAGAGGGTCCCGTCCTGTCGTAACATTCCTGAATCCCATGATCTCAGTGAAGCACAGGGAGGGTCTCTGGGTCCACTGTACAGACATCTTTAAAGACACTGAAACACTCACCTGGGACATCGGCTGGAGATGGCTTTTCTTTTAAACCTTTATTTCCATGCTGTAAGCTTCCAGTTTCACCTGATGCCCAGTTACAAAAAGACCATTTGGTGGTGTGGGGTAAGCTGGAGAGTCACATGTAAATCAATGAAGTTAGGAGAGACCCTCACCCCATACACAAAAATAAACCCCAAATGACCTAAAGACTTAATATAAGACATGATACCATAAGACTCATAGAAGAGAACATAGGCAAAACATCCTCTTGACATAAACCATACCAATATTTTCTTAGGTTAGTTTCCCAAGCCAATAGAGATAAAAGCAAAAATAAAATAGGGCCTAATCAAACGTATAAGCTGTTGCACAGCAAAAGGAAACCATAAACAACCTATGGACTGGGAGAAAATATTTCCAAATGATGTTACTAACAAGGGCTTAATTTCCAAAATTTACAGATAGCTCACACAACTCAACAATAATAAAGCAACCTAACCCCAAAATGGGCAGAAGACCCAAAGACAACGTACAGATAGCCAATATGCACATGGAAAGATGCTCAACATCAGAAATGATTAGAGAAATGCAAATCAAAACTACAAATTAAAACATCACACTGGTGAGAATGACCATCATTGACAAGTCTACAAACAGCAAATGCTGGAGAGGGTGCAGCAGAAAGGGACCCTCCTACACTCTTGGTGGGAACGCACACTGTTGCAACCACCGTGGGGACCAGTATGGAGGTCCCTCACAAAACCAGAGTTGCCATATCACCCAGCAATCCCACTCCCAGGCCTATGTCCAGACAAAACTAGAATTCACAAGGGCACACGCACCTGTATGTTCTTGGCAGCACTATTCACAACAGCCAAGACCCGGTAACAACCTAAATGTCCATCAGCAGATGAATGGAGAAAGATGTGGTGCGTATATGCAGCGGAAGGTCACGGAGCCATAAAAAAGCACCTAACAATGCCGTTTACGGCAGCAGGGACGGACCGAGAGATGATCATGCTGTGCAAGCCAGAAAGAGAAAGGCAGCTATCGTGCTGCCACTCCTAAGTGGAAGCTAAACCTCGATGCAGATGAACTCATCTACGAAACAGAGACAGACCCAGAGAACCGACTTGTGGTTGCCGAGGGGGAGGGATGGTGGCCAAAGGATGACCTGGGAGTCTGGGAACACTATACAGGATGGACAAACCGCATGGTCCTACCGAAGGGCATGGGAACTGAGTTCTACATCCTGTGATAAACCATAACAGGAAAAAAACACTTGGCTTTAAAATGTATGCATTTACAAACCACATCCTGTCAGTCCTGTGAGTTCTTATCAGAGGGTTCTGCAGTGTCCAGACCCCTCAGCTGTCAGGGCTTGAAGAGTGGACATGCTCGAGAGTAGATACACAACACAGTCTGTTCCCACCACCTGACAGCTCGGCCCCCACCTCAGTCCTCAGTCACGATCCCTACAACAGAGGCCACCCCTCCTGGCGTTGTTGGTCAGCTGGGCGTCTCAGCCCCAAATGCCAGGGTCCTTAGGAGCGTGGACAAACTCTGTCCTCGAGCAGCACCGCACTCACCGCACTTGGACCTCAGGGGTCCCTGCCAGCCCGCCGGGCGCATGTGAGACTCCTGGCGCGCAGCCCACGCCGTGGACCCTGCCACCCTGAGGACCGGTGCCCCAGTGAAGAGAGATGCGGAATGGGCCAGACGCTCAGGCATGTGGACATCAAAAGTGACCTGTACAAGTCTAAGAGCACGTTTGAGCATGCAAAAGTCACTTCTCCGAAATAATTTCTGCTCACAAAAGTCAAATACAGAAGAACCATTCTTCTAGACTAATGTGCTCCAGATGAAAATGTCTCCAGTTTCAGTCAGTTTTATCCTGGTTTCTAAGAACTGCATGAAGAGCAGAACATTTCACAGTCATCCTCTTAAACCATTAGTCCTGTTTCAAAAAAGCCTTTCCTGGCTGTTTTCTAGGGACTGCACCCAAGTAGTCATCTTGGCATCCGTCCACCCTCCTCCAAGAAGCTGGAGAAAGAAGGCATATTCCATCCCTGCACCCTTAGCGGCACCATGACATCAGCACCAGGCAGGGGCTCCGGAGAGCTTTCCACTTAAACTAAGAACACAGCAACTCCTAGTGCTAAAAAAATCAGGTAGGGAGGTATTTGTGTTTTTAGCCACCGTCATAATAAAACCCTAAACAAGTATCTCTCTCGATCTTTTTGGTCATTTATGGGATGAAATCTCTAAACACAAGTTTTTCCCCTCATTATGTAAACATACTACCTAATTTTGGGAAAAAAAGGAAAATAAAGGAACAGAGAACCTGTCTAATCTCTTACGTTTGCTTCCTGACATGCACTGAAGCCACACCAGCGCAGCAGTGTGTGAAGGTCATCACCTGAGAACAGGGTCAGATGGTAACAGGAAGGGCAGCTTCCCAGAGAAAAATCAGGGAAAAAATTCTAATTTGCTGGATTTAAGCAGAATGTGAGCTTTTCTGAATTGCTGCAGAATCTTTCCAATAATTCTGAGAGAGAGGTCCTGGGCAATCTGCCCACCTCAGGATCCCTTGTTGGTTAAGGCCACAAGAACCCACTCAATAGGCCTGGGTGTGACCTCGGAACTGTCCTGAGGGGGAAAAGGTGTGTTACCTACTGTGTTAGATTTTGTTATTAGTTATTGTACATAAAAAATTAATTTATGGCTATTGCATTTTATAGACAGAAAAGCTGGGGAAAAGAACTCACCCAACATTTTCTACCGAACATTCAGGGAAAGAAAGAAAAAGAAAAAGAAAAAGAGTGGTTTAAAAAATCCTTTTGCAAGGCAAAAAGTGCACCTACAAATATGAAATTCTCAGCCAGAACTCTCTGACCAGCCTCTCCATGTCAGCCTCGTGTCCTCTGGCCACTGCCCACCTGTGCAGGGTCCACCTTTCACGGAGCCTGTGAAAACCAGCCCTGAGGAGGTTCTAGGGATAGTTCTGGTCCCTGGACTTGATCGCTGTCAGATTGTAGGAGAGAGAACAATACCAGATAATAAATGATACGATTACAGACTGCAGTCTTTTCTAAAAAGGAAACAAACGAGCCTGGTGATGGTGTGAGCGGGACAGTGCATAATATCCAGTGGCTGAGGAGGAGAAGCGGGGCCTGAATTTTGGAGAATGGACTGTAGTTCCTGGAATTGCTGAAAGGTCCATCCAGGCAGAAGCAATAGCAGTGCACGGGCCCGCACGGAGGAGGAGCAGAAAGGAGGCCTGCAGCTGGCCGAGGAGGACAGTGATGGTGGGTGGGCTTAGGGAGCAGAGGGACCAGGCCAGACGAGGCCTGGTAGCCATGACAATGAGGTCGCGTTTTCTTCAGAGAGCAGCAAAGTCTCACCCGAGGGCCTTACCGTGGGGCCCTGGGTCACCCAGCTGACACTGGAAGATGGCCAGCAGCTGTGGAGAAGGGACCAGAGGGGCTATAGATGGGCTTAGGGGTCCACGTGAGACGCGGTTGGGGTGGACACTGACATGAGGAACTGGTGGGTCTGAGGTGTATTCGGGAGGGGAGAGTTGCCAAGACTTGCTTATGGACAGGGTGCATAGTTGAAGAGAGGGATATAGTGTCACACTTACTGGGTGGATGTTGGTGGCATTTTCTGAGATGGAGAAAGCTGGGCATGGAACCAACCAGTCTACAGAGTATAAACCAAGAGCCCTGGGGAAAAAAAAACCAAAACTGTGCTAGACTGCATTAAGTTTGAGGTGACTGTGCATCGGGGGGAGGAGATGGTAGACAGCTGAACATTAGAATCTAAGCTTTGGGAAGGATCCAATCTAGAGGCGTATTTTTGGGAATCACAGTATGAAGATGCTATTCAACCACGGTTTCTCAAGGGCATCACCGGGGGCAAGTGTGTACGTGGAGAAGAGGGCTTAGGGCAGAAGGCTACAAAAACCCCCGTGTTACAGACACAGCCATGGCTTCCTTTCCATCCTTCTCACAGAAGAGGGGGTCTGTGTGCCTCCCCGAGCATCTGAATGGGCTTCTGAGTGCTCCGACCAGGGAATCTGGTGGAAGGGACGCCCTCTGATGTCAGAGGCTCGACCACACAAGCTTCCACCTGGATTACTGGACCCCTCACTCAGGCCGCCCCAAGGCTGCAGAGCCATGCGGGAGGTGCTGAGCTAACAGAACCAGTGGCACTCACCTTCTGGCCTCCTTTGTGTAGCGCCAGACCAACCTGGACCAGGGAGACCAGCTCCTCTGTCAGCTGAGAGACCCGAGTCAGCGCCCCCTGGGTCACAGGAATCACCCAGCTGAGCTCACACCCAGCTGTGACTCCTGACTCACAACACTGGGAGACTACCTTCCAGCAACAGGAAACCAGAACACAGAGAAAGTATCAATGGGTGAGAGCGTGGAGTAAAGAACCCAGGAGGAGGTGTGCTCCCAAAAGCTCAGACAGAAGGACATCTCCAGGTCTCCTAGACACGACTGACAACCTGTACTTTCTACTTCTCACCTCAGAATCTACACTTAAACCCGACTGTAACAGGAGATCAATTTAGGACATGAAATGTAAGACGATATTTTAACGGATACGGTAGCTCCGCACAGCTAGAAAAATAAATACACAAAAGGCATGCATCATTGAAAATGGTGAGTGAAGAAAGAGGAACGCCTGGGCCTTGGGCTAAAACAAAAAGGAAAGACAAAGTCATGTTCAGAATAATCAGTTAAAGGAAGTGCTAAGAACAAGCAGGCCATCTAACCAGTTCAGCCAGGGCCCGGGCAGTCGTGGCGATAATTACACGTCACAAAACTCGTTACCTGTTCCGCTCCCCGCAGTGAAACCCCATTCATGGCGCCTCTGTATGACATCCAACCCAGAGGATGGGAGCTGGACCTCCAGGAAGACCTTCCGCCTGTAGATTACCTGGGATTCTCAGCAGGTGTGTGTGTGCGTCTGCGTGGTGATCTTAGTGAACTGCCGTGTGGATGAGAATCAAGAAGTGTGAACAGACCAAGTTCAACACTCGAGTGAGGCCCAAATACAAATCTGACGCCACGTTTTTCAACTCCAAGGCCACTGCTCTCATGTGCGCCTTATCCAAAAGCAATTTCACAGGATGCTCTGTAAATAAAAATATCCCACAAACCAACAATTCTGGTGCTGCTGTGTTACACACACCCCTCTCTAAGAGTCAGTTTTCAAACCTCTGACAAGCCCAAGAGTTGAGACAACTGTGACTTTAATCTGATGTCTGCAAATGGCTCTCACCCCAGATCCCTACTGTCAAAAAAAACAAAAACAGCTATGAGTACGTAAGACTCGGGTTACTGCAAAACACCCTCCAGAGAACCCTCTGGCCCACAGACTGAGGAACCGGGGCCCCGAGCTCAGGGCAGAGCCAGGCCACCCTGCAAGAGGCGTCAGAGTGAGGACGCGTTCTCGGCCGTGGAGAAGCCCGACGCCCCTGGCGGTGGAAGGAGCCTGCGGTCCGACAGAGGCAGTGCTGTACCACAGGGTGGGGGAGTCGGCAGGCTCTCTGCTGACTCTCCCAGGAACCAGGCGGGACAAGAAAACTGGACCGCGTGTCAGATCACAGCACACAGTCCCTCCCGGGCTGTGCTCCTCCATCCGGCACCTCAGGTTTGGCCACACGACCTGCTCTGACCAATGAAATGGGAGCAGAAGGGGCTGTCACCTTCAAGCGGAAATGTCTCCCTTTCCTTCCTGCCAGGACAACTGGTCAAGTTCCCATGTGAAGCTGTCCCATCACTGGGCCCCAGAATGCAGACGGCACGTCGCAGAGCTCCAGCAGACCCTTCAAGGATACACAGAAGCAGTGGGAAATAAGCCTTTGTTTTTTTAATGCCCTTGAGATCTGTGGCTCATTTGTTACGTTACCATAACCTGATCTACCTGGACGGACACAGACCCTTTCCTTATTTTACAGGGAGGAAAAAAGACCTAAAAGGTGAAAAGATCAAAATTATGTCAGAAGGACCCCTCCACCCCCACCTTGGAGTTGAGCCATGTGGCCTTACCCAGGCACAAGCAGTGGGAGGAAATGTTTGGTAAATTCAGTACCACTGATATTGCACACTTCACCAAAAGTAACAAGAAAATGAAACGAGAAGTCACAGACTGGAAGATACATATAGTACACATAACCAGCAGAGAATTCCTCTACAAACAAGGATTCCAACAAATCTTTGAGGACAAGCAATCTTACAGAAAATGGTCAGAAGACCCAAAGGCACAGCACAGGAAACACCCGATTCTCACCAGCTCTGAATCACGACCTTGGATTGCTCCCCTCCTTCCAGGCTACGCGACCAGACCTGCAGAGAGGCCCTGCCCTGTACTCGCACCCCGCGTGGTCCCCTCCCGAGTGCGCCGACCCAGTGACTTGTTTCTAGTGCAGAGACTATGGCACATGTGAGATGAGAGGACACTTTGGAGATGAGGTGGAAGAAGACTGTGACTTACGGGCTTTGACGAACCAAACTGCCAAGATGGAGAGGCCTATGTGGCAAAGAACGTAATGTTTTAAAGATAAAAATGACCGTGCACTGCTTTGCATGATTCTTAAAATTCTGAAATAAAAAAGAATATCCCTTTGAAGACAAGGTGCAGGAAGGACACCGACATTAGTAAGAAAAGAATACGCCATTTTATTTTCACTTACAGATGAGACAGTACATGAATTTAGGGATAAAATCTCTGCAGGTTTCTGAAATATTGACACCTCAAGGTCTAACACACCAACATTAGCCCATTCACTGCAAAACAGCCACATTAGCAGTTCAGATTTGGTCTTTGTCATGGTTGTTGAAATAAGTTCTTAATGTGAAATGCCCAGTAGCATCTGACGATACATCACAGTAGACATGAGCCGAGTTTTGATATTTCCTCTTTGGAACAAATGATGCTTATTTACAAGTTAAGAGTAGGCAGTTCTAATTACTTACCCTATTGTGAGTGTTAACGACTGACTTTAAGCTACAGAGGGTTTTCCAGCTATTATTTCCTTTAGAGTTTCTAAAAGCAACAACTCTTATTAATGTTTATAAACGATAATGTTGGAAAAAAAGGTGATATTAAAATCAAGGCGCTTTTTAGAGATATTTAAGGACAACAAAAGGTATTACCATTGGAAAAAAAACTGTACATATTTTCAAGCACAACACAAATATTGCAGCAAGATTTAATTGAACTATTTTAAAATAGTGGCGACTGCACTACCTTAGATACTTTCTAGTTTTTAAACCTCATAATTACAATTTCAATATACAGTTTTCCGACTTATTAATTAGAATTATGCACAGCTTCTAAAGCATATTTTTCAGGTTTATTTATGCACATAAATTAAAGCTGTAAGTTGGTCCTTGATCTGGAGAGCGATAACTACCTGGAAGCACTAAATTTCAGACACACTTATTGATGCCAACAAAAATAATTACAGAATGAAAAGCGCCAACACTGCCGTGCGTGGACAAGCAGCTGCTGCCTCCAAGGGCAACACGGAATTCGGCATGAGACTCGCTCAGGGACCTGCATGTCTCGAAGAAAGACGCTAGGAAAGCACAAGGGCCAGGAGGGAGGAGCTGACCAACCGAGGGTGTTTCCCACGCTGGGGCAATCCCGAAGACCAAGGAGGCTTTGGACCTCTAGCATGAGGAAGACACTTTACATTCGCTGATTTCATCTATACCTTCTAAAAAAGATAGACTATATCTGAACTTCTTTCATCACACTTAAACTGCACAGCTCAAGCTGACTGAACTCGTAAGGCAGCCCAACTAGAACTCGAGAGGAACACCAGACCCTGGTCTCCTCTTTCCTACTATGTAGTCATGGACAGTTTCGTCCACTATCTGATCTATTAGGAGATTTACATGTTATGAACAGACTAGATAGCTTATCATTAAGCTGTTAAGAAAAGTCCAAAGGTATATGGAAAAGTAAGCCTGCTAATTGCAACTGCTTTTACAGTGACAATAAACTGAGCTAGAAAAATAATTTCACTGTTTCAAATGAGGGAAGAAGCTAGATTTTTTAAATATATTACTCATTCTGCAATGGCTGATTAAACTGACGATGTATAGGTTCCTTCCATTCGTGAGCTGAATTCAGGTTACATTTTAATTATAGACTAGCTTCAAATTATAAATATAACTATCCCAATAGTAAAGAGATCATCAAGGCAGTAACACCAGATCAACCCTAAGTCAACACCCCCACACCAAGCACAAGATGTGCTCCTGGATAAACGATTTACAAAGACCTCGGCTGCCGTGGAAAGCGGGTCAGTAAAGACTCCAGTTCTGCATGATGGAATCTTCCAGGCCAAGCCGCTTTCCACAGACACAAATTCAGTCTATCTTTTCTTTTTGGACCAATCTGGGAGCATCAACAAAGTCTTTGCCATTGTAAAGAATAATAAAAAATGTTCCGATGCTTGCGACTCCCCAGAAGAGCACATAGGCCAGTGTTTCTGTCCAGGTGTCACCTGTTGATTTTAAGAAACAAAAAACTGATAAATAACAAGCCATTTTATTGACACCAGTTCCAGCTTTCAGCTGTTTAGCACATCTTGACAGCATTCAAGTTTACAAACACATCCAAAGGAAAAACTTAAGAACCTCTCAGTTAAGGTTTGAACCAGTGGTTCTCTGACTCTGGCTGGCTCGAGAATCTTCTTCAGGGCTGGAAACAGTGTCAGCTGCAAGGCTCATCCCCAGCCTGTGTGCTTTGGCAGGGTTGGAGCAGGGCCCCCGAAGCTGCATTTCTCACAAGTTCCCACATTATGCTGATGCTGCTGGTCAAGGGACCACGTTTGAGAACCACTTGACTACACTTCCCTGGTGACTCAGACATTAAAGAATCCACCTGCAGTGCAGGAGAGCCGGGTTCGATCCCTGGGTCGGGAAGATCCCCCAGAGAAGGGAATGGCAATGCACTCCAGGATTCTTGGGCTTCCCTTGTGGCTCAGCTGGTAAAGAATCTGCCTGCAATGTGGGAGACCTGGGTTCGATTCCTGGGTCAGGAAGATCCTTTGGAGACAGGCAAGGCTACCCAATTCAGTATTCTGGACTGGAGAATTCCATGCACTGTCTAGTCCATGGGGTTGCAAAGAGCTGGACATGACAGAGACTTTCACTAAAAACCAAAGTAGGGGCTAGAAATCAAACACTGTCATATCTGACACCACAAAGATCATTATGTCGCAAGTAACTGACGTCAGAGATTACTATCCACAGCATCCAGTCCGTCTTCACTTGTGCAACAGGCACATTTCTACAGCTGCTCATTCTGACAGCTCTGGGTTTTAAAGCTCTCTCTGGATAAAGAGAAAGGCGGCTCCTCAAAAGTCCACCCTGGGTCGCTCCCCAAAGGGATGGTCCATTTGTCCGGCTGAGTCTCGGTCCTGACATCCCTGTTTTTGCAGATGTTCTACAGGGAAATGTGCGTATATAAAAAGACCAAGATAACTCAACAGTGGAGTAGCTCCCAGAAAAGGCATCCCCTGGGCAGTGTGTTAAACAAAGAAATCAGAGGACCAAGGGCGTGGACTGAGCCATGAGCACCACAGTCCACTGGTCCCTCCTTTTCCTTCCTGCCCCGAATGTGACACAGGCCCCCGTCCTGGCACACAGCGATGCTGCACTCGAGATGCCCTGGCCTGTTTCATACTGTGAGAGTTCTTACATTTTCAAACAGCTGCAAAAACAGTATGCAAGAGAGACCACACGTAGCTTGCAGAATCTAAAATACGTATTGTCTGGCTCTTTCCAGAAAACATACGCTAACCTGTGCCCTAGAGTAACAGGAGGGCAGCTCCTTCCCATGTTGTGACCACCTTCACTGCTGAACACTCAGGGATTACAGAGACGAACAGGTTCCGAGCCGCCCCTGGAGAAGCTGGCAGAATTAGTGTGCGGGGTGAACAGGAGGCCTTAATTCAGGAAACTTTTGCTGAGGGCTTCCTGTATCCAGTATTCTTGCATGGGAAATCCCATGGACAGAGGAGTCTGGTAGGCTACAGTCCATGGGGTCACAAAGAGTTGGGCATGGCTGAGGCAACTTAGCACGCATGCCCTGTATCCTAGGCACAGGAGGTAAGATAGTAAGTAAGACAGGTCTTTGCCTTCAAAAAGCTGCTGATGCGCTCAGAAAGATGAGCAAGTATGCAAAGCATTCCCACTCTGCCAAACTAGAAACACATGCTGGGTGCCGGGACACCATGGAGCAGAGCGCCTCCGAAGATGAAATCCCTCAGTGCTGAGGCTCATAGGAGAGGAGTGCTCTCGAGGGAGCAACACGCCGTGCTGTGGAACCCAGAAAAGGGGAGCTGAGGTCTGTGCAGGGGAGCGCAAAGGGACACTCGATGAGAGGGGAGCCTGTCAGCCCAGCGATTTCAGGACAGAGGCTGAGCCCAGCGGTGCCCTTCAGAGAGGCTGAGGCTGCACCTCCAGGCAAACACCAGCATCACCGACTCATTCTCAGAGCGCTGAATATTACTAAATAAGCAGTTAAGTAACTTAACCCCATTAGTTTAGTGACACAGGAAAACACTAAGAGGAAAAAGAAAAGCAGCAACACTCCTGTTTGTTGGCTCAGGTCCCTAGGCAATGTTTCTGTTTAAATTTAGTAAGTAATGTATTAATCTCTAATAATATTGACTTGCCCAACAATAGGTGGTTTGTTACATAAACTATACATCCATCAACGGAATACTTTGCAGCCATTCAAAATAAAAGACATGGGGAAATATTTATACTACTCAGTGAAAAAAACATTACAAAAAAGTTTATAGGATCTGCCTTTTGAAAAAAAAATACACATCTATAAAGATTAAAACATCAAAATGTTAAAGAGTAATTAGCTGATCTCTGACAGGCAAGGTGAAAACATTTTCTTTTTTGTCTAACTGTATTTTCTGTAATTACTATGTATTACTTTGGTAACGAGAAAAAAAAAGTAAAGAGCTTAAGTGGAAAAAAACACACCATCAAGCTACTGAGTATGCATTTTCCTTCCTGTCACATCTAAGGACGCACCTCACCCGCTCCCTTTGCTCGTCCAGTTTAACAGGGACACACCACGTACTGAGCAGGTGCAAACTGAAGATGCTGTACAGGAAAGTTCAACATTCTAAAAGATGAATGTGAAATCAGTGCAGACTTACCAGCCATCAGCAAACAGATAATGCACATGGAAAAGGCAACAACCATGATAATAGGCAACTGGAAAAGGAAAGAGAGAGAGAAACCATCACGTAAGATGCTAATCAATGGTTGCAAAATCAGCTTCCCTGAAAGACAACAGAACCCGTCTGCTCTAATATACAAACTACCTTTCAGCAAAACATAATTAGAGTTTTGATCATAACTGTCCAAATCTTCAAACAGATTAAAAGAAAGTGGAAGGAGGTCACCCAGATGTGTACTCAGACTCTAGGCCCCCGACTCCAGGACACCCTGCCCGCTGGCGTGAAACCCCAAAGAGGCTCTTGCAAAGTCTGGTGAACGAGTCAAAAACGAGAGACGTGTCAAACACATACATTGATTTCTACATCGCAAGTTTGCCTCCAGCAACCCTTGAACCTCGGGGGGAGCAGAGTCTCCTTGAAACAAGAGAGCCCCACACCTGTTCCGCATCTGTGTTCTCACTTAAACAGCATCTGCAGCTGGACGTCTAGGCGCTTCTGCGTCTAGGCTATGGTAAACGGCGCTGCGATGGATGCCGGGGTGCGTGTCTTTTACAACTGTGGTTTCTCAGGGCATATGCCCAACAGCGGGGCTGCTGGGTCACACGGTGGATGCATTCCTAGTTTTTAAGGACGGCATGCTTTTCTCCATAATGGCTGCAGCTAACATTCCTGCCAACAGTGAAGGAGGGCTCCCTTTCCTCCACATCCTCTCCAGCATTTACTGTTTATAGATTTTTCAAAATGTGGTACATATATACAACGGAGTATTACTCAGCCATAAAAAAAAGAACAAACCTGAGTCAGTTTTAGTGAGGTGGATGAACCCAGAGACTGTTCTACAGAGTGAAGTCAGAAAGAGAAAAACAAATACTATGTATTAACCCATATATGTGGAATCTAGAAAATGGTACTGATGAACCTATCTGCAGGGCAGGAAATACAGGTGGAGAGGAGAGGCATGTGGGTGCCGTCAGGGAGGGAGAGGCTGTGACGAGTGCAGAAGTAGCACCGACGTGCACACATGATCGTGTGCAAAATGGGAGCTGGTGGTGAGCCGCTGGGAGCCACAGGGAGCCCACGGCCCTCTGCGCTGACCTGCAGGCGGCCGGATGCCAGGAGGGGAGGGAGGCACAGCAGAGACGGGCTGTGTGTATAATTATGGCTGCTGCACACTGCTGTACAGCAGAAACCAAGACAACACTGTAAAAATTAACAAAACAACAAAATAAAGGAGCTGCCAAAGACAGTCAAGTTTGAGAGAGGACAACATTCCAAAGTTACCTCATTCTTCTCCCTGACCTGCTCCTTGGGGCAACATAAGTATTTATATTCCATTTAGAACAACACATAATGTTTTATGTCAAGGGGAGTTGGACCATCTGTACCTTCAGTCACAACTCTATTAACAACTTAAAAAACATAAAGGTTTCTTACAGCCAGGAATTTCAGATCTCTTGGAACACTTAAAGGACTATGAGATTCTAATTCATCCACTGAATAGTTCCCAAGAAATAAGTCTATGGAATCCTAGAAGAGAAAAAAAGGAAAATAATAACTCCCAAATTAGGTATGGGGAACAGTACAAAAACACAGCCACCAAATAACCACAAATTAGCATGAGAAAACAAACTTACTTGTCTAAATCCATCAGAAAAGTTGTTCTTGTAATACCGTATTAATGAGTTCCAGCCATCCATTATAAGTCCCAACTGAGTTCTCTTCCCAGTTCTAGTTAAATAAGAGGTTAAGTTTTGAGTTACAGATTTGCATATTAAATTCTCACACTGTTTATAGCCAATAACTACGTGGTAAGGAGATAAGTAAATTATAAAGATTTCTTTTTTAAAATCCTTGAATATATAAAGGAGACATCTCACAAAAGAAACTGTACTGAGTCCAAGAAATCTGCATCCTCTTTCTAAAGCATTATCACAGTAGACACAAAGGAAACATGCTCAGTTCCCCTTGCAAAGATAAGAAACAAGATGAGAAACACACAGCCCAGGCTAAGTGGTATAAAGTGAATAGACTAGAAATCTTATCCTGCTCCCAGGGAATCCATACAGCAGAAAAAGACCCAACCACATCTGTAACAAATTTAAAACGTTCCAACCTCTCACTACCCAGTGTGGTCGTTGAAACCAGCTCCAGCATCACGCAAGCACACAGTCTCAGGCCCCTCCCAGACCTGCTGAATGGGCGTGGGGTGAGTCAGGTGCAAAGTAGGTGGCTGAGAGGAGCTGAGGTGCCCTGGTGCTCAACCCCACTGTGCGCCAGAATCACCCAGGGACGCTAAGAAGCCACCGCTGCCTGGGCCTCATCTCCCCCGAGTCCCAGCTTGACGGCCTGGAGCGAGGCCCGGGCACCAGCGGGCGCTCTTGGGTGAAAGCTGCGCGAGCGATCTGCCATGCACCGGAGCGTGCGGTCCAGCGCGCGGCTTACCTGGTAAAGTCCGTCTTCAAGGCACCGGTTCCCGCGTACTGTTTGGCACAAGCATTTGCATTGTCAGCCCAGGCTGTGGAGGGGCAAAAAGAGGAAAAATCAGTTAATAACCATTAACAACCAATGCTTTAAATCCAAAATGTTTATTTCAACATTTGAATGACCTTGCCTCTGTTCAAGAAATGACCTACCATTTTTGTAAATCTTCTCAAATTCATCTTGTTCTTCAAGCTTTTGTCCCACATGCAAAACTCCTAGTCTCTGGAATAAGAATCATACCCATGTTTACATGTTAACAGATTTCAGCATAGTCTCCACAGAGTCTCATGTGCTTGCGTTTTCCCTGTAACACAGCCCTCTGCTGCTCAGCCCGGCTGCAAAGCCTCTCTCTGGGCTCCCATCCGCCCACAGCCCCTCTCTCCCCTGAGCCCCAGCCCACAGCACCCGCAGCAGGACTGTGTAAACCCAGAGACAGGGGCAGAGGTAAAGGCGGGGAGTATGCAGTCAGCGCTCCCTCCTTCCCTGCCCCCGCCCCCAACCTCCCATCACCTGGACCCTCTGCCCGCCTCACAATGCACCACCCAGACTGCTGACCTCCGCACTTACCCCTAGCCAGGGGCCCTTTGAGAACTAGAGGAATGCTACCCCCTCCCTCCCCACAAACTGCACAGAAGCACAGCCCTCTGCATATCATCTCACAGGACTCCGGGCAGCCCGAGTCTCTCTGCGGACTCCCCTGTGGAGTTCACTGACCACAGACTGGACTCCTACCTTGGCCTTTGTTTCGGACCCGCAACCCTCTTAGAGCCACTGTCCTCACTGCTCGCCTCCGATGGCCTCTCCCTCACTCCCCCAGCACAGGGCCTGCCCACCCCAGTGACTATCCTCACTGCTCGCCTCCGATGGCCTCTCCCTCACTCCCCCAGCACAGGGTGTGCCCACCCCAGTGACCGGCCCTCTCTGGAAGGGGACAGGCACAGCTGGAGGCCCCACGTCAGCGGACCCTGAGGCTGGAGAGGCTCCTGCCCCAAGGCTCTCTGCAGGCTGCTGAGCTTTCATAGGACTGTTTTTAGCATGTAAATTAGTTAAATACAGATTACAGTCCAATAGATTTCTGTTAGCCAGCCTTGGAAGCAACCAGTCTCAATATGGTTTCTGTTGAAAAATATCCTCTGAAGTAAATCCATCAGACTGATGAGGACACATATCACACAAGCTAGAGTACTCAAAGGCGGTGCCCACGCCTTCAGCATGGCCACGCGAGGGCTCGGGGAGGCATTTTACTCCACAATTCTTCCCCGAGTTCCACAGAACTGCCATAAACAAAGATGAATGCTTACAAATTATTTAGGCAGGAAATCATCTTGGATGCATTTTGTTTGCTCCCTACAACAAACACCACTGCGGTCTGGAAATCTAGGCTGTATGTATTTTTAACTCCATATATAAACAAAAGAAAACTATTTATACCTACTCTTTCTCAACAACACAGTCACACTGGTGAAGCAAAGCTGTGTCACCAAGTATTTTCCTGGGTGTTAACATCCCTTGCCAACAGTAAAAGAGATGCAGACAAAACGACCTAGAGGCCCTACTCTGTGCCGCTAGAAAGGAAACCTTCCTAAATAAAAGTAACGCTAGCAAGACTCTTTTATTGTTGCTGGTAAGTATTAGGGGTACACTGGTGCAACCCTCTTGGAAAGCATGCATGCACGCAAAGTCGCTTCAGGCGAGTCAAACTCTTTGCAACCCTATGGACTTCGGCCCGCCAGGCTCCTCTCTCCATGGGATTCTCCAGGCAAGGATACTGGAGTGGGGTGCCATGCTCTCCTCCAGGGGACCTTCCAGACCCAGGGATCAGACCCACGTCTCTTATGTCTCCTGCACTGGCGGGCAGTGCCACCTGGGAAGCCCCTGGGAAAGTGCGGATTCTCTTTAGCCCAGCAGGAGCTAACTCAAAGGAAATAACCCAGGCTAATAATATTATACACAAGTATACGCTCTACAATCTTATTTATAAGCCAAAAATGTAGCAACCGAAATGGCTTAGTGAATTACAGCACAACGGTACAACTCTTAAAAAACTATAATGCTAGAGCAAAACAGCGAACTTTAAAACTGTATACACACACTGACCGTGGTCATGCACAAACTACACCCGTGGACGCCAGGACACAAAACCACAAAGAGCCGTGTTAGGGCACATGGATGTGCTTTATTCCTGGTTTTCAAAAATTGCTTACTTAATAAAAGAAAAAACAGCGCGTGCACCTGAAGCTGGGCCTGAAGTGAACGGCGAGCCAGCAGGCTCTGGATCACGTTGGTTCTGTCCAGACAGTCCATGCAGTTGCTGCGGAACACGCCCTCCTGGTTACTCAGCACCGCGCCGGCTGGGTCTACTAGAAAATAACTAAAACATATTTGTATAAACATTCTCATACCAAAGCCAGCCAAGCGATCTTCCCAACCCAGGGATCGAACCCAGGTCTCCCGCGCTGCAGGCAGATTCTTTCCCAGCTGAGCCACAAGGGAAGCCCAAGAATACTGGGGTGGGTAGCCTACCCCTTCTCCAGGGGATCTTCCCCACCCAGTAATCGAACCAGGGTCTCCTGCATTGCAGGCGGATTCTTCTCTGGGCTATCAGAGAAGCCCTCCCACTAAGGACAGTCCTCCTATAACACAGGTCTATGTCAGAAACATTATTAAAGCCGGTACATTAGCGGACAGACAGGAAATGTACAGTTCAGGTATATTTGATCACCAAAGACCAAGAGGAAGTGTGAACAGAACAGGCAAGACAGACCATCTCAAAACCACCACAGCATCCAGGTCACTTCACCCGACAGACGTGAGGAAGGAGTCGGGAGTACTGCAGCAGATGCCTCGGGCCACACCATGTCTCCCCAAGGCCACAAGGGGGCTTCCTTTGACCTAGCGCAACTATGACCCATTCCTCCGTCCCCTGTGCTGGGTCAGAACTCCCTGAGTTGTTCATCAGAAATGAACATGCTTGACCTTCATTTTTAACCAACAACTCAGAAATAAACTGAATAAGAATCTCTGAAGAAAGGGTTGGATATTGTGCATTAAAAACATTTTAAAACCCCTTCTCCAAATGGCTAATATATGCAAATAGTACACAGTTTATAGGGTATACTAGGGTATTATTTGAAACATCTGTTTTACTTTCCCCCTGAACCACCCAGATGTCTGCACTGGAGCCAAACAGTTACCAGCTCCTGTGGTTCCGTCACTGTTAACAGTATGTTCAGATAATTCTAGGAACCCCCAAATCTGACAACAAATAGTGTAGCAGTGAGGAGCGTAGACTTTGCCAGCAAAGTCTGCTAGCCGTAGTTCCTAGGCAAGTTACTAGCTGTGTAATTTTAAGTAAATAACCTAATTTCTCAGAACCTATATGTTTTCATCCACAAAGTGGAGACAGCAGCACCACCAAGAGGCTGCTCTACAGTTAAATGAGATCATGTATAATGCATATCAAGCGCCTGGCAGAGTGTATGGGACAGAAAATACAATGAATACTAAACAGCATTAAATTAACCACCATTATTCCCTAATATCATAAAGTGAAGGGGAAATACAATAGATTCACCACAGGCTAAAAATCATGACCTTAAAAAACATGGGCTTAAGGGATTTCCCTGGCAGTCCAGTGGTTGACTCCACGTTTCCAATGCAGGGGACACGAGTGAGGTCCCTGGTCAGGGAACTAAGATACCATATGTCAGGACACCAAAAAAAAAAAAAAAAAAGGCTTAAAAGAATGTGTTTAGACTAAAGATATACAAGAGGTTCATTCCAAACCAGTGAGGTTCAATTAGAGTATGTATATAGAGAGTGCATGTGAGTGTTGGCATCCCATTCAGTTCAGTTGCGTCCGACTCTTTGCGACTCCATGAACTGCAGCACGCCAGGCCTCCCTGTCCATCACCAACTCCCGGAGTCCACCCAAACCCATGTCCATCGAGTAGATGATGCCATCCAACCATCTCATCCTCTGTCGTCCCCTTCTCCTCCAGCCCTCAATCTTTCCCAGCATCAGGGTCTTTTCAAATGAGTCAGCTCTTTGCATCAAGTGGCCAAAGTATTGGAGTTTCAGCCTCAACATCAGTCCTTCCAATGAACACCCAGGACTGATCTCCTTTAGGATTGAATTGGATCTCCTTTAGGACTGGATTTCCTTGCAGTCCAAAGAACCCTGAAGAGTCTTCTCCAACACCACAGTTCAAAAGCATCAATTCTTTCACGCTCAGCTTTCTTTATAGTCCAACTCTCACATCCATACATGACCACTGGAAAAACCATAGCCTTGACTAGACAGACCTTTGCTGACAAAGTAATGTCTCTAGTACTTATAAAATAAATACTACATATTTTATAAATATTGCTTCTTAAACTACAGAACATGTCTAAGAGATAAGTATTATTATCTCCACTTTCCAGATGGAGAAATCAAGGCTTAAAGATAACTAACTTGCTCCTGTTCACACGGCTAATAAGAGGCAACCTGAGATTTCAAATACTCTGGGTAGGGTCCCAAAGCCCAGATTCTTTCCACTTTCCCCCAAATCCCTGAGAACAAATGTGCAGAGAGGTCTGAATGTCACAGTTTCGTGAAAGGGGTCTACTATCCCTGTGGAACATGGTGACTGCAACGGACACAGATTTTGGCGTCAATCTCTCCTCCTTTCTTAATGTTTGTGGGGCTGCAATTAATAGGGGAACTCAAGGAAATACTCCCCGACAATGTTTCTCTACACCCCAGTAATGATATAGGTCATCCCCTCTACACTAGCTATGCTCAAAACAAAACCTCATGGGGAAGGGATGGGGGTGGGGGAAAAAAGCAGATTAAACTAACTATAGCTGGGATTACTGGAGAAGGAGATGACAACCCACTCCAGTATTGGCCCAACCCACTCCCATTCCAGTACTCTTGCCTGGAAAATCCCATGGTCGGAGAAGCCTGGTAGACTACAGTTCATGGGGTCACAGAGAGTCAGACTTCACTTTTCTTTCATTACCAATACAGAGACTCTCAAAGATTTTAAAAAACATGAAACAAAAGGTTGTAATTAAAGAGCAGGCAGAGGCAATTCTTGGAGAAGGAAATGGCAACCCACTCCACTATTCTTGCCTGGAGAATCCACTGGACAGAGGAGCCTGGTGGGCCACAGGCCATGAGGCTGCACCGAGCTGGACATGACTGAGTGATTTAACAGCAGCAGCAGGCATTACTTAATATGTATACAGATATTTTTTTCTTAAAGCTGACCAAATGACTATAGGAGAAGCTTTACTATGTTACCATGAAACTAAAATTAACACAGTACATTTGGTTTGCCAGGATTAGAACTACAAAGGCGAAAACAAAACGAGACTAGTTTCCAGATTCCTACTTCTGGCTCTAAAACAGGTAAAAACTGACATGCATAGAGTACAGTCCGTCTATGAAGCCACACAGTAATTAACACCTTAACATAAGTACCATAAAGGTATTTAGACCCTTCAGTCCATTATCCTCCCCTGAAGACTTTAAGAAACAATTTAACAGAAGTAAAGATGTCTTTATACCCAGTGATTCACTAAAGCACCATCTTTCAGGGATGGAAGAGAAAAGGAAATGAACCAGATGCCCAGTGTAAAGAAGAGCATTTAGCTAACTGTGCTGTGGCACAAGGGAACACAGCGAAGCCACTGAATGCTCACATTACAGAGTCTTGGTGGGCCAATGACAGACAGTAATGAAATAGGGAAAAGAACTGAACATAAAACAGCAGCCAACTATCTTTAATTGCGTAAAAGTTTATAAATGTGTAGAAGATAATACATAAAAATATGAAAATACCTAGACTTGGGTCATTTTTGAGAATTTTAAAATACTTAAAAATCACCAAGCCTAATCTTTCAGGAAAAAAAAACAGACTGAAAATGAGAACAGAGCAGTGCTATGAAGCTAATGAACTCTATGCGTAGGTCTGCTAGCTAGCGCATGACATCTGTGATTAACGCATGCATCTATCTCACCCCTCAGTTTCCACAGAGAAACAGCAGAACTTACCTTAATTCATCTTGCATTTCTGCTACCTGATCCAATAAAATACTCAGCCGATCCCACCTCATATTTTTACATTCCTTATGGAAGTCAAAGGCAATGTACCTAACAAAACAAAAGATATTCAGAAAGTGACTAAAAATTAATCATTTTTTCTTTAATACTACCTTCATAAGCTGATCCTACTCTCTAAATACATTTCACCTAGGAACATACATTTACTCTGGGTTTACCACTATACACACACACACACAGAGGCATGCACAGATACGCTGACCTTCTCATGCGCATATCTAGTGAAGGAAAAAAAATACACACTTGTATCTTTACATGTTTTTCTACAGGCCCTAAGATAGGCGTCAACAAGCCCAGCAAAAGGCTAGAGACGTGAGCTCAGGCACAGCAATGAGGCATGTTAATATAAAGTAGCCTTGTCCAACTGAGTTATCTACTGTGTATTTATTCTCTGCCCCAGGTGCCAAGAATAGGGCCCCTTTCTGATTTTCCAATCAATTAAGATATTCCAAATGGTCAAACTCGATTCAGGCCAAGGAGGGCTGGACTGTGTTGGGTACTTGAGGCTGTGAGAAGAACAGAAACAGGATGGCCCCTACTCCAGTTGTTACTTGTTCATCCTGCCAAAATATTCACTTTATCAATATCCACATATCACACACGCAAGTGGTAGAGAAAACTTTCTGGTCTGTCAATCAGTAATGGGTTGTTTTCAGTTATCTGATATTTAAGAGGCATAAATCTCAAAGCTGGAACACATCTATCAGTGAGGGTGTCCTCCTAGGAACTTGAAAATGCTGCCCCTTGAGAGGGAGGAGAAAATCATTAACCAACTCCCAAAAGTCAAGAGAGGAAGAAGAATGCAAAGCACCTGGGCACCAGGGTACCTGAAGATTCTCACACAAGCCACCTTCACCCAACTTCCTATTCCAGCATCAAGTCAAGTCATGGAGGAGAAGGACCAGAAGGACACTACACTCTCCCCAACAGAGCAAAATTCAGACTAGGCGCCTGCTCTCGTGTGACCTCCTGGCTCCAACGGCTGAAGGGACAGCAAACACCAATATAGGATGTGCTTCCAGCAGGTCAAGAGAGAGGTTCTATCACCTTAGCGGTTATCTCAGGGCATAAGAGGGGCCTTAGCCACTAGCATAAAAACAGGTTAGCCAACTGTGGGGCCTCGTCGTTGCTGAGTCACACCAGACTCTTTTGCGACCCCATGGACTGCAGCCCGCCAGGCTTCTCTGTCCATAGGATTCTCCAGACTAGAGTGGGCTACCGTTTCCTTCTACAGAGGGACCTTCCACATTAGCGTAAAAGCAGAAGCTAGCCAACTGGGAGCTAACCTCTGTTAGATGCCAAAGCAGACTTCGGGCAGACTCAGAGTGGGGGAAGCACTTTCAAAGGCAGCTGCGTTAAAACTGGTGGCATCGTATTTATTTTTGGAGAGCTCTGATCATGGCCATAGACTCGTCTGAAGAATTTAAGTGGCTCATTAGCACCTAAATGCATTTGGATTCTTTGGCTTACATCATTCTAAAATTATGTTTGTGTCTCAGAATATGTCTCACATCATTTCGGTAACAATAGCTTTAGGGTTTCACTTCTTGGCAGGAGCCTTCCGAGTGCACTGGAACACCAAGGGCACAACTTTAGACTGACATATGCCTCAAGTTCTCAAAGTTAGCTTCTGCTGCAAACTCACCTACAGAAACCCTCAGAAACACAGAAAAGGTCTTAACCAGGGGTGTAACCCAGCAACCAGGAGATAAACTTTTGCTAGAATATATGATACATGCTGGACTTTAAACCCAGAGATTCTGATTTTTCAGGTCTTAGATATATTCTGAGTAATTCCTCTGAAAATTTAAGGCACATCTTGGATAGGAATCACTTCTCTGATTCACTCAAAGTGTGTTTGGGCAGGTTCCACTGTGAGAAGGCAGAAATGTGCATGGAGCAAGGGTCTGAAGAATTTGCTAGAGTTTTTGAGTTGGATAAAACAAACTTAATTTCTTCCCCAAAGGTTCATTAGGTCCTAATTTTGTTTCTTTTAAAATTTTCTATAGCTTAAAAGAAATGGTCCCCAAATAACCCAGTACCATTTCTTTGAAAGTCTTCCCCAATGCCTGTGACCACTTCTTACCAGAGTACACCTTCATCTCCTGGCCCAGATTCTGGATGCAGGACGCTCCAAATGGGCTGACTTTTCACCCTGCACATGTCCACAGGGCAACTACTACTGTTTTAGGATCCCTCTCTTTTCTGACAGAGCTTCAGAGAATTTCTAACCATTGTCTGGTGACTGACAGGAGAGACAAGCTGCTGCTCCAGACGAGGCCACCACACAAGAGTAAGCTGCTCCAGTTTGTGTGGGGTCAGGACCAGGCAGAGGCGAGTAACTTAAAGACCCAATGGCTGTGGCAACACAAAGCCTCAAGGTGAGGATTTTAACCAAAATTCAAATGTAAACTCAACTGTTAAATTATTCTGTACAAATGAGCTTATTTAGAAGTAGGGTCATGGATGTAGAAAACAAACTTAGGGCCACCAGGGATGTGGGCTGCAGGGGATAAACTGGTAGACCAGGACTGATATACACACACTGCAATACATAAAGAGACGGAACTAACAAGAAACCGCTGTGTAGCACAGGGAACCAAGGAACTCTATTCAGGATTCTGTAATGGCCTATATGGGAAAAGAATCTTAAAAAAAAAAAAAAAGAGTGGATATATGTATATTTCACCCTGCCATATACCTGACACTAACACAACACTGTAAATCAACTATACTCCCAGTAAAAATTAAAAAAGAAGTTATCCTGCAACATGAATTAAGTCTGAGAAAATTTCAAGCAAACAAAATCACGCTTTAGAAACAACAAAGTGAAATAAGTCTAGAGAGATCCATGTACTTGCATGCACATGAAGTGCACACCTAACCTGAAAAGCCCAACAGCAGATTTCTAGTGAGGTACCTGATCATCCCGTTCCCCAAGGAAGACACCATCGTTGCAAACGCCTGTTCAAGTGGCTTCTCTGAGCCCTTCTGATTCACCTGTAAAAAATTAAAACCACCATAGCTTTAAGTTTAATTAAAAGGAGACAGTGACATCAGCAAAATGGCAGACTGTTAAGCTTTAAGCTCTTGTACCCTCACAGAAACATCGGAGAAAAGAGATGCTGTCTAAACCAAATTTGTAGGAACTCTGGAAAACAATCAAAGGTTTTTAGCAACCAAGGAGAGGTCCAATCAAGATAAAGCCATCTTCAAACCTGGAGGACAATTTTGTAGCATTCTTCTTGCCCTTGCCTTAGCCTTTCTCCAGTGCAGTGACAATCTTAGCTTAAGCAGCAGCCACAGTTCTCAGTCCCTCTCCTCTAACTGGAGGGAGCAGACGAGAACTTATTTGCAAACTATTGCGTATGTTCTGTTCGGATCTGAAGGAGTGACTCCGCGGTCTCTGTCCTGCATAAATGTGAACAGAGGCAGGGAAAGTGGTAAACGCTGCTCATTTAAGCTGCAAGAGGACTACAGACCAACAGATGCCTAGGGCAAGACAGTTCAGGTGGTGACAGTGAAAAGACCATCCAAAGCCTGCAGAAGCAGCTGGGGTGTTAATGATAACTCTTTGGGAAATTAGGATATTAAACAGCCACATTCACGGAGGGTTTTAGAAAGCCATGTGCATACCCAAGCAAGACGCACACTCTGAGAAATCCTACAAAGACCTTAAGGCTTCACCTCAAGCTAATCTCTAGGTTCAGAGCAAGCCTAACTACATACGTGAAGGACTGCTCCACCAAAGAACCAGTCAGCAGAAATCGGGAGATGGGTTTGTTCTCTTTTTTGGTTTTTCCTTTGTCTACTTCAGGTCCTGATACTCAAGGAAATTTCTATCACACTGTTAAGCTGAACACAAGCAAGCTCAAAGAATAGAGACTTTAGTGAGCATACACAAGGAACAGTCTGTAAAAATAGTTTGGAAAAGTCTCAAAACAGATGGATTACTATAGCATTCAACAATCAAAACAAAAACAAAACAGGAAACCCCAAGGAAAGAAGAATCTGACTTCCTGAGTTACGGTATTATGTACATCCAATGCCCTGTTTTCAGCAACAAAATCATAAGGTATACAAAAAAAAAAAGGAAGACAAGGCTTAATGAAAAAGGGTAAACTGATAGAAATCATCTCTATAGAAGCCTTATTTATAAAGAACTTTCAAAATAACTGTCCTAAATATGCTCAGAGCTAAATGAAAGCACGGACAAAGAAGTAAAGGAAATCAGGGAAACAGTATATGAAAAAAAACAGAGAATATCAAAGAAACAGAAATTATTCTAAGGAACCACACAGTAAGCCTGGAGTTGAGAAAGCACAAGAGGGAGACTAAAAATTCACTAAAGGAGTTCAACAGCACCTTTGAGCAGGAAGAAAAAAGAATCAGGAAACTTGAAGACAGAACAAATGAAATAATCAAGTTGAAGACAAAAGAATCAGAAAACTGAACAGAGTCTAGGGGACTTGGGACACCACCGAGCACAAAATATATTCACTATAGGAGTCCTGGAATAAGGAGAGAAAAGGCCAGAGAGGTTATAAAGAGAAAATGGCAAAACAACTTCCCGAATTTGATGAAATATAGAGATCTTCAAATTCAAGAGGTATCCAATCTCCAGATAGAAAGAAATTCACATCAGACATTATAATCGAACTACTTAAAGACAAAGAGAGATCTTGAAAGCAGTAAGAGAAAGGACTTGTCACATACAGTGATTCTGAGTAGAATTATATGCCAATTTCTCTTCAGAAACCTTAGAGGCCAGACGGCCACGAGATGGCATATTTATAGGAAAAAAAGGACTGTCAACCAAGAATTCTATGTCTGGCAAAACTGTAATTCAAAAATGAGAAATTAATAAGATATTCTTAGTTTTAAAAAAGCTGAACGAATTGGTAGCTCAGCTGGTAAAGATTCTGCCTGCAATGAAGAAAACCCTGGTTTGACTCCTGGGTCAGGAAGATCCCCTGGAGAAAGGACCGGCTATCCACTCCAGTATTCTTGGGCTTCCTTGGTGGCTCAGACAGTAAAGAATCAGCCTGCAATGCGGGAGACCTGGGTTCGATCCCTGGGTTGGGAAGATCCCCTGGAAGAAGGCACAGCAACCCACTCTAGTAATCTTGCTAGGAGAATCCCCCACGAACAGAGAAGCCTGGCGGGCTACAGTCCATGGGGTCGCAAAGAGCTGGACATGACTGAGCAACAAAGCACAGCACGGCACAGATCTGCCCTAACAGAAACACTACAGAGTCCTCAGCTTAAAACGGAAAGACACTACAAAGTAAGTCAGAGCCAGGTAAAGAAAAACAGCCTGCTCAAGACAAGCAAGACACAAAGGGATAAACACTGCACAGCGTGACTTAGACGAGGCACTTAGAACAGGCACGAGACAGAGACAGAAGCAGAACAGAGTTACCAGGGATTGAGGTGAGAGGGATAACAGAAGGTGACTATTTAAGGGAGACTGAGTTTTTGTCTGGCACGATGAAAACTTCCGGAAATGGAGAGTGGTGATGGTTGTGCAACACTAACTTAAGGCCACTGAACTGCACACTTAAAAATAATTACCAAGGTTAAACTTTGTCATGTTAAAAAAAATATGCTAAGGTTTTGTGCCCCAAGAAATGGAAGAAAGACACATACCAGATTGATTATGACTTGTTTTCCATAAATAATTATTTGTGAATCAAAATGCCTTTGGAAACCGTCCATCTAGAAAGAGGGGGAAAAATAGTTACACTTTACCAGATTACAAGACTATTTCCAGGATGTTTAAAAGGATCTCCTTAAACGTCCTATCTCTATATTCAAGAAAATGACATTAAGCTGTCTTCTAGATATTCTAAATACCATTTAGTAAGTAGTAATTATAGGCCATTCTACTCTGAGCTATAATATTACTATTTTATTTCTGAGCTTAATCTCAAATAGAATACACTAAATATTTTAAACAGCATAAGGTTGCAAATTTTACTGAGATCTCTAAAATCAAAATTTACTGTAACATTCAATTTGTTTTTCCACATTTTAATATGCCATCTATACAGTCTCTTGGTTTAGAGGTCCACTCTGTGCCAGAACCAAGGAGAAAGGCCTCAAAGACATTGAAGCCTGACTTATGAGGAATACATGCTCTATATGCAAATTATAATTCCAATAAGCTTCTATTCATAGTCAATGAAAATAGCATGGAAGATACACACATGATTTGCTACTTTGTTGATCAGTGGCAATGGTTTGTACTTGAGGTTTGGTCTTTGAGACCAGTAAAGTGGTATTGATCCTCGAGTCTACAAAAAAAGAGAAGATATGTAAAAAGAAACATATACACACACACACTTGTTTTTCTCAGCTTTCTGCCAGGCGTATGTAAGTATCAATGACTGAAAAATAGAAAAATAAACATATGACCTGCTAACTATGAAATAAATTCATGCTTACCTGCTCCTAAATTCGTATTTTGTGGGGAAACATTTAGAAAGGACTTTTTCTGATTTTACATACATGTACTTGTGGACAGTTGGGCTTCTCCTAAATTCTAAAATAAATCAATTTATCTGCAAGTAAAAATTACCAAGTTATGTCTGCTATATAATTTGGCATTATAATAAAATGAAAAAATAGCTTTATTCATTCTCAAAAGAATATCTTTATCAACTTAAAAATATTTTTAGCCATTAATGCTCTCGACCAACAAGTGACCCATTGCTCAGGTACTATGTCACAATGACGCGCACGGCAGGTCGGGTCAGGCACAAGCCAGTTGCTTGTCCTATCGTTACGGCCCTGTAGCAGTCTGGCGGGTTAAGCACACCCCGGCACCGCCTAACCTATCCTCTTCTGCAGGGATTTAATTCAAGGGCCGGAAACAGAGGAAGCTGAGTGCCGGCCAGCTTAACGGAATATCCTTATTCTGGGTGAACTCTGTCCACATCATAGACTGCGATATTACTTTAAAAAGGAGAGAAAAGGAGAAAAACGTCAACAATATAACGGGAAATCACAATCCAAGCTGAAAAGCCTGACTGGCTGGCTGCCTCACAGACACGGTCACTTGCCTGCACAAATGAAGCCTTGCTCCCATTGTAGTGCACAATCTGCTCTGTCTCTACAAAGTTAGCTGCATGGCCTTCGGAATCAATACCTGAATTGAAAAAAATAACTATATTTATTACGTAAGAAAACACACGAAACTCGCTAATTCACTCTTAACTTGAAGAGAATTAAGTCAGTTCAAATTAGTGGAAAAGTACTTTCAAAACTAAATTTCAAACAAATGCAGAGTACGCCATCAGAAAGCTAACAGATGCTTGCTCATTTACATGGGCTTAAAGGCAGTATTAAGGACCTATTAATAAATAAATGATGTTGACTGCTATTTACTATATCAATTATTTATATATACACAATTTCTCCAAAACAGTGTTTCTCGAACTTTGTACATCTTTTAAAGAAAAAACAAGTTCTTAAAAACCTCTGAGAGTATATTATGACATAGATTCCAGTTTGAAAAACACCATTTTGGAAGTTAAACCATTAAACACAGTATTAAATGCAAATGTGGGCCATTTTGTTAATAGTTTTTGTTATAATGATGCAAGTAGCCCAGGAGATGCTGATAACTTTAACCATCAAAATGAAAGCACAAAAAACTGTATATAATCCTACAATTTCTAGAACTCCATGCATATACTAAAAAAAACTAATTTGAAAAGCACTGCTCTTATTTAGCCTTGATTTAGTTAGTTCTTTCACATGTTTGAAGCATTACCTTACTGTCTTGTTTATATTATCTATTTTAACTAAGGAAAGTTAGCTAAAAATAAGCAAAGGCAACTTTCAATTAGTGCCCAACTCAAATTATCAGGAAAAAAAAAAAAAGTAGATTTTTACCCATCTCAAATATTTAAGATCCTTTCTATCTGACATATGTCTAAAACACTTAACACTGAGGTGTAACATATAATATCACTGTTTTTGTTAACATATTTACCAGAAGGGGAAAAAAATTATGAGTCAAATCAACAATAAAATGCCTTTTCAACACCTTCTAAAACCACTTGTTGAAGCATGGGCTATACTTGGTCCTGCCTAGAATTTTCATTAAGGATAATATGTAGTTATTTTAAAAACTGAGACTAAGAGTTAAGAGTGTGTAAGAGAAAGTTAAGAGTTATGTGTGAGAGAGAGGATCTTTAAGATGGGATTTGCAATATATATTTAGTTTAAAAATACCCAAGGTACAAGAAAATGTACACAGTATACAACCACTGCCTACAAAAGGAGAACACACCTGCAATAACATAGAAATTATCTGGAAGATAAGAAACTAACAACAGATCAGCTGGTCAGGGGTAAGATGCAGCAGATACAGTCAGAAAGGCGAAATACTTTTTAATTGCCTATCTTTTTATATTTCTTGACTGCATTGCAAATTTAAAGCTTTTAAGTAAAAAATATGACTCCATCCAAGACAATCCAGATATAAAGGCATTGCTAACTTTAATCCTGATTCTATAACCGTGGTCAGTTAACTCACTAAATGTCTTTCTTCCTCTGCTATGCTAAAGATTAATGAAATGACTTTTACAACCTCCTAGCCCAAAACTTTCATGATTTACCATAGAGTAAATCCACAGTTTTATTCTGATATATTTTGGCTTAAAAAAATAGATTGAAGGAAACTTCTCTCATAATGACAGTAACTTTTAACACAGATTTTAATACCCTGGTTTAAGCAAATTAGCATGTTGCTAGAACAAAGTCTAGAGAATCAATGCTCGAATGTAAATCTTAAAAGGCTGAAGGCACAAAGTCAAATGTCTAGCTTTATACATGCAAAGAAACCAAGAGCAATAAAAGAAAAATACTTTCCGATATGGGTTTAGGTTACTGAAAAGTATAGTGATTTCAGTTATGCTTTCAGACATTCAGCAAATTACACGATCGGCTCATCTTAAAGTATTAAGCAGCAGTCGACAGTGTCTATGAACAATGCAATGAATGTCACCGCAGTAGCTGGAGCAAAGCACAGAAGACCTACCTAATTATCATAATGGAGCAGGAGATAAACATTAGCGAGGCTATCAAATGATAACGAAAACAAATGCAAAAGGTTACACTCAGGTCACCATGAGCCAAACGCTAATTAGAGACAGATATAACCCAGTACCAAATCACACTGACAAAATTCATCTCACCTCTCACATAATAGCGCACACCAGCTCTGAAACAACTCCTCCTCGAGATGAGAATCCAATCAAAGTATTTTCCATTAATAGAACATGAGTGCATGGTAATAACTCAACTACATTAAGAAAAATACAACATGTGGAGAAATCATATGTATTATTTTCAGATGAAATTTGAATCTCTCTACCCTAGTTAGAATGACTCTGTCTCTAAAAGGGAAAAAAAGCAGAGAATATGCAAATCTTTGTTTCTTCATGAATATTCACAAGCCTTTACTTCTGATTGTGAAGTTCTGTCAAGTCAGTAACCCTATGATGACGTACAGTCAGTGTGTTTCAGTGGTTCATCAGAATGTCTCTATTTACATAATATGACCTCCATTCCCTGACAGTCTCAACCACTTTGTGAAAGTAAAGAATACTAACCACATCACAAAAAAATCATCTTTGAGTCAAAAACATATACATTTAAAAATAGATTAACCTTCAAATAAGAAATGGAAAAAAGACTAGGCTACTGAAGTTCATATTATATATATTATATACATAATTACAAATAACAGTTGGTACGCATATGAAGATTTACAGGTCAAATTGTAAATTAAAGATTATTCAGAAGCAGATGATAATTAAAAATTATCTCCTCCTTCCTCTGTGTTTGGCCATGGTTATTTTACATATATATAACATTTTTCTTAATATAGTTTGATTCATCCATTATAAAGCATAGTATTATAATAAAGTATCTATAAACCTACTTTCAACTTCCAAACAGTATCAAAACCCTGAATCTAACCATGTGCTCCTCGATCCCATCCAACTGTCTACTTGCCCACAAGGCTTGTGGAGACCAGTCTTCTGCCTTTTAAGTGTAGTCCCTGATAGCTCATTTGGTAAAGAATCTGCCTGCAATGCAGGAGACCCCGGTTCAATTCCTGGGTCGGGATGATCCGCTGGACAAGGAAGAGGCTACCCACTCCAGCATTCTTGGGCCTCCCCTGTGGCTCAGCTGGTAGAGAATCCACCCGCAATGTAGGAGACCTGGGTTGGATCCCTGGGTTGGGAAGATGCCCCAGAGAAGGGAAAGGCCACCCACTCCAGTATTCTGGCCTGGAGAATTCCATGGGCTGCGTATAGTCCACAGGGTCCCAAAGAGTCAGACACGACTGAGTGCCTTTCACTTTTTCATACGGAACCGTGACTTAAAAACACACAGCTTGCTTCATAAGAACAGCACAACATTCTTAATGTACCCCCAAGTCCTTGTTTATCCCCCAGTAAGTACCTAACAGTCATCATTACTGCCTGAAGCAGCAGCTCGGTCCTCTTCGGTGTCGTGTGAAATCTGAAAGGACCGTATCACAAAAGCCCTAATTGCGCAGATGGAACCTGCAGCTCCGAGTGGGTTCTAACACTGATGCTGCGGACATTCTTGAAAAACCTCCTGGTATAAACATGTTGGGTATCCAGAGGGGAAGGCCTAGTCAATTCATAAGGAAATGCTAAATAATTTTCAAAACAGCAGTACTGAATGACATGAGCAATATTAACTTTTTTCTTAGCAATATGAATTTCTAATGATTCATCCTTCTCCATCACCTGGTATCATCAGCTTTAATGACTCATCTTGAGCTCCCAATTCACAATCCTTTAAAAGCACAGTGCTAAAGAAGACTTCAAAGCAGTATTTACGCATTCATTTGCTCAAGTTATCTCTTTGGAGCAGGGCAGAAAGATGAATCAGACAGGAGCCTCCCTGACAGAACTGAGTAAAGCATGGAATATGTCTGACTTTTATGAATCATTTTCTTCTGATTACAAGATGAATATCCTTCCAGAAAGCACTGGAAGGAACAAGAGAAAAATAAAAAGTCACGCAGAAGCCCATCATCACGACACAGCTTTTAAAATGTCGATGTGTTTACTTCTCATCTTGTATCAGTTAGTGACTCCCAGGGCCATGCGCTCCCACGTGGGATGCCCACCTCACATGTTGTCCTCAGCTTCTGACCACTGCTCACAGCTAACAGCACTGCTTTCATTTCACTGTGAAAGTAGCCACCACCACATGCTCCCACCACATCTACGCGCCCACCGGCCTCCACGCCCACCCAGCTGCTTCCTTGCTACCACGGCGGCTGAGCTGGACAGTCTAGCGGACGAGCTGTCCTTGCCAGGCCTGTGACCTGTGCACGGGGCCCCAGCCCCTCACACACTCAAGGACACTACGCCAGCAGCGACGCTGTTCTCGCCTTCTCCACAACCTGGCTTCCGGGATTTGGTGAGAGCCCCCACTGGGGAGGGGAGTGAGGGAGCAGGAGCGAACCTCCCTCCCTAATGGTCATTTTAAACGACCAGCAGCATGTCAGCTGATCCAGCCCTCTGCTTGGACACCTGGTACGCCTCTGCTTTGGGACACAGCTCTCACTTGGCTGGTTCTCCTCTTCCTTAGTGGCCTTTGCTGGTTGGTCTTCATTTCCCCAACTTTAAATCTTAGAGCCACTCTGTGCGACTCATCCTTCCATCAGCCACTCCGACGCCCCGCTTCAAAGACCCTCCGTCCTCAGCGGGGCTAACAGTCTGCGGCTCTAGCACGGACTATCTAGAATCCCCTTAAGTCAGGCTTCTCTCCTTCTTCACACCTTTTCCTTTCCTATTGCCTTTCTCCCCCTGATGCTCTCACCCATAGCTTTGAATGCCATCTGCACCCTGAGGTCTCTCAAACATATGTCTCCAGTGTGGACTTCCCGCCTAAATTCCACTTCCACTAACCCATGTTTTCTTGCCACCTCTACTTTGATATCCACAGACATTGCAAGCTTAATGTGTCCAAAGAAAGGCCTGAATGCTCTCGCCTCCCTCCCACCTCAGCTCTGACCCCTCAGTACATGGCTTCCTTCCACTTACTCTGGCCAAAAACCTTAAGATGCATACTAAACCCTCTGCCCTTCCCCGTGTAATACAATTTGTCAGAAACTCCTTTTAGCTCTATCTTCAAAACTTATCTGGAACCCGACCACTGCTGATCACCATCACCTCCCACCCGGGTTACGACAACTGCTCCTAACTCTGCCTTGCATCCCCCTGGTCCCCTTGGGCTTATTCTCTGCACCAGGGTCCGAGTGGCCCTGTCCGACCATGCCAATTCTCTGCCCAGATCCCGAGCGCTCCTCCTGACAGTTAGGCCAAGCTGCTGAGGGCCTGCAGGATGTGGGCCCAGATGCATCTTGGAACCCAGCTCCTGCCTGCCCTGTCCACTCTCTGCCCCAGTCATGCTCCCGCCACGGGCCCTCTGTCCTTGCTGGTCTCTAAGTACACAGAACGTCTGACGACAGTTCTCAAAAGTCAACAGTAAACAAAGAACAATGTAGGGACCCCTGGCGGCTCAGGGGTAAAGACTCCCCCGGCCAATGCACAAGACACAGGTCTGACTCCTGGCCTGGGAAGATCCCACATGCAGTGGAGTAACTGAGCCTGTGTGCCACAAGTACTGAGCCCGTGCTCCAGAGTCCAGGAGCCGTGACTACTGAAGCCCGCACGCCCTACAGCCTGCGCTCTGCAGAGAGAGAAGCCAACGTGATGAGAAGCCCAGGCACCGCAGCGAGGAGCAGCCCCCACGCGCTACAAGCAGAGAAGAGCCTGCACGCAGCAAGGAGACCACCACAGCCAGAAACAACGAGCTACATTCAAACATGTTTAAAAAGCCAATGTTAAGCTTCAGATTTAAAGCTAAATGGATAATCTGTTTATATAATCTCATTTACCATTATTTGCCCATTTACAATCTCATTTTGGAATTAAAAAACAGACAGACAAACAAGTGGCCCAGATCCTTCAAGTGCTACTGAAATAGAACATTTGCTACTACTTTACCCTTAGGAGAACTTGAGAGAGCTTCAGGGAAAAAGCAAAACAAAACCAGAATAAACAAGTGCTTTTATCCTGACATTTCCTGATTTCTATTTCCTCACAACTGTACAAAATCTTTTCCTGCATTACTATTTTCTGCTTTTAAGTATAATAGGCATGATAATTTAAGGAAATCATATTAACACAATGAACAAATAAATCACAGACTGCTGTGTTAGCTCACAAGCTTCTTTGGCAGTACCTGAGAGACCCCCTCAGTTTCTAGCAGAGCCCTGGTCTCAGGTGCTCAGCAGCACGCTGTGCGGACCCTTTAACAGCTAGCTCAGTCTGTTCCCCTATTTTTATTAATACAGTGATGTCTCTGATAAAGATGTTTTTGAAAATGAACTTACGATTAGATAACCATTACTCACTCTGTACTAGTACCGTACCTTCTCCGCAAGCATCACTCTTTGTAAAAACATCTATGTTTCATTTTTTCTGGGGCTATTTCAAATGACAAATATAAGTTTCAACTGTAATTCTCCTCTCCAAGTTGCTGGTCACCCTAGTTCCTGAGTCTTTCTTAATTACTAAGAAAAATGTTCACGAGTCAGGCTAAAATTATTCTTGTTGAATTGAGAAAGTCTTAAAAAGCCAAAACACAGTGGACATATTTCTTCTTTTAACCCACTAGCCCCAGAATTCTGGGAGAGAGAGAACATGATTCAGTCTAAAGAGTTCATTCTATTTGGAAAAAAAAAAAAAAAAAGGTCATTTACAACCAGTATTCTCAGATTTTGTCAATAGGTTTGATTTTATCAAAAGCAGTATCTACTAATTCTAAAATACTCTCATGTAACAGTTGAGACTGTCTTTAAATCTGCCTTATAGTAATATTTAAACAAAGACTGCCACAAAACTGAAGAGTAATACGTAAGGATACAGCCATGTAATACCGGAAGTGCAAACCGATGGACCTGAAATGAAGATAATGTTTAGGAATAAATATACTTTAATAATAAAAAGAAGCACTATATAAAAAATATTTAAAGATGGGGAGGTAATACAGGAACACAGCAAAGCAGCAAACTTCTGGGCAACGTAATTTTAATGACAGTTTTCTACTGTCACACTGCCTTTGCAATTTAAAGAGTTTACGTATTTGCTGGAATCATTTGGGCTTGAGCATTCACAGATATTGGAACACTAACAAGACTGCACAAAGGGCCAGAGTGTTTATCGCTCTTTGTCAGTCTTGGCCTACAACAACTGCACTCCTCCAGGGAGTTCAATCTACTTTTCCCATAAAAGCAAAGCAAACGTCAAAAAATGAAGCCCTCAGGCAAATCTATTTACCTAGATTCCATACATTACGCTTCTGGAGTGGGCCTCCTTGTCTATACCTCATTTGTGTAAACCAGGAACAGAGGGAGGTGACATCTATGCATGTCTATCCTGGGTGACTGAAGGGAGTCAGGGTCCCTTACAGACGCAAATGCAGAGCTTCCCACTTGCCTGGGGAATTAGCTATGGCCCGATTTCAACACTGTTCATTTTCCAAGACGTATTCTCTCTCTCTTCCTTATGGAAAGCAATGTTATTTTTACTCAGATATTTTTTCCTTATTTAAGGCTTCCACAGAAGAGCAAAGTAAAATAACTAGGCTTCTTCGACCTAGAATGATGTGAGAGGGTAGATCTAATCGAAGTCCACAAGTTTATAAACAGCTAAATCAGATTTCTTTGCCAAAATCCTTAGTGATTAACTAGCCGTTATGTAACATGTATTCAATTACAACCTGCATGGTGACAAATAAGCTGGTTTAATTTAGTGTACATTACCTCTGGCTGAGCAGAAAGTTCTCGGAGAAGATGACCATTCCATACAAACCGCTGATCTGCCTGAGAGAGAAGTTTTAAAATCAGCGTGGGCTCAGCCATGTCCCATTCTTTGCAACCTCATGAACTGCAGTATGCCTCTGTCCTCCTGCAGACTCCTCTGTCCTCCACTGTCTCCTGGAATTTGCTCAAATTCACATCCACTGAGTTAGTGATGCTATCTAACCATCTCATCCTTTGTTGCCTCCTTCTCCTTATACCTAAGACTACATACAATTTTACCAGAGTAGACTATTATAGTCTTTAGTAAGTTAGTCAACTAAAATATTGATTCAGGTTGAACTGTATAAAATTATCACTTTTATGGGTCAAAAATGGTCAATCAGTGGCAATTTCATATAGTCTAAGCCAATAGATAACTGACTGCAACTTTATAAATGCTATCTGCCCCCCTAAACATATCTATTTTTGTTAACAACAACAAAAAAATCAAGGCAGTAATTATCTAGGTTCTTGAACAGCAGAAATTTCATGTTAAGATCATCTGAGGTCTAGTTTTAAAGATATGCTTAATTAAAAAAGAGAAGGTGGGGGAGGGGGAAATCACAAAAAAATCCACACTAAACAAAAGCATATTTTCCAAGTTAACAATACTTTTCTTGTTGTAAAAGCTATAAATGACACCACTACAAAAAGAAGTTCATCTCTTAGAATATTAATTTTACAAGCACAATGGTGTTGCTAATGTTCTGTTATACCACAGACCACTGAGAGCTAGGAAATGACCAACATGTGTGTTCAAGTTAGATTTCTGAAAATGCACAGATGCAGTTCCCAATCGTGTCTGTGAAACATACAGATTCTGGGATCTTGAATCTGGAAGTGTGATGTCTACTTGAAACATGGTATGTTTTCAAAGCCCCATACATGATCCTGATACAGCCAGGACTGAGAAAAATCAGTATATATTTTTTGGATAAAATAGAGGCATGCTCCTAAAAATTAAAAAAATAAATCAAAATTTAAAAAAAAACAGAAGATTAAGCTTACCCTTTCCAAGAGACTCATTTCCTGGAATTCTGGACTAGTGTTGGAGAGCCGCTGCAAAGTATGGGTCAAATCATATGTTGTTGAAAAGTAAAACCCATCCATACTCAACACATGGTTCATCATTGCTAGGAAAGTCTTATTATCTTGTAACTGCAAAGAAAGCAGAGAACACAGTCTATCTTATCCCTGAAAAGGAATCAGTATGATCACAGGGTCAAAGTAAAAACCTTTAAGTCAAGCCCTGTTAACTGCCATCAGCACAAAGACTGGACGAGGGGGATGCTCACTTCCCTCGGACCTGGGACAGTTCCTGTCACATGGACAGCGCTCAGGAGCACAGGGTATTACAGAAACTGGGAGGCAGACCTCCTTGCCATTAGCATCCTTCACAATTTTTGCTCTAAAGGGCAGAAGAGGTAGTTTAATCAAACACCACCACCTTAAGTTATGACCTACTGAGTCTCAGATACTTTATACAGATTCTCTTGTCATGTTCTCAGAAACTCCTTGCGAGGTTAGCATAATTATCCTCATTTGACAGAAGAAAAAAATTCTTTTAAAAAAATAAAGCAAAAATGGAAAAGTCTAGGAGAGAATACAGTGGTCAAGGTGGTAATGAAGGAAGACCCTGAACTCACCTCCTCCCACAGGCACCAAAATTACAACAATCCACACAGCAACTGTCTATGAAAGCAAGCTGAAGCCTGGTAGGACAGGTTTTTCACAGCTAAAGATATTAAGACAGAACCATGAGATGGGTAAGAGAGGTGAAGACCTGGTATAGTCAAGACCCACACCCTCAAGCAAGTGATTCACAAATGGGAGGATTATCACGACTACTGAGGTTTTTCCCAGTGAGCAAGGGGTCTGAGCCCTACGTCAGCTCTTGAGGTCAACGATCTTGTACCAGCAAGACAAGCTCCCAGAAATGTCTGGATTTGAAGGCCAGAGGCCAGCAGGGCTTGTGTACAGGAGAGCAGGACCGCTGCAGGCAACAGACTCCCCTCCTAAAGGCCTGCAGAGACTCTCACGCGCTCCAAGGCCTAGCATGGGGGCACCTGAAAGGAGCCAGGGCCAGACCCACTTAGTGATCTCAGCAGGCCTCCTGGACAGGCAGAAGGCAGCTGGGACTGCCACTGTGGATGGAGACACTGGCAGCAACCACCTTAGGGAGCTCGTTCTACCAGAAGGACAGTAGCGCTAGCAAGGGCCATTCTGGACCTCCTTAACGCCTGTTAGTGCGGGTGGCCGGGGGGGGGGGGGGGGCGGCTTCTGCGCCCACCAGCTGGCTGGCAACAGCACCCGGACACCCCAGGGCAGACAAGAGAAAGGAACAATGAAACCAAGACCTGATCCTTTGAAAGGGAAAACAAAATTGACGAATCAAGGGGAAAAGGGAGAGGACCTAACTAAAGTCAGAAGCGAAAGAGGACAAATTACAGCGGACACCGCAGAGACACAAAGCACAGAAGAGCTTACTACAAGCAACCGCCCGCCAGCGAAACAGACAACCGAGGAGACGGACACACTTCTAGGAACGACCTCCCAAGACGAGCCAGGGAGAAATAGAAAATGTGAACAGATTTATTACCAGCAATGACACTGAATCAGTAATTTAAAAACCACCAAAGTCCAGGATCAGACAACTTCACCGGTGAATTAAACCAGTGAACGCCTCTCTGAAACTATTTCAAAAAACTGAAGAGGAAGGAATGCCGAACTCATGCCAAAAGGCCAAACTCATGCCAAAAGGCCAGTATCACCCTGATACTCACATCAGATCAAGTTATCACACAAACTCACAATCATAGGCTAGCATCACTGATGAACACAAGGCAAAATCCTCAACAAAATACTAGCAAACCAAATTCAGCAATACATTAAAAAGATCTCATGCCATGATCAAATGGTACTGAGCCCAAGGATGGGAGGACAGTTCAATACCCACCAATCAAACAATATACTACATTAACTGAAGAATAAAAATCGTATGATCATCAACAGGTGCAGAAAAGGCATTGTACAAAATCTATTATGCATCTGTGATAAGACCTCTCGACAAAGCACGTGTGCTGCGCTTGGCCGCTCAGTCGTGTCCGACTCTTTGCGACCCCAGGGACTGTAGCCACCAGGCTCCTCTGGCCGTGGGATTCTCCAGGCAAGAATACTGGAGAGGGTTGCCAAGCCCTCCTCCAGGGGATCTTCCCAACCCAGAGATCAAACCCAGGTGTCCTGCATTGCAGGTGGATTCTTTCCCATCTGAGCCACCAAGGAAGCTCATGAATACTGGAGTGGGTAGCCTACCCCTTCTCCAGAGGATCTTCCCAACCCAGGAATCAAATCAGGGTCTCTCAGATTGCAGACAGATTCTCTACCAGCTGAGCTACCAGGGAAGCCCATGAAGGGAGCATACCTTATTAATGAAGACCATATATGATAAACCTATAGCCAGTATCAAGTTCAACTGGGAAAATCTGAAAGCATTTCTTCTAAGTTAAGGAACAAGACAAGGATGCCTATTCTTACCACCTTTACTCAACATATCAGATGTCCTAGCCAACTTGGTGGACATGAGTTTGAGCAAGCTCCGGGAGTTGGTGATGGACAGGGTAGCCTGGCATGCTGCAGTCCATGGGGTTGCAAAGAGTTGGACACGACTGAGAGACTGAACTGAACTGAGCTATAGCAATTAGACGAAAGAAATCAAAGAAATTTAACCTGAAAAGGAAGAACTAAAATTGTTACTGCTTGCAAATGACATGATACTACGCATAGAAAACCCTAAAGGAAAGATGCCACCAAAAAAACTAGTAAAAGTCGGGATATAAAATTAATATATTGAAGTCCATCGCATTTTGATACAGTAACAATGAACTAACTGGGAATAGACATTAAAGAGAAAATCCCATGTACATCTGCATGAAAAGAATAAAATACCCAGGAAAAAAATTTAACCAAGATGGGAAGAAAACGTGTCACTGGAAAACTATAAGACAACGATGAAAGAAATTAAAGATGACACAGACTCACAGAGAACAAACTGATGGTTACCAGTGAGGAGTGCAGGTAAGAAGGATGAGCCAAGTAGGGAAGGGAGACTAAGAGATACAAACTCCCAACTATAAAATAAGCAAGTCATGGGGATAAACTGTACAGTATAGAGAGTACAGTCAATGATACTTTGTATGGTGACAGATGGTAAGGAGATTTATTGTGGTGATCATTTTATAATGCATAAAAATACTGAATTACCATGTTGTATACTTGAAACAAATACTGGAAACCAACTATACTTCAATAGGAAAGAAAGGAAGATTCAGTAAAAGTAATATTTCTACTTATTTTCTGATAATCATTTTAGCTGGCTTTCACAATGAATACTGAGACTGACATTTGTTTTTATCCTTGTTCTAAAAAGTAATTTTTAATGTCTGGTAATACTTAATGTTTAACAAATGATTAACATTTAATCTACACATTACAAATCTACAGACTACGAAATGTTTATTTTGGCCTCAACATTGTTTTGAAAAATGGAAGATACAAATACGCAATTAGTTACACAGCCTGACAACAAACTAGAGCAATCAAGAAGAAACTGTTCACTATTATGGGGCTATTAAATGTAAACATCTTCACTGCCTTAAACGATCATGTCTCACAGAGGATGATATATTAATATACTGACTGATATACAAGTAGGAGAAAAAATAGATTTTAAGTTTAAATAAATTTTTAATTTTAACTTGCTATTGTGTTCAACTCTTTTGCAACCCTATGGACTATAGCCTGCCAGGATCCTCTGTCCGTGGGATTTTGCAGACAAGAATACTGCAGTGGGCCGCCATTTCCTTCTCCAGGGCATCTTCCTGACCAAGGGATCGAACCCATGTCTCCTGCGTTGGCAGGTGGATTCTTTACCAGTGAGCCAACAGGGAAGGCCATTCTACAGCTTTACTTAGTCAATAAGACAATAGTGTTAGGACTAATTTTTTAAAATGTCTATTACAGGTTAAGATACACGTTTCAGAATAGTTAGCTTTCTTTTAAAAACAAACTTTTTGTAATTCTGGGAATAAAAATACAATGTAAAAATTTTTTAAAGCAAATACTATAATGTACATTTAGAAAACAAATACTCCATAGATATAAATCTCTAGACATAATGTTGATTTAACGTAGTTTTCAAAAAATAGAAGAGTTAATACCATTCAACTAAGTTTTTAAAAATACTTCAAGCAAAAATAGGTTTGTTTGAATAAAAATACAGGCAGTCTTTGTTTTGCACAATAGGGCTGGACCATGCAAATGACCAGGCTATCCTTCTCAATAATCTTAACCTATGTTAATAATCAATAGGAAAAATTACAACTGTTGCATGACAGATTTTTAAAAACTCAAAAACATTAAAATACTCTCCTACTGTATTATAAATAGAAAAATGAAAACATAGTAAAACTAACATTATTTAGTACACTATAATTTAAAACATCAAGAATTTGAAGTATTTTATTTCTTGTCAAAACTGTATCAAGAGTAGCCTGAACAGTGCCTGTGCCGCTCCCACCATGCAACTTATGAGCCATCTGCTCTGTGCCCCGGTGGACTATCACACAGCTAGGCTGGAACCAGTTTCTAACTCTTAAATACGGACTTAAATCTATGTGTTGAGTACATGGGCATTTTCAGTTTGTTCTTTTCTCTTTTATGAAATTTCATATTTTAAGAATTGAGTCAGTTAAAAAAAAAAAGCAACAACCCAAGAGCAATAAAATATACGAAGGGCTATATAATCTCTCCCTGATCAGGGAACTGGATCCCACATGCCGCCACTAAGAATATGCCTGCCGCAACTAGAGATCCCTCACACTTCAACTAAGATAGCCAGATAAATACATTGTTTTAACTCCACCAAACATTCTGTGTTCCACCTCCCTTCCCTACCCATGCCGCGGGACTTCTTTGGGTTTTGCAATTAGTAAGCGCTTCCAGTCCTTACCTGAATATCAGTTAAGTGCAACATCGTCTTCTTATAAGAAAGGACATCAAAATCTGTTGCTTTCCAGATTACATGATTGAAAAATTCACCTATTTTTTTCTTCTTGGTAATGACAATTAGATAATTACCTGCAAAAAGCAAAGCCAAACTTAGGTAAATAGAAACAAGGCAACCAGAAAGCCAGGAGTGGCAGTCCTTTAAACTCCAGAGGGGGGAGCGTGCTAAATAAAGGACAAGTACGTTTTTAAGGCAATCTTATAATTTATGAATAGAGAGACAAGCATATTATTTAAAAGTATTTTTTTGAAAGGTCAAATTTTTTCTCAAAAAGGTAAAAGCAAAAGCTTTTGGTAACCAGAGTCGTGATCCTAGCAGATAGAAAATAAGAGACAGAAAACACCTCTCTCTCTTTCCCCGCTAAGTGTGCCCTAAGCATACACACCTCTGCTCACGCATTTCCCAATGTGTGGCTTAAAGCATGACAGGTCATGAGATCTGGCCAATGCAGGACAGTGTCCCATCTACATCCCCCACGTCGGCCCGTTATTCCACATGGTAGAGAGACGTGCTTGGTAGCATAACTAACTGGTTACCGTGATGCTCCAAAGACGAGCGGTCAGGAAGCAAGAAGCCATCAAAGCACCATGTATAACACACCGACCCTGATCTTGGCCACCTCCTCTCCCTCCCACAAATAAGCCAGGGAACGCCTTTACCACCACATTTATTCTTCAGATCTGTTTGGGGCTCTAACCAAAAGTGCCCTCTCTGGAAGTTTTCCTAGGTATAGCTCTCTACTAGAACTTGTCACACTGTACTATAGTAACTTACCATTTAAATGCCTCTCTCACTTGACTGTAAACTGCAGGACAAAAGGGACCTGCATCTTTTATAACAGCATTCAGCATTTTATAGATATAACAGCATTCAGTTACATTCAGCATATAACTGTATGCCTGAAACAATAGGAACTTTTTAAAAGTATGAAATAAAATTTAAATTCGAAAAATCACTCTTCTAATAACTAGAACCAGGTAACATTCTCTAACATGCTCTATGTCATAATCAACCCCAGTAAGGAGCTGAAGGTATAGAATACTCTGGTTCATCAATGCATTAAAATTTTTGTGTAAATACTCTTAAAATTTATGAAAAATCTCTAGCAGACTAGAGATTTCAACTCCAGTTGAATAAAACCAAAATCAAAACTTTAAAAAAAAAGAACCTCAGCCTTATAAATGTAACCACTTACTACTAGGGGTATATTACTTTTAGAAATTAAGTACCAATACCTAAACTACAGATTCACTGCTTCAAGTAAGATATAAAGTGTGCCTTCATCTTTATACTCTGATAGGGTCGATTTAATTACCGTTTGCCCCCACTTTAGCTCATTTTTCTTACCTGCCACCAGATGGATTGTGCCCAGTATACCAAATATTGGTCTCGTGACTGCTGAAGGAGGAATATCTTTCTTGACTTTAAAGAAAAAAGTAAAGGAAAAAAGAAAATTCATTGACAAAAAGCTCAGCAACAGAAAGAGAAATTTAGTTTCATTTCAATGGTTACTTCAACTAAATCAATGGGCAGGCTTTGTTCTAAGAAAGCGATATTCCTTCATTAACGCTAGACCTCCATTTTGGCAGAATATACAACAAAGATGTCCATGTCACATCACAAAGGTCTCTGCCTGGTCTAGAATATGGTGCCAAAAGTAGCATGCTTCAGCAACCTCACTATGTAAAGTATGGATTATTTCCAACGGCAATTTTCAAATAACTTATTCAGCCTCTTGTCAGAAACCGAATCTATCCCTTTAAGAGAATTAGAAAGTAAATGGAGGTTGAGACGAGATTTTAATTTCAACATGCAACAAATGGAATGTAAAACAGGACTCCGGTGTTCCTGTCTAAGAATGTGGGAAGTGGGGGCAAAGAGCCAAGAGGGGAAGGAGGGAGGAGAAGCCTCCTCTTGGTGCCTAAGAGCTGACGCAAGCACCCAGGGAGGCCACATCATCAGCTGGGATTTATCAGCAATGCCCTCATGAACGAACAGAACCTTAGATGCAAGGTTCGTTTCACAACTGTTAAACTTTAAGCCAGTGAGCTACACAAAACATATTTTGTAGAACTCTCGTTTAGGGAATAATGGCAGAAAGGAGGGAAAGTAGGGTCTCCCAGTCAAAGAAGAGTGTTTCGCTACATCCATAGTAACTCTGCTTCCTGAGTCACAATGCACAGTGGGAGAGTAGAGGCTCTGAGAAGGCCTACGTGAGAAAAGCTGCTCCATGGTTTCACTCAAAGTTTCCCAAGTTTACATGGCTATAAACTGTTTCTTTCAGTCACATTGCAATTAGCATCCATTCTGAAACACTGCTGTCTTGTTTCTTTACGGCACTCCTGTAATTCTAAACTTTACTTTTCTCTCAATAATTCAATTTACTTAGTAATGCTATGCCATAACTAACCACCATGAAAAATGGGAACACCAGTGCAGTAAAAAGCTCAGAGGACACTCCGAACACGTTGAGATAATGATAAACCTAAACGCACTACTGATAGAGCTGTTCAGCCATAATAACCAGGGTGCGGCAGCAAGGGGAGTAAAAGCGTCAGGCACTCAGTCAAGTCCGACTCTCTGCGGCCCCACAGACTACAGCCCACGCTCCTCCGTCCGTGGAATCCTCCAAGCAAGAATACTAGGGTGGGTAGTCATTCCCTTCTCCAGGGGAATCTTCCTGACCTAAGGATTGAACCCAGGTCTCCTGCACGGCAGGCAAATGCTTTACCATCTGAGCCACCGGGGTGATAATTCCTAGGACCATGATAATTTTTCATGGAAGAAAAAAGAAAAAAAACCTCCTCTTTCTGTGGCAATGGTCTGCATTCCCAGTGGTAAAAGGAAACTGGCAGAGAAACTGGGATCAACAGGCTCTCATCATCACTGGCTTAAGGTCAGCATCTCTTCATGTGTCTACCGATGACCACTAACATCTTTACATCCACACTGTCCAAGACCTTTAGCTTTGTCCACTCAAATGGGTCAGCAATCTCTGCTTACAAATAAAACGTCACTGACAGGTCAAAAGAGTAATTGAAAATACATCTACACTGAAGCTTTTATAAGACACTAGGTTGTATCAATGTGGTATAAAGAAGTTTGGGGGCTAAAGTTTAGAAGTAAACTAACAGTGTGATAAAAGCAGTCAGCCATTCTGAGAGAGCAGCCACCAAGCAAGTCACAGGAAAGGCCACATCACCAAACTAAAACAGCCGTCACTCCATTTGGTCAAACGAAGTTATATACAGTACTTAACGAGAACAAGCAGATACTCAAGAAAACAGACTTAGTCCTAACTTTCTTACACTTTCGTATCCTATGCAAAATATCTTCATGTTTCACTTTATCCATTCCGAGGATAGTTACTATTTACTGAATGCCTACCCTATGGTCACCCAAATACTGTGCTTCAGAAAAAAATAAGAGAGTTCTGTCTAGAGGTGAATTTTTAAATAAGTGACATACGACCTTCTAAATGTGATTCTCACATGGCACATTGATTTGTCACTGAAATTATTTCACATTAATCTAGTCAGAAATCAGTGTTCCACACAATTTAACAACAAGTTGTTTTTCACACCCCAGAGAAGCAAAACCAAAATACAGATAGATTAGATAAAGGTTAGGAAAACCATTCTGCCTAAAACATAAGTTTTAGTGATATATATATAATTTTTCATTTATTAAATTATCCTCATAGTCATGAATATTTTCCAGATCAAAGTGGTTGTTAAAATTCCACACTTTATGCTAAAACAACTTTCTCACATTCTAATACTTTAAATAGTTAGAGTTATAGTTAATAGTTAGAGTTAGAGAGGAACATTAACATCAACAAAATCAATCCTGTTCTAGTACCGTTGAGAAAACAAATAAATAAATAAGTTTAAAAATCCTTATGAACAGTAAAATGCTAAAAATTTCAAGAAAAAGCATAAAATCAAGGCACAAAAATCAAATGAGGTAGTAAGAATTAAATTTTTTCTAAGGCGCTCAGAGATCCACACACCAACACAGACCTCGTCAGTTTAACTGCTACTCCAACTGAGATGTAACGTCTTTCAGGACGCTTATAACCCTGGCCGTGACGTACCTGAGAGCGTAACTTCTGTGGACACGCGGTCAATGATAAGTACATCATCTGCTCCGTCATCACAAGCTTCCACATAAAATTTTTCAGGGGTGATGTGCCTAAGAAGAAGTTCAAAACCATAAACAACTGAAGGAAATAACATGAACACTTCCCCAAAACCTACTGCAACAATGTAGTTCAACTTGGCATCATTTCCCCAGCCTTTGAACAGATAAAGCTGTTATGCGGTTCGTATGTGTTCACTGCCACTCTTCTGACTTACTTTAAGGCTGATACGGTTCTAATCTGCTCTGGCAGCGCTGTGACTCACAGAAGACAATCACACCAGAATCTAACTCGAGTCAGCAGCCGCAGAGGGAATGCCGCACAGCAGTCAGGAGCACGGCCTGCGGGACCAGACTCACTGGTGCTGTGTGAACCTGGGCACGCTCCTTATGCTCTCTGTTCTTCAGTTCCCTTTCCACAAAATAAGGTACCACCAGACTCGTGAAATAGCACTGCTGTGAGGATGCAAAGAGCTAACCATTGAGAGACTCTCAGAACACTTGATACACAGTAACCAAGACGTGTTAGCCAAAAATACTAAGAAATGCATTTCTAGGAAATCGCTTAAAATAAACTTTAACATTTTGGCATTTTGTTAGAATGCCACCTATAATGTTCTTGGGAGGAAGAAAGACACTCTGCAAAATAAAAAATAGGGTAAAATCAGGGTTGGGAAAGAGTACTCAAAATGTATGCAACTTTTTAATATGAATTCAACAAAAATGAAGTTGGATCTTCAAGAGAGAAACTGGGTAACTTCAGCAAGCAACTGAGCATGGTTCAGGAAATAACCATCAACAAAAAACAACAGTGAAAATCAAGATTTGCATGCACTAAAACAATGGAGATTGAGGCTGTCGTTAAGGTGGTGTGTGTATTAATCACGTCCGACTCTTTGCGACCCCATGGACTGTAGCCTGCCAGCCTCCTTTGCCCATGGGATCTTCAAGCAAGAATACTGGAGTGGGTTGCCATTTCCTTCTCCATGGGATTTTCCCAATCCAGGGATTGAACCTGTATCTCTTGTGTCTCCTGCACTGGCACCTGGGAAGCCCACTGGGTTTATTATAATATTATTAAGACAGATAATAATAAACTATGGCCTCAAAAAGTTGGGAGTATAAAATGAAGAAGGGCAAAGGTTAACAGAGTTTTGCCAAGAAAACACATTGGTCATAGCAAACACCCTTTTCCAACAACACAAGAGAAGACTACATACACATGGACATCACCAGATGTAATTAGCCCCAACTTTGCTCATTACTCTTGAGAGTCCCTTGGACTGCAAGGAGATCCAGCCAGTCCAATCTAAAGGAGATCAGTCCTGGGTGTTCTTTGGAAGGAATGATGCTAAAGCTGAAACTCCAGGACTTTGGCCACCTCATGCAAAGAGTTGACTCACTGGAAAAGACTGATGCTGGGAGGGACTGGGGGCAGGAGAAGGGGACGACAGAGGATGAGATGGCTGGATGGCGTCACCGACTTGATGGACATTATTTTGGGTGAACTCCAGGAGTTGGTGATGGACAGGGAGGCCTGGCGTGATGCAATTCATGGGGTCGCAAAGAGTCGGACACGACTGAGCGGCTGAACTGAATTGTGTAATGTGGGCCAAGTTAGGAGTGTTACCTCATGCCAGGCCTTGTTAGGTACTAGAGGTACAAAGTCTCCGGATCACAGAGCTTACATGGCAACGGGAAAGACAATACACATGCAAGTGATTCCGTGATTTCAGATGGTGATCTGAACTACAAGGAAAATAAAGGGGCCTCCAGTGCAAGAAGGTAGAGTAGAGGGACACGCGTTCATCTCATCCTGCGAGAACACCAAAATTACAACCATCTGTGAACAATCATCAACAGAAGGATGCTGGAACCTATCAAAAATGATACTCCATGACCAAAGACAGAGGAAAAACCACAGCAAGACAGCAGGAGGGGCACAATCACGATAAAGTCAAATCCCATACCCGCTGGGTGGGCGACCTACAAACTGGAGAACAATACCAAAGAAGTTTCCCCACTGCTGTGAAGGCTCAGAACCCCATGTCAGGCTTTCCGGCCTGGGGAACCAACGGAGGGACTGGGAGTCCCCGGGGAATGCGACCTTGAGGCCAGCAGGATTTGATTACAAGACTTCCCAAGACTGGGAAGGACTTCACACAGGACTTCCATGCTGCTGCTGCTGCTAAGTCACTTCAGCCATGTCCGACTCTGTGACCCCAGAGACGGCAGCCCACCAGGCTCCCCCGTCCCTGGGATTCTCCAGGCAGGAACACTGGAGTGGGTTGCCATTTCCTTCTCCAATGCTTGAAAGTGAAAAGTGAAAGTGAGGTCGCTCAGTCACGTCCAACTCTTAGCAACCCCATGGACTGTGGACTGCAGCCTTCCAGGCTCCTCCATCCATGGGAATTTTCCAGGCAAGAGTACTGGAGTGGGGTGCCATCACCTTTTCCTCAGGAGGATGCTCGAACCCACCAAAAAACAGATATCCCACGTCCAAAGACAAAGAAGCAGCTGCAGCAAAGACGGGAGGAGGGGCGCAATCACAATCAAATCAAATCCCATACCCATCACGTGGGTGACCCAAAACTGGAGAAGAAGACCAAAGAAGTTCTCCCACTGCTGTGAGGGTTCGGAATCCGCAGGGCTTCCCAGTCCGGAGATCTGACAAAGGGACTAGGAATCCCCAGGGGATCTGGCCGTGAAGGTCAGCGGGACCTGATCACAGGACTTCCACAGGACGGGGGGAAACAGAGCCTCCAGCCTTGCAGGCACAAACAAAACCCTGGGCACACCAAGACCCAGAGCAAAGGAGCGGTGTGCCCACAGGAGTCTGAACTGAGGCCACCTGCTAGTGTTGGAGGGTCTCCTGTGGGGGCGGGTCCGCAGGGGATCCCCACAGGACGGGGCACAGCAGCAGCAGGCCCGGAAGGGCCCCTTGGTGTAAGCCCTCTTGGAGGTCACCATCAACCCTGCCACAGAGCCTGCAGAAGCCAGGGCTGGGTCACCTCAGGCCAAACAACTACCAGGGAGGGAGTGCGACTCCACCCCTCAGCAGACAACTGGATGAAAGCTTTACTGCGCAAGGCCCTGCCCTCCAGAGCAAGACCCAGTGTTTCCCACGACCAGTCCCTCCCATCTGGAATCTTACACAAGCCTCTTAGCTTCCTCCATCAGGGGGCAAACAGAAGAAGCAAGAAGTGGCTTCTTGCCACAGTGGCTGAAAGAAAAACCGTATTACATAAAGTTAATCAGGATGAAAAGCAAAGTTATGTCCCTGAGGAAGGGACAATATAAAACCCCCAAAAAACAACTAAATGAAGTAAAGATAGGAAACCTTTCAGAAAAAGATTTCAGAGTAAGGATAGGGAAGATGATCCAGGATCTAGGAAAAACAATGAAGAAGTTTCAAGAAATGTTTACCAAAGACATACAAGAACTAAAGAACAAGCAAACAGAGGTGAATAATAAATACACTGGACGGAGTCAATAGCAGAAGACTTGAGGCAGAAGGACAGATAAATGGCCTGGAGGCCAGAATGGTGGAAATCACTGCCACAGAAGAGAATACAGAGAAAGGAAAGAAAAGAAATGAAGACAGCCTCAGAGACCTCTAGAACAAGATCAAACGCACCAACATTAGCACTACAGCGGTCCCAGAAGGAGAAGAAAGAGAGAAAGGATCTGAGCAGAGAGAGTCCCAGACAGGATAAACCCAAGGAGGAACACACTGAGACACATAGTAATGAAACTGAGAAAGATTAAAGACAGAGATAAAATATTAAAAGCAACAAGGGGAAAATAACATATGGCACCATATGTTTAAAGTGATGAAAGGAAGGACTCTACAACCAAGAATACTCTACCCAGCAAGACTCTCCTTCAGAGTGGACGGAGAAATGAAAAGCTTTCCAGACAAGCCAAAGTGAAGAGAATCCAGCACCACCAATCCAGCTTCACAACAAATGCTATAGGAACTTCTCTAGGCAGGAAATAGAAGAGAAGGAAAAGACCTAAAGAAAACAAACCCCAAACAATTAAAAAATGGTAATAAGATCTTACACATCGATAATCACCTTAAATGTAAATGTATTAAATGCACCAACCAAAAGACTGACTGGGTGGATTAAAACATGCACGTACGCACTTTCACTTACCACACTCTGCTCGACCCTCCAATAGTATATAATTATTTTATATTGTTTAATTATGTTACCATTATGGCTCGCAACCGTAATTAACTTTTGTTTTTTTTTGTCTGGCTATTGACTGTGAACACTGACATACATCTTTCACTACTGGGATTATGTAACTATTACTCACTTAATACCACTGCAGCATGACTGGTCAACAGAAAAATAACAACTCTGTATCACCAAAACTACAACTTAATAGAAAACACTGTAGTCACTTTTCAAAATCCAGGTGCGTATCAGAATTATCTTGAAATGTTTTGAAGAATACAAATGCCCAGGTATTTACACTTGTTTGACTTACTATGAACAGAATGCTAGATTTCCAATTTAAAAAACAGATACATAACAAGCAACAAAAGTTGACATACAGCACAGGGAACTATAGTTGATATCTTGTTACAACCTATACTGGAAAATGATTTCAAAAATAGTCTGTGTGTAACTGACTCACTTTGCTGCACAATGGCAACACTGTAAGCCAACGATACTTCAATGGAATATATATATTAAGGAAAAAAAAGAGCTGCAGAATAGGAGAGCACAGAAAGGAAGAACGGGGAGAGGAAGAAAGAGAGGGGTACAGTCCAGGACCCTCGACACCCGCTGAGCGGGAACTTCAGGACAGCAGGCAAGAAAAAAAGAAACCTATCAAAGAAATAATGCACAAAGAAACCTCAAACCAAAGGACAAGTTTCCAGATGTGAAAGGGCCACCAAATAAACATGCACAGCGCACACGTGCACACACACACACACACACACGGGCACATTCAGGGTAAAATTTCAAAATACCGTACAGACACAACCCTAAAGTTTCCAGGGGAAAAAAAAACAGCCGAGAAAGTAAGAGAAAGAAGTACTGAAATATTCAACAGTCAAACTACTGGATTACTCAACAGCAACATATTCTGGACTATTTAACAGCAAGGTCTTCAATTCTAAAGGATAATAAAGTCCTAGCTGAGAATTCCATACTTAGCCACAGTATCATATAAATGTACCTGAGGACAAAATGGAAACATTTGCAGAGGTGCAACATCTGAAAAGATACTTCTCTTTCACTCTTTCTGAGAAAGAAGGAAAAGCTCTTTCATCAAAATGGAGTAAATCGACAGTCAGAATCCAGAGCAGGAGAGAGGTAAAAGACATTGTCGTGATGATGGTGAAGTGACGGTCCAGGACAACAGCTTACACAACAGGCCTAAGGAACAGCCAGTCAGATTAAAGCAGAGAGGACAGGGCTCCCAAGGCGAGACTCAGAGCAGGAAACGAATCGACAGCTACCTGACTTATCTGAGAAGTTTTATCACTGTCCCAGAGACTGAAGATTTATTAGCAATAAGAACACACAGAAAAGCCAAGCAAATAAAATACAAGCAGTTTTTTAAAAAAACTTATTTTGCACTGGGGTCTAGCCCATTAACAACCAACGTTGCGGTGGTTTCAGGTGAACAGCCGTACACAGACTTGTATCCACTCTGCCCCAAACCCCTCTCCCATCCAGGATGCCACATCACATCGAGCAGAGTTCCACGAGCCGTGCAGTGCGTCTGTTAGTCATCCATTTTAAACACAGCAGTGTGTACATGCCCATCAAAAAAGGCACTTTCTAATTTAAGGAAAAACAAAGCTCTTTTATAAGCAAATATAATAACATACTGTTGATGTCCTCTGAGTCAATCATATGCAACCATAATAATGTGAGCACTGCGTCTCTTAAAATTACCACATTGAGAGGAGTGAAAGAGAGGTACAAAAACTAAATTCCCATTTTTTGAAGCAGAAAGTCATCATGTGACTAAAACTGAAAAAAAATCAGGAAATGGCACTGCAAGCGTGTCGTTCACAGGCGCAGAGCAAAGCACCGGAGGAAACTGCCTACAAACGTGAAAGCAGGTCTCTGGGACAGCGGGGCTTGGGAGTGCGAAGAGTGCTCTTTACAATAGCGTTGTTCGTTTCAAACCGCTCCCTTGTATTAGATGACAGTGAGAATTAACTTTTAAAAGGTATTAAAAGAACAAAAACAAACATAAGAGTAACTGTGGATCAAGCTAAGAAAAGAGTTCCATCTAGCCCAAGGGCTCTCTGGGAGCTTTGCTGAATCTAAGTTACTACTGGGCTGCCAGCAGGCTGCGCTGATCGATGTTATTGAAAACAGTTTATAAATTGGAAAAATGAAGATACGAACAGTGACTGCTACCTAATCAACATTTCTAAGAAGAGTAATTACAAGTAACAGCCCAGAAGCCAACTAATCTTAACAGCAAGTATCATTCCAACTCGTTTCTTGTTTAGCCCCGCGGTCCTGTCAGACTCTTTTCGATCCCATGGACTATAAGCCGCCAGGCTCCTCTGTCCACGGGATTTCCCGGGCAAGAATACTGGAGTGGGCTGCCACTGCCTGCTCCAGGGGATCTTCCCGACCCAGCGATGGAACCCACTTCTCTCATGTCTCCTGCACTGGAAGGCGGGCTCTTTCCCACTAGCGCTACCTGGGGAGCTCTGCGGCAGTTACAGGGTACCCAGTAAGAGGAGAGAGAGGAACTGGGTTTTCTCTGATTAGAAGCTCTACAAACCATCACTAAAGCCAAGTTCTGCCTGGAGTTTTTCCAAAATCAACCAGTCAACACGCTACACCAAGTTCTCAACGGATTAAGTACACAGAAACTAAGAACACTCAATGAAGAACAAATATAGGCAAGGGACTTCCCTTGTGGTCCAGTGGTGAAGACTCCCTGTTCCCAATGCAGGGGCATGGATTCCAGCCCTGGTTTGAGGAACTTAAGATCTCACATGAGCCTCTCTGTGGCCAAAAAAACAAAAAAAATCCTAAGATAAAAATAAAGATTGATTCTCTGGTTTGCACATGTGTATGTGTATGTGTGTGTGTGTGTGTGGGTGTGTGTGTGTATAGGCAAAATTTTCTTCCTGTTGCAAAAGGAAAAGCATGTGTGTGTGTGTGTATAGGCAAAATTTTCTTCCTGTTGCAAAAGGAAAAGTATGTGTGTGTGTGTGTGTAGGCAAAATTTTCTTCCTGTTGCAAAAGGAAAAGTATGTGTGTGTGTGTGTGTGTGTATAGGCAAAATTTTCTTCCTGTTGCAAAAGGAAAAGTGTGTGTGTGTGTGTGTGTGTGTATAGGCAAAATCTTCTTCCTGTTGCAAAAGGAAACATAATGGCCTTCAACTGATGTGATGTTTTTTTCAAATTACTTATCTTACAAGATAGATTTCAGAAGTTAAAGAAATTCCCTGTGAGAAGATTATTTGATCATTAACTAAGCTGCTGATATCAAATCTCTAAGTTCAGAGTAATATCACATACTAAAATAAACTGGTGAAGTCATAAGAATCCACGAGGTGTTAACAGTTCTAACTCAACAGGAATACTACCTGCTGTCTTTCAAGACAGCGGACTTGACATCAACCCAGAGTTCTGGCCTCTGTTAAGATGACACTTAGTTTTTGGAAGACACATCAAAGTAGGCCCAAGCTTGAACTCTCTCTTCTTGATCCCAGAGACCATGGACTTCAAAGCCCATTAGGTTTTAAAAATAAAGGGCTGTTAGGTCCATGGAGATATGTAGCCAAGATGGCAAAAGTAGGAAGATCGTGAGCTCGCCTCCTCCCACAGGTACACCCACGTCACATTTACAGAGCGACTACCGATGAGGCAAAGGGAAAGACCAGCAGGAGAGATCCTCTGTAACTACAGACACAGAGAAGGAACCACAACAAGACCGGCAGGAGGGAGGAGACGCAGGGTAGGCAAGATCCATACCCCCGGGCAGGTGCCCCCCCAAAAGGGAGGATACCTCAACTGCAGAGGCTCTCCCCAAGGCGCGAGGGCCCCAGCCCCACGTGGAGTGGGCGCTCCAGCTGGGTGCTCCTCCACTGAGAAGACCAGTCCCTACAGCGTTTCACTTCGAAGGCCAGTGGGCCTTACTTTCAGGAGAGCCAGAGGGCTGTGGGAAACAGATTCCACTCTTAAAGGGCGCACACAGACTCTCCCATGCTCCAGGACAGAAGCAATCATTTGAAAGGAGCCTGGGTCAGACTCACCTGCTGACCCCAGAGGGAGAAGGATGGTGGCAGACATCTCTCCCTCTATCACAAGGTCGCTGGCACTGGCACCTGCCACTCTGGAATCCTCTTAGCTTATCAGCACAAGGACCTCGCCCCACTAGCTGCCTAGCCTGGCCTGACTCCACAAGCGTCAGTACTGGGACACCTCAGGCCAAGCAACTGGCCAGGCAGAGACACAGCCCACCTACCCACCAGCAGACATGCTGTCTTAAGACCCGAGTCCACAGCTGCCCCACGACCCAGCCCTGTACACCAAAGGGCACAGGATCAGCCCTAGACACCAGGGTCCCGGGACTAGCCCCAGGATCCCCAGGACCCTGCAGCCAGAGGCCCTGGGACCCAGCTCCACCCACCAGTGGCTGGCACCACCCCTGGGGGCCCCTAGGTCCCAGCCCCACAGTCCAGTGGGCAGACAACAGCCCCCGGACCACTGCAGCCCTACAGCCTGCCATATCAGAACCCAGCAGCACATTCTGAGATCAAGCTCTGCCCACCAGCAGGGCAACTCCGGCTCTGGGCCACCGTGCGCTCTGCAGCCAGTGGACACGGCCAGGAAAATCACCTGCATCCACGAGTAGTTAAGGGATACGCAAAACAAAAAGATACAAAGCATGATGTCAAATGAGTAAACACGTGGGGCTGGGGGCGGGGAGGAGAGCAGTGAAAGCGCAGGGTGGTTACAGTGCTTTTCACTTAAGAGAGCAGCAGCTTAAAATAATGATAGAGACTTCTATATATAAACCTTGCAGTAACCACAAACCAAAATTCTATAACAGATACACACGTGCGTGCGCGCACGCACACAGACACACACAGGACTTCTTCCAAGTGCACAGGGAACATTCTCCAGGACAGTGTGTTGGGAAAACTGTGGACAGCTACGTGTAAAAGCACTAAAGCGTTCCCTCACACCGTGCACAAGGGTGAATTCAAAGCGGATTAGAGATTTCAATGCAAGCTCTGAAGACATAAATTTCTAGAAGAAAACATAGGCACAATGCTTTCTGACATCCATCTCAGTAATTTTTTTTTTGATATGTCTCCGCAGGCAAAGGAAACAAAATCAAAAATAACAAATGTAACTACATCAAATTAAAAAGCTTTCGCACAGTGAAGGGAACAATGAACAAGAGGCAGCCTCCTGAATGGGAGAAGTTATATGCAAATGATATATATGACATACAGAACTCTAACAGCGCAAGAGGAAAAAGACGAGCGACCTGGTTAAAGAACGGGCAGAGGATCTGAACAGACATCCTTCCAAGCAGACATTCAGATGGCCAACATTCACATGAAGAGGCGCCCCGCATCACTACTCACGAAGGAAATGCCAATCAAAACCACAAGGAGACGCCGTCTCTCACTTGGCAGCTGGCTGTTATCAAACAGACAACAAAGAACAAGTATTGGCAAGAATGTGGAGAAAATGGAACCCTTGTGCCCTGGTGATAAATCAGCGCTGCTGCTGCTGCTGCTAAGTCACTTCAGTCGTGTCCGACTCTGTGCAACCCCATAGATGGCAGCCCACCAGGCTCCCCCGTCCCTGGGATTCTCCAGGCAAGAACACTGGAGTGAGTGGCCATTTCCTTCTCCAATGGGTGACAGTGAAAACTGAAAGTGAAGTGGCTCAGTCGTGTCTGACTCAGCGGCCCCAAGGACTGCAGCCCACCAGGCTCCTCCGCCCATGGGATTCTCCAGGCAAGAGTACTGGAGTGGGGTGCCATTGCCTTCTCCGATAAATTAGTGCAGTCACTATGAAAAAGAGAAGGGAGCTTCCTCAAAAAATTAAAAACAGAACTACCATATGATCCAGCAATTCCATTCCTGGGTATTTAACTGAAGAAAACAAAAACGGTAACTAGAAAAAATAAATGCATTCCTACATTCAATGCAACATTATTTACAAAAGCCAAGATATGGAAACAATCCAAGTGCTCGTCAATAGAGAAATGGATAAAGATGATGTGTTTTTTATATAAATATACACACACACACACACACACACACTGGAATATTACTCAGCCGTAACAAAACAATGAAATCTTGCCATTGTTAACAACCAATGAACTAAAAGGGTATCACGGTGAGTGAAATGAGTCAGAACGAGAAAAGCAAAATCTGTATGACTTCAACTGTATGTAGACTCTAAAAGACAAAGCAAAGGCACAAACCTAAAGGAACAGAAGCGGAATCACAGATGCAGAGACCGGGGTGCTGGGGCGGTGGGGGACGTGCAAGATTGGAGGGAGGGAGAGGGAGGAAAGGAATACATGAGGGAGATTAACAGGTACAAACTTCTAGTTAGAAAATAAATGAGTCAAGGGTATGAAGTGTACCATGCGGGAAATACAGTCAATAGTTATTAATATCTTTGTATGATGAAATAGCACAACCAGATTTATACTCTATGAAAAGCACAAAAATACCAAATCATTATGTTGCGTACCAGAAACTAACATAGTGTTGTAGGTCAATTATACTTCAGAAACAAACTCATAAAAAAGAGATCAGATTTGTGGTCATCGGAGGCCAGGCAGGGGGAGGCAGAAGTGGATGCAGGCAGTCAGGAAGAGAGGTGTAAGATCTGAATGCTCACTGTGCTGGACAGACTTCGGACACCGTCATCACACTAGCCCAGCCTACGTCTGTTCTCAGGGCTCCAGCGCCTCTGCCCTGGTTGACCTCACAGCTATGACAATTTTTTGAAAAAGAAAGGCCACTTCTTAACTGAGGACACAGCGTTTCTCTAGATATAAGCTGCAGCCTGATTCACTTTCCAGGTTTCCTGCCTTACACATTTTTCACCTGACACTGCAAACGGAAGAAACACCTTTCAGTGTTTCCAATAATGGACTTCTGTTGTCAACTGTCTTGTAATTTCAAATTTGTCACTGTTTGACATCAAGCTTACATAAATGATTTAAATGAAACAGGATACTCAGAACTGCCTGGATGTTAGTTATATAAATTTCAGATTCCAAACAAATCAATATTGTTCTCTACATGTTCAAATTAAAATTGAACATGCCCGTTATTTTCAATCGTAAGTGACTCATCTCCATACCACCCCAGGACTAAGATGAGAGCAAACTGATGGTAAGAGAAGATAAGGTCGTGTGTAGTGAGCAGCGCCATCGGAATGGAAAGGTCGGTGGGCTCTGCGCCTGCTGCGCCCCACGGCCAGTGCTGCCACCGCCGGGCTGCGTGACCCACCTGCGGGGCCAAGGGCAGTGACCTCCCTGTCTGCCACACTCACAGAGAACACACATCAGCCTAGCTTCACAGAGGCACTGGAAAGATGGCACCATGCAAGGAGTGCCTGAAGGTGCTGCTGCTACACCATACACTCCAGATTACCCCGCACTGGGATCTTTCTCAAGTGCTACTGCTACTTTCTACACTAGACAGTTCTTTTCATTTCCGCAGGTGCTCCACTGAGGACCTGCCACGCACCAGGCTTTGTGCTGGGTACTGAGGAGGACTAGGGAAGAAATCAACACTAAGATGTTTCTATTACGTTCTACATCCTCGTAACCCGGCTGGAGAAACAAAGTATACATGATGATTTCATCGTTTCCAGACGGGGAGAGAGCGCTACAAACAGCGCTATGATCCGGCACTCTAACTTTCAGCCTCCTGTCCAGGGGATCCTAAGCACACTGTTAATGAATCCTAAGAGACAGAACGGGCAAACCCATATGGACATCTGGGCTCTAGTGCCTGTGAGTAAACTGTTACAGGAGCTCAGTGAAGAGACAGATATGGGCGGAAAGCTTCACAGAGGAGAGGAGTTATCTGTCACGCATGCTGGTTTTGTCTCCATTCTGTCAATCCTTGTAATAATGATACTGTGAAGTAGAAGCCTCCCCGTTTTACAGATTAAATCCCATCTCAGAGAGAGTAAGGGTCAGGACACAAAGCGGCAAGGGAGTATTAAGTCTGCTGTGACTAAAACAGCTTGCACTCTCTCAGCTCTACCACAAATGTGATCAGCATGTAAAGAAGGGAGAGAGGAAGAAGCCCTTCTGGATACGAACATCTAAAAAAGACCCACCTGGAAGTAACAAGAGGGTGGCCAAGTCTGGCGAAATGAGAAACAAAAGGCATCGAGCAGTTATGGGAAGTAAGGTTACGGGACAGACTGTGAACAGGCAAGAATACAGGCAGCTAAGAAATGTGGACTTAATCCTATGGGTCAGTAAAATGGAACTGGAGACTGAGCAGGAGAGGACGAAATGCAGGCATTAGGAAGGTGAACGTCATATGACAGAGATGGGCTGGAAAAAATGTACGGCATAACAAAGGACAAATTTTTAAAATCCCAAGCACTTCACTACTTAAACAGAGGCACCCCACTCCAGTACTCTTGCCTGGAAAATCCCATGGGCAGAGGAGCCTGGTGGGCTGCAGTCCATGGGGTTGCAGAGAGTCGGACACGACTGAGCAACTCCTTTCACTTTTCATTTTCATGCACTGGAGAAGGAGATGGCAACCCACTCCAGTGTTCTTGCCTGGAGAATCCCAGGGACGGGGGAGCCTGGTGGGCTGCCATCTACGGGGTCGCACAGAGTCGGACACGACTGAAGTAACTTAGTAGCAGTCACTATTTAAATAAAGCCAGTAACAACACTTCCATTATAAAATAATCATACCATCTCTTGCACAAATCTCTTAAAACACATCTCTAGGCACTTTAGAAAATGACCATTGCATCCCACTAATTCTTATGTGGGTCAGAAATTGCTTCTACCTCCAGTGCATCAACAAAACACAACAACAACACAACCCCTCCGGTCACAGAGGCCTCAGAGCACAAGGGCAAAACAGAAGAGATAAGAGCAGGCTCCAACACACACGCTCCTTGACAAAGAAAAACGAAGTTGTAGAAAAGCTGTATCTTTCCAAACAATAGTTGTATCTTCATTCACAGAAGCACTCAGAACTATTTTTTCAGGCAGAAAAAGTTAACTGACAAACTGGAGCATGACTTTCATATAACTCCAGATTTGCTTTTTCACCCAAGCAAATTTCTAGTTTCCACTTCTCACGAAAATCAACACAAAAGCATCAGGCTCACCCTGTAAGTGCCCATTTTCCTTTCTCTTCTATGTACACGGTTCGCCCTGCCCCACCTTTTTAAGCGGGGACTGCATTCAGTGCCTCCTAGGCAGTTATCACTCTTAACTCTCAAGTTCTACATCCCATTCAACCTTGGCCACAGGAAAATTCGACCGCGTTTCATAACCTAATGCTGAGCTGCATTCAAGCCAAGGCTCCAAACTGCTTCAACACAATTGACACCTAGTGCAGGATCCCATTAAACCCTTCAGTGACTGTCAGGTAGACAACAGCAACCTAATTAGCCAGGAAGGCCCACGTGACACGAGTCTGGCCAGTACCACAGTCAAAGACAGCTCCCTTGACTCATTTAACCAACAAGGATCACCTTGCAAAGGAGAACCAGGAGAGAAGGCGCACAGCTGGGGGTTTCCAAGGGAATTAGAGTCAAGAGATGTGGCAAGGTGGGGGGCCGGGAGCGGCTGAGGAAAATGTAATTGTCTTTTACGCAAAACGTGGACATGACCTCACTTTCAATTCTGCAGCCTTAACCTTTATCTTAAGCTTCCAGAAAGTTAAGTGCACTTGAGATTCTGTGAGCATAAGAAGTGTCCAAACCACATCTTGCTGTCCTCCTTTCCCTGTAGAGGAAATGTGATATCTCTGCCTAAGTCCCAAGATATTTTAACTTATTTAAGGACATATAAGCTTCTCGAAAATTACATCTGCTTCTGCTGCCCAAGACATTCTGAGGTACCAATCACTGGATTTTCAGTCTAGAGGTAAAACATTAAAACACAAAGTGGGTAGAACAAAGTTATTCACAGACAAGCAAAGTGCAAGGGCTGATGGTAACCCTAAGGTAAGTACACATTACTGCTTTTTAATCCAGGACAAACCTCAAACCCTACAAACACCTAATTCACAACTCTTAACAACCAGAGCCTATTTTCTCAAAGCCTCGAGAGCTTGGCTTTACCGACAACTCGATCTGCAGAGCCAAAAATTCTCGACAGAAGCCCCTGGCTGTCAACATGGACTTAGGAATCTGCTTTATGCTTGGGCGACGTAACATTTAGAGCCAAGAAGACTTTTTTAGGACCTTGAGAGTACTGACTTGTACTTTTAAAATTTTCCTGCAGCCTAAAGACTGGTCGGTAAGACTTCAACGGCCAGCTAGACCAGGTTTATCCACTTGTGTGTGTGCCTTTAAAATGCTGCCACGGGCCCATGAAACAAGAAAAAAAACTTTTTCTCTACTAAGCAATAAGGATAAATATAGACGCCACCTCTGCAAAAAAAAAAATTAAATGGGAAGGAGGGCGCCCGGAGGGCTGCATGCTAACGCCAAGCCCGGCGAGCAGCTCTGCGCCCCCGCCGCGGGCGCTGAGGCGGAGTCCAGCGGAGAGAGGCTGGTGGGACTGTGGCTCCCGGGCCTGTGGCGACTCCGACAGGGCCCCAGGGGCGGCCGCGCCCGGCCAGGAAGGCGGGCAGCGCGCGGGGGTCCCACACCCGGCCCGCCGCCCCGGGCGGGGACTCAGGAAGCCTCCCCGCGGCCGGCGGCCGACACCTGCCCCCCACCGCACCCCGCTGCCCTGCAGGCCCCCTCGGGCAACGGCCCCGGGCCCGCGGAACTCACAGCTTCAGCCGCTCGTAGGTCGTGGCCGCCATCCTGCACCACAGCCTCCCTCCTCGGTTTCCGACCGCGCCGCCCCGCGCCGCCACCTCGGCTCCGGCGATACCGGTCACCCTCCTCCAGCGGCCGCAGGTCCCAGCCTCTTCCCACCGCCCCGCCCCGCCAGGCTGAGAGAGGAAACGGGACGCGGCGGCGGACAAACTTAGTGCGCGGGCACCGAGCGCCACGGGCGCACATTCCGACGCGATGCCGTGGGAGGGCGAGGAAGAGCGCGGTGACGTAGCGGCTGAGGATTGGCTGAGCGCGTGGGCTGGGGAGAGGCGGAGCCTTGGGAGCTTGCAGACCCGAGCCACGCAGCGCCCGGCGCAGCGGCGGAAATGCCGCGCTAGTGTCGTATAGCCTGTCGTTAGGTGCGTAAGGCGTGATCTGCCCTCCAATGCAGGTCTAATTTGTACAGGGCCAGTGGCGCAATGGATAACGCGTCTGACTACGGATCAGAAGATTCTAGGTTCGACTCCTGGCTGGCTCGAGGTGTACTTTTTGTCGTGTCTGGGCTTGATGTTAACAGGGTGTCCGTAGCAAGGACTCTGGTGAGAAGGGTAAATGTCTCGAATCTTAAGGCTTGTTGTGTTGCTGTTCATTCGCTAAATCTTGTCCGACTCTTGACGACCCTATGGACTGTAGCAGGCCGGTCTCCCTTGTCCTCCGCTATCTCCTGGAGTTTGTTCAAATTTATCTCCATCGAGTCAGTGATGCTATCTCATCACTGCCCCCTTGTCCTTTTGCCTTCAGTCTTTCCCAACATCAGAGTCTTTTCCATTGAGGCGGCTATTCGCATCAGGTGGCCAGAGTATTGCAACTCCACCATCAGTCCTTCCAGTGGATATTCGGGGTTGATTTCCTTAAGCCTGTCCGAAATGTCATCTGTTGAGCTGGGTTTGGAACCCGGAGTTGTCTCAGGTGGTTTGTAAATTGCAAAGTGCCCTAATTAATGATGCGCAAGAGGAGACTCTGTAAACGGGGTACATTTAAGAAAACACAACTAGGATGGTGGTAGTTGGGGGTTGGGAGTGTGCTGTGGTCGGAGGTTAGCTAGCGGATGCCACAACTGCGCACTTAAGGCAGGGGTTCTGGCCCTATTTCCAGTGGAGCAGAAACCCCCGCGGCGTCGCGAAGAGCCGCGCAGTCCGTTTCCCGGGATCCGGCGAGCTCTAAACTGCAGCGGAGGCGGGAACGCTGCAGTGCGACTGTGCGCGGACTGGGGGTCCGCAAAGTGCTCGGGGTCTGCAGCTCTGTTCTTTCAGAGGGTGTTTTTACATTACCAAGACCCCAAAGAATCTAATATATTACAGCTCCTTTTATTCGTGCCTGAGTGGAAGACCTAAGAAGGACCGTAGGTCTGTGTTGGAAAGGAGAGTGAAACCTGAAACGTAACATCTGACACCGTCTATTCACTAATCATTCAATCGATCAGTTAAACTCTCCATTACGTTTTTTCCTCCTGAAGAAATTACAAGACATTTGTAAAATACAAAAAAGTACTGGGAATTAAAAAAAAATCCAAATTCCCATCACGAGATCATTACTATTAACGTCACAATTCCTCATTACAATCAGCGTCATAATTTTTTCTTATGGACTTCTTCCATACTTTTTAATATAAATAAACCTATACACATATTTTTTCCAAATCTTCAATTGAAGGATAATTGCTTTACAGAATTTTGTTGTTTTCTGTCAAACCTCAAGTATTTTTTCCAAATTAGAGACTGACAAATGTCTTTGTGTTCTCATTTTGTTCCCTTAGCTTTCGTCTGAGATTTATGGTCATTAAATATTCCTTGAAGATAGCCCGTGAAAAAACTATATATTTCAAATATTAACCTCTTTGTTGGGAATTTGAATCATCAGTTTAATACTTAAAAAAATAATGCTGTGTTGAATTATTTCTGATATGTATTAAAAATTTTTAGATGTTGAACGATCAGACAGACATTTTTAAGGTCCATTTCATGGATGTTTTTAATAATTTGGTACATATTTTCACATTGCATGCCAAAAAACTAGATACACATTTCCATCAACAGCATCAGTTTCCTTGAATGCTAATGAGTATTATAAATTTCATTATTTTTTGCAATTTTCATAATTGACAACTGGAACTTCCTTTTGCTTATATTTATTACTTGATGTATATATTTTATCTTGATATAGGTACTAATTTTCTTAATAGATTTTTGAACTTTTAAATATATTAAGGACTTTAATTCTTTAGCTGTCAAACACATTGCAACGTTTTTAGTTTTTTTACATTTCCTTTTCCTTATATTTTTGAACCTCCAGTAATTTTCACTTTTATATACTCAATAATTACCTTATGAGTTTTTCTTTTCAAATTGTTTTGTTTGTATTGCTTTTTCCCATGTACTTTGATCCATTTGTAATTTATTTTGTTGATTGTCCCCATGGAAAGATCTAGTAAGTCTTCAAACCTGTAACTTGAGCAGCAGTGGCTTCCCTGGTAGCTCAGACGGTGAAGAATTCGCCTGCAATTCGAGAGATCTGGGTTCAGTCCCTCGGTTGGGAAGATCCCCTGGAGAAGGAACAGCTACCCACTCCAATATTCTTGCCTGGAGAATTCCACGGACAGAGGAGACTGGAAGGCTACTTTCACTTTCTTTCAAGAGCTCTGTCTGCTACTTGAACTGTGTGTATGTATGTGTGCTGTGCTCAGTCGTGTTTGACTCTTTGTGACCCCCTGGAATGTAGCCCACCAGGCTCCTCTGTCCATGGAATATTCCAGGCAAGAATACTGGAGTGGGTAGCCATTTCCTCCTCTGGGGGATCTTCCTGACCCAGGGATCGAACCTGGCAGGCAGGTTCCTTACCACTGAGCCACCCAGGAAAGCCCTTACTTGCACTAATTCAGTCAATTTCACAATAGTCCTATAAGTTAAGTTCCGTTGTTGTAGCCATTTTTACAGATGAGGGAACAAAATTTGATTACATTCATTGAGCAATTAGGTGGTGGAGCCTGAATTAGATCTTGAATCCAGGCTTTTGATCCCAAAGGTGCTCTGCCCAAGGGCTTCCTGTGCACCAGAGGGTTGGCCACAGGAAGAGACTCAGGGTCATTCCCTCTCTGGTCATGGATGGCCATCACATGTGCTCCTCTCCCCTTCTTCCATGCTAGAGCATCCAGGAGACCTCATCTCTAGTCCTGGGCACACCCCAGCCCAGACGTCTTCCCCAGCTCCATCTTCATCCCTTGTAGCCTCAGCTGCAGAAAAACAGTAGCCTACGTCTGAAAAGTCAGAATAGCCGCTCTCGTTGCTTGCCCCTTCCTCTTGCCAAGACCTACCTCCCTGCACATGGCTGCCTTAAATCTACAGGGTCACTCACCTCTGGGATTCACTATCCTGTGATAAACCATAATGCCAAAGAAAAAAAAATCCAGAGCTCTGAAAGACCAAATCCTGTTACCAAAAAGCACCATCTACTTATTACTCCGCACACAGAAAAGAAGATCCAAGACACATCATTATGGTGGAGATCACTTTAATAGTCTACAAATTAAGGCAGTTTTATCATGAGATTTTGAATAGTTTTACCGTAACAGTAAACATTTTGAATAATTTTATCATAATCTTGAATAATTTTATAGTAACAATATTCTGAATAATTTTATAGTAACAGTAAAATTATGAATAAATTTTACAGTAACAATATTTTGAATCAAAGTAAAAAAAGAGACACAGGGAGGGGACAGTGATTTCTCTGCCAAGTGAACTCTTCATCCGCCCGATGGAAATTTCCCACATCTGTCCAGTTCTGGCTCAGAGCAAATGACAGCTGACACATCTTCCTCATCTTTTTCCTATAGCTTTTAAAAGCTGTTAGTACTTCAGATAGTAACTGGGAAATCAGGACTCATTCCTGGCACAAAGGAGAAGACAAAGCACGTGGTTTCCTGGCCGACAGTTTGAATAGGTGCAGCAGACAGCAGCAGTTTGGGGTCAAGTCTCGCACACATTCTTTGCAAGAGCACCAGCAGCCATCATAGCCCTCATAAACTCCCACACTTGTAGGAAAACGGCACACAAACATGGCCTGCAAAGAAGTGTGAATTCCAGATCATTCTCTCAAATTCTAACATTATTCTTTTTCATCGTGGGTGACTCGAGCCCAGGGAACCAAGCCAATGGCAGGACCTGAAAGCGATCGGAACTCCTTGATGACATCAGTGGCCGCCCAGGACTCAGAAGAACTTCAGTGGACTCGGGCTGAAAGCGGTTTTCACTCGAGCGCTATAACCACGGAGACACAGTCCTGCCGCCACATGCAGACAATGACCCAACAGGACTCAATGCCCTTCCTTATAAAAAATGAACAAATCACTTCCTACGGAGCCACGGATGGGAGGATAACAGCAGAGAGAATCCTGATACTACAGGCCCAACTGGCTTTGCTCAGGGCACCCAGGCAGTCTTTGAAGGATCCTAGCTGGGGTGGAAAAATTGACAAGAAAAACCTAAGGGGGAAAGTGAAGCAAGGGAGAAGGTTGGAGGCTGGCTCTGGGGTGTGGAATCAGCCATAATTCTTGTTTTATCTAAAGTCCAAGCGCAAAATAGGGCTGTTTGCTCCACCTTTTAAAACAAACTCATTCATCCTGGTCTAGGAAGCGCTTGTGTGTTCTGTGTGTGTGCACGCTAAGTTGCTTCAGTTGTGTCACTGCAATACTACAGACTGTCGCCCACCAGGCTCTTCTGTCCATAGGATTCTCCAGGTAAGAATGCTGGAGTGGGTTGCCATGTCCTCCTCCAGGGGATCTTCCCGACCCAGGGATGGAACCCGGGTCTCCTGTGGCTCCTGCATTTGGCAGGCGGATGCTGCACCACGAGCGCCACCGGGAAAGCCCATGTTCTTTCTACACACCTCTAAATAACCACCCGTTACCACTTGATTTGGTTAATAATTTATAGAAAGTTTAAACTGCCTCGTAAGTGTGCATGTATTCATGGCTTTTGTGCAAGGGCCTGAGGAGGAGACTGAACTGGCACAAGATTCCTACCCAGTACCCTCTCCAGGAGAACCTGATAATAAGAGAAGCTGCTGCTCAGATTTCTAGAATGTCTAGAAATTCTGTCATTGTTCTTCTTCAATTTGTATGAAATATTTGCTGAGATACTGAAATTGCCTCAATCAAGGCCACTTTAAAAATTTCATTTAAAAAATCAATCACCGGTTTTTAAACTATAGTTGATCTTCGAGAAGCCCTAGGGTTAATCCTCATATAACTTACAGTCAGCCATCTGTAACCATGGTCCCTCTGCACTGTGGATTCAACCAACCACAGATTGTGGAGTACCAACTGCAGTATTTGACTACTGAAAAATAGCCACATATCAGTGGACACAGGCAGTTCAAACCTGTGTTGTTCAAAGGTCAACTGTTACCCAATTTGCAAACCAATCCTCTGCTTCTGACGTGGCTCTAAGGCAGTTTTCTTGCCTCTGCTTGACTTGAAAGTGGAAAGGCGTGTCACCAAGGCCAGAAGTCAACCTAGGTTGGCCGAGAACGGTTAAGACACACTGACTGGCTCCATCTGTCCACCAGCCTCACCGAGGCTGAGCTGGATGATATACTGGGAAGGGAGGGGTGAGCCCAGGGTTCACTTCCCCAGCCCCCCTATACTCACAGGATTTTAAGAGGCTCGGCCTGTGAAAAGGAACCAATGGAAGCAAACGTCACAGCCTGGACTGAAGTGACATCTGGCCAAAGTATCCAACAGAAATGGAAAAGACAAGCCACGGTGCCAATTCTGTGCTGCTCACAGGCAACTGCCACCGAATGAGCCAAAACATGGCTTAGAAGTAGAGCAGGGCCAGTGAATAGCCTATGAGTCCCTTGTGCCTTTGGGGTCCACGGACACCCTCCGAGGTCCCAGCCACCAAGTCCCTGACTCTGGGTGTGAGGAGGCAGAGAGCAGACGGCGGCCGCTGTGTTCCCGGCCGGGCTGGCAGCAGTGAGACGGCCCCCGCCTTCCTGCAGCAAGGCCCAGGGCTCCTCCCCGTGGGCTGAGAGGGTGAGTGCCAGCCAACCTTTTACTTCCTCTTTTTTCTCACTGAAATACCAGAGGGTACTGACCTCTGGCCTTGGGCGTGTGGCACACGGGGCAGGCTTTGGCCTTGAGATCCTGCCACCTTGGGGGAACCAGGAGGATGAAATGAATGCAGCAATCGCACCCAGTATCAATCAGATCTGTTCCCAGCCGACCTTTAGTTACAATTTCAGTGTACTGACCCACTGGGCTGACCTGGGCAAAGCCAGAGATTCCTAACATACACCAGCTAAGCCAGTGTGATGGACAAGTCCTTCCTTAACCTGAAGCTCTCTTCTGTGAGGTATTTTTGTGTGTGTGTGGGAGACTGAAAGTAGAGGGAAACAACTTTTTGAAAAAGAAGAAAAAAAAAAAAAAACAGACAAAAGCAGTGTACCTTATACTGGTTTCTTCAGATGTAATGCCTGGACCAAGAACTAGGCAAGAGAGAAACCTGTGAACTGAATATAATAACTTATGCTGATTCTCTCTCCCAGGCTGGCTTTGAGATCTCACACACACAAAGTCTCCTCGTTTATAAGGGGCTAGGTCTCAGTACATGTGGACACCCTCTCCCAAAGCCCATGTTGAATAAGCAAAACACAAGAGGATCCCCGCAGAAGATCCTGAGACCTGCCTTTGCAAGAGCAACTCTGAAGTTCCCGACTCTCGAGAGCTCCAGAGGGAAAAAGGGCAAACAGGGGGGCAAAAGAGGCCTGGCGCCCGCGCTGCGTTCTCACCCCAAAGCCCACTTCTTCCACAGAACAGGGTCAACCTCCGCCAGGGCCCCCGGCTGCCTTTAAAGGCATGAGGATCTACGGGGCACCACAATGCTATCTGGGTACGAGGAGGAAATTCCGTCTCATTTCAAATCTTGCTTCTGTTTTAACCAAGTGAATGCCTCCTAAGATGCAGAGCACATGTGAGAACTTCCCTTTTGCAAGGATGCAATTAAGATTTGCAGCCATTCTACAGAAGTGAAGCTCTGGAGTGGAGGGAAGTCTTAAATTACGGGTGTGGGGGTGTGTGTGTGTGTGTGTGTGTGTGTGTGTGTGTGTGTGTGTGTGTGTGTGTGTGTGTGTGTGTGTGTGTGTGTGTGGTGTGTGTGTGTGTGTGTGTGTGTGTGTGTGTGTGTGTGTGTGTGTGTGTGTGTGTGTGTGTGTGTGTGTGTGTGTGTGTAGGGGTGTTTGTGGGGGGAGGGGTGTGTGTGTGTAGGGGTGTTTGTGGGGGGAGGGGTGTGTGTGTGTGTAGGGGTGTTTGTGGGGGGGAGGGGTGTGTGTGTGTAGGGGTGTTTGTGGGGGGGAGGGGTGTGTGTGTGTGTGTGTAGGGGTGTTTGTGGGGGGGAGGGGTGTGTGTGTGTGGTTGGGAGGGGGTGTTTGTTGGGGGAGGGGGTGTTTGTGGGGAGGAGGGTTATGTGTGTGTGTTTGGGGGTGTGTGTGTGTTTGGAGGGGTGTGTTTGTGTTTGGGAGGGGGTGTGTGTCTATGTGTGTTTCGGAGGGGGGTGTGTCTGTGTGTTTGGGAGGTGTTGTGTGTGTATGGGGGGGGTTGTATGTCTGTGTGTGTTGGGGGGGTGTCTGTGTGTTTGGGAGGGGGTGTGTGTCTGTGTGTGTGTGTTTGGGAGGCGGTGTTTGGGTGCAGGTATTTCCCAAAGTGGAGGGAAAGGGCTGAACACACTGGCAGCTGAACTCTCTTCAGAGCATACGCTGAGTACAAGTCTTTCCCTCTGAAGCATGAGCTCCTCCCAGAAGGACAGGAGGGTTCATTCAGTCACCTTAATGAGATCTGTCACATGCCACGCGCTTGCTGAGGCGTCTTCCTGAGTTGGCTGATGAGGGTGCGGCAGCAGAGAAAGGCACTTGGAAAATACACAGCCCCAGCCCGGCAGGGATCCCCTCCCTGGTTAAAGGAAAGGAGCCCCCTGCACGCACTCAAGAAATCCCCTGCCTCCCCCAGCCCCAATCCCACCCCGGGTGTGACTGGAATGAACTGGCGGACTTCTCAGGGTGCAGCCCCGGCTCCTCGTCTGGCCGTGAGGTCTGCAGGAGGCTCTAGCTAGAAGTGGTGCTGGCGAAGGGCTGTGGGCGAGGGGCCCTTCTCCAGCCTCTTGACGTGGCAGGAGTGGCAGAACAGGTGGTCCTCCAGGGGGTAGCATCGGTGACCGTCTTCATCATTGAGCTCCAGGCCGCAGTCCTGGAGTGAGGCAAAAACACGCAGTGGTGGAAAAACAAAAAGCAGACTGTGAGAGGTCCTGTATGGCTTCTGATTTCAGTACCTTTGGGCCGTGAAAGTCTGGCACCTTATCTTACGACCCTGGATGTGTTCCAGTGTCTCCTGGTTTATAGTCTGTGGGAACTTGAATTTGAATCCTGCTGTTGTGTGAAAATTGTATAAACCTTATGTTGAATTGGGTCATAGTGCTTTTCAGATCTACTCTATTTTTCTACTTTTCTGTCTATTCATTGTTAATTTTTGAGCGTTTGATACTGAAATTCCAACTAAAAATTCTTGATTTATCTACTTAAAAGTTGTAATATATAGTGGAACTATATGTAACTTTGATCTATATTTTCCATGTCTCCTGCAAATGTCTTGTCATACTTTCATAATTAAAATAAATAAACAGGACTTCCCTGGTGGCTCAGATGGTAAAGTGTCTGTCTACAGTGTGAGAGACCCGGGTTCAATCCCTGGGTTGGGAAGATCCCCTGGAGAAGGAAATGGCAATCCACTCCAGTATACTGCCTGGAAAATCCCATGGACAGAGGAGCCTGGAGGGCTACAGTCCATGGGGTCGCAAAGAGTCGGACACGACTGAGCGACTTCACTTCACAGATTGCAGGAGTGACAGGAAGGCGACACACAGACCCCGACACCAGCAGAGGGCGCTGCCTCACTCTGGGCAGAAAACGCCAGCGCAGAGACGCAGCTCCAGCCTGCCCAGGGAGGGCCTGCAGTGTGCTGCTCAACACCTGAACCACTGGCTGCAGGAAGCTCCCCAGCAGTTGCAACGGTGCTGCTCGGAAATGAGATGTCATGGTAGTGCCAACACGCACCAGATTTCCAAAACTTAGGACGGGAAAAGGATACATAATAGCTCAGGAAGAATCCTTTATCTAGACTGCGCTTCCATCAGTCACACGTTGGATGTATCAGTTCAGTTCAGTCGCTCAGTTGTGTCCGACTCTTTGAGACTTGAATAAAGGCACAGTCCAGCCAGTATCTCAACGTTTTTCTCCAGCACCTGGGGTACCACTGACAGTGACTCCCACCTATTTCTTCATTGCTGGCAGCGGAGTCAAGCTGTATGACCCCCACACTTGGTGTTCTCCCTACCCACAGCATCACAAAATAAATCACCCCTTCTGTGGGTGAGTCCACTTAATTCTGGCTGAAACTCCATGGGCACTTTCATCATTTGAGTCCTTCACAACCCCCGGCTCCCCTGACAGTGACAGGGCACCGGTGACTCCTTCAGCCTGGGGAGTGGCAGCAGAGAAGGGACCAACTGGGTTCGCCTGGCCTCACACCAACCAGGGACATGCCTGTTTCCACGTGTGGGATGGCAGCAGGGTGGGGAGGGCTTCTTCATGATTTTCAGGGCTCAGTTGAAGAAAGGGGCTCCTGGCAGACGGAACAGCCCACAAGCTGAAGGAAGGGAGTCTTCCCCCAAATGACACACCTGCCTGACAATCTGGCCCCCCAAAAGGATCTGAAACCCACACTTCCCACCACCCTCTCCCTCAACTCTGCAGCTTCAGGACTCAGTGGTTACAAAGGTGGAGAAAATAGTAAAAAGACTGTTATACCCAAACATCTGCATCTTTTGCAACCTCCGCCCCCCACTACCACCAAATCAGGCTTTACCCCGCTTCTTCCATCAGCTCTGGGACACAGTTCCTGGCCCGCATCTTGCCCTCGTCAACCCAGGATGCTTCCTTCTCAGACTTCTACGATGCATTCTGAGGGCCTTCTAGGGCAGGAAGGGGCTGCCTACCTCACAGTGGTAACACTCCACGTGGTAGTCTCTGTCCATGGATACGACGCGGATGGTCTCATCTGAACCCTAGACCGAAAGAGAGCAAGAGCCTGAGGCTAGCTGGGGCCATCGGGCTCTGCTGCCGGGGGCTGGGGGAGTGGCCTTAGGAGAAGAGCAGGAATCAGCCGTGGATACTAACGGCGGCAGGAAAAAGGACACAATTAGGCGATGAGGGGAAGTGAGAGGGATGTAGGTCTACCATCTGGAATGCTGGAGTCAACAGTGAAAAGACCACCTATGTGGTTTTGTTCATCTCTCACCGTCTAACCTGGGAGCTAGTATCGAGTCAAAGAATACTTTGCAGGGACTTCCCCACACGTCCACTGCAGGGGACATGGGTTCGATCCCTGGTTGGGGAACGAAGATCTCACATGCTGTGTGGTACGGCAAAAAAAAAGGATAAAAATTTTTTTAAAGCAATTGACCCAATTATAGGGACAGGTAGGGTATAAGAAGGGCACCAGGCTCGGGAAGGCAGCTAATGAGAAAGAGGCTTCTCGGTGTGGACACCACTGTCTCAGAGCTGAGATTTTAGAAGAATTTTTAAACAGGTGTAAGAACAGGGCTTCCCGGGTAGCTCAGCTGAGAAAGAAACCACCTGCAATGCGGGAGACCCTGGCTCGATTCCTGGGTCAGGAAGTTCCCATGGAGAAGAGACAGGCTACCCGCTCCAGCATTCTTGGTGGACCCACATCAGCTTCCCTGGCGGCTCAAGCGGTAAAGAACCTGCCTGCAATGCCGGAGATCTGGGTTCGATCCCTGGGTTGGAAAGATCCCCTGGGGAAGGGCATGGCAACCCAATCCAGTATTCTGGCCTGGAGAAACCCCATGGGCAGAGGAGCCTGGCGGGATACAGCCCATGGGGTTTCGAAGAGTTGGACGCGACGAAGCACAGCATAGCATAAGAACGAGACGCAGATCTTGTAAATGACCCAGGGAGATATGCCTTGGAAAACGCCAGGAGCAGAGCTGAGAAAGCATCTTACCTCAGGAGGAAGGATGGGAAGGCCGCAGGCTGCACACTTGGGGGCCAATACCCTGTGGGGAGAAGCAGAGGGCAGCTGGCTCTCCCCACCTCCCGCCCGTCACCCGTCACATGAACCCCTTTATGAAGACGGGCCTGTCACACTCTTGGGACTATTGCTTTGGGCTTGTTCCCCAGTGGTAATAAGCGCATGTGGCCCCCTCACTCCACTGGGGGTGGAGACTGAACTGTCTGTTTAGCCCCCTCACGGTGCCTGGTGAAGCCTCAGGCAAACTGGGGCTGTGGAGGCCAGCCCTGAATCAGTGCCTGTTGAAGTCTGGTAAGGCTGGAGCCACAGAGCTTGGCAGACTCCTCTAGCGGCCTAGCCAGGAATCCAATTATAGGTTTTTTTGGCCCTGTTTTCCCTATAAACATAACTCTTTAACCAGTTCCTGTCCGCATCAGCATCCACTGATCCAGAGACCCGGTCTGCACCCCTCCAAACCACTGCACGCTGGCTGCACTGTGGACAGCGGTGCAAACAGCCTGCAGACACGCCTCCTCGGGTTCCCCACCCTGCACTCTGCAGGGCTGCAGCCAGCGTGGCTGGCACGAGCGGCTCTTCCCACGCCGTCCCTCCTTACTTGTGGTAATCCCGGACACAGTAGATCTTGTTCTCTGAGTCCACGGTGAAGGGCACCCCGTCCAAACACTCATTACAGATGACACAGCGGAAGCAGCCGGGGTGGTAGGACTTCCCCAGGGCCTGCAGGATCTGGGGGTGCAAAAGCAAGAGGCCAGGACTCAGCAGGGATGATAGGGAAGGAAGGGAGAGACACATCAGACCAAGGGACCATATGGGAAACTGTCACCCTCAAACCAGTCCATCCTAAAGGAAATCAACCCTGAATACTCATTAGAAGGACTGATGCTGAAGCCGAAGCTCCAATACTTTGGCCACCTGATGGGAAGCACTGACTCACTGGAAAAGACCCTGATGCTGGGAAAGATAGAAGGCAAAAGGAGAAGGTGGTGGCAAAGGACGAGATGGTTAGATAGCATCCCCGATTCAATGGACATAAATTTAAGCAAACACCAGGAGACAGAGGAGGACAGAGGAGGCTGGTGTGCTGCAGTCCATGGGGTTGAAAAGAGTAGGATACGACTTAGCAGCTGAACAACACTCTCATCCCAGTTTCACTTGGACCGAATCGAAAGATAATGACAGACTTCCCTGGCAGTCCAGTGGTTAAGACTTCACTTTCCAATGCAAGGGGTGTGGGTTCAATCCCTGGCTGGGGAGCTAGGATCCCACATGCCTTCAGGCCAGAAAACCAAAACACAAAACATAAAATGGAAGCCATATTGCAACAAATTGCATAAAGACTTAAAAATGGTCCACATCAAAACAATTCTTAAAAAAAAAAAAAAAAAGATGATGAGGCAGGAAAGGCTAACCGAGTTACAGGCATAAACAGGAAAAAACCAAACAGGATCCTTCGCCAGCACTTATAAATCTCCAGGAGGGAGGGTTCTCTATCAAAAATCATGATTCTCTGTACGAAATGATGCAAAGCAAGGCCATGAAAAGACCCACCCCAGATTTGGAAAGCAGCAAATACACGGAAACTCGAAAGTTAACTCTATAAGGAAACAGCAGAGCTCAGAAAAAAACCTCTTAACTTCTCCTTCCCGGGTGTCCCTTCTAAGCAGCTTAGTCTCTGCAGCCGTTATAATCCAGAAGCCGTGACTCTTATCTCAAATCCAAGTGTAAGTAAAGTGAAAGTGAAGTCGTGTCCGACTCTTTGCGACCCCATGGACTGTAGCCTACTAGGCTCCTCTGTCCATGGGATTCTCCAGGCAAGAACACTGGAGTGGGTTGCCATTTCCTTCTCCAGGGGATCTTCCTGACCCAGGGATCGAACCCAGGTCTCCCGCATTGCAGGCAGATGCTTTACCATCTGAACCACCAGAGAAGACTAAGTATAAGTAAAGCCTCTCTGTTACTGCTGCTTTTAAATACAGCCAGGAGAAAGCCCCAGGCACCTTCTTCCTCTAAGCATCATTTGATCTGGATGTGGTTGATACCTGGAACTGTTAAGAGTCCATCCTGAAACCAGGACAGAGCCTAGACGCGGAAGGTGGGAGAGAAATGAACATCCTCAGTGATGGAGGTGAGTCACCAAATTAACTCTCCACCAAACTGCCTACCCACCCGGCCCCCAGCCTCTTACGTGAGATAAAACATTTTTCCTATTAAGTTCAGTGGTTCTCAAAGTTTTGCTCTGGACCTGCAACATCAGCATCTTTTGGGAACTTAATTAAAATGCACTTTCTTGGGCCCTGCCCCAGCAATGGGTGTTTTAATATAGTGGTTCTGACACAGGTGAAAGTTTGGTAACCACCAGCTTCTCAAACTTGAGCTGAGTTTCTGTGATTTGCAGCTTCAAGCACCTCCAATAATTCAGCAGCAGATTCGTCTCTGGGATTACCTGCACCATGACACTCCAACACAACCACGGAATCAGCGCCCGCGAGCTGGAACCAAAATGCCCGCTGGCGAGGAACCTACAAAGTAGTCATGCGCAGTCCCAAGTAGGACCACACAGAAAGCCTCCCACCAGGCAGAAGAAGGGGACTTGGAACTAAACAGAACCTCGGCAGAGGGTCATGAGTTCCGTGGGAAAGCTGTGCTGCGTCCTGGCTCCTTCCAGTGCCCGACGCTGGCTGCAGAGGCCAACGCCAGGCCTCGCAGCTTGCAGTCCAAGGGGCACCAGGAGGACATAGTGCTAGTCCAGCTCTCCTCGAAAAGCTCAGCTTTCAAGCTTCCTCATTCCCTCTGGGATTTCATTAGCCTCCCAGGCTCCTTAAACTGCCAAAGTAGGAAGAACAAGCAGTCAGGCTTCAAAGACTCCTTGGCAATCTGGACCTTGGAACGCATTTTGTCCCAGACTAACGCTGTTGTGGCAGAAACAGACCCTTAAATTAATTTAACCCACACTGTGCCAGAAGGCAATGGCACCCTACTCCAATACTCTTGCCTGGAAAATCCCATGGATGGAGAAGCCTGGTAGGCTGCAGTCCATGGGGTCGCTAAGAGTCGGACATGACTGAGCACCTTCACTTTCACTTTTCACTTTCATGCATTGGAGAAGGAAATGGCAACCCACTCCAGTGCTCTTGCCTGGAGAATCCCAGGGACGGGGGAGCCTGGTGGGCTGCCGTCTGTGGGGTCGCACAGAGTCGGACACGACTGAAGCGACTTAGCAGCAGTGCCAGAAGTACGGTAGGGTAATGATACCACTTTGCTGCACTCTGACCAGCTATAATAATTTTTTTTTTCAGGTGGAAAATGCCCATTTCCAACCTCCAAGCCCAGAGTATTTCCCTCAATGAACAAAGATAAAGCAGAGACAGACAATTTACATCACGAGCTGGACAACTGAAGTGTAACTGAAGGAATCTTTCTCTATATTGTTGTGATTCTTAGTGGCAGTTATGAGTTCTGTTGTCAAAACTAAGTGTCACTATCAGACAGACATTGGCTGGAAGCTTTCAGGTCTGAGAGCAGACCTGTAAGAATCCAGGGGTGACTTGGCTTTATCCCACGAGGTAGAGAAGGTCTCCAAACTCAGTCCCTTCCCTTCCTGTACGCACAGGCTGCTCCTTATGCCTTTCAGCCGGCAGTGGCTTTGTGACTTTCTTTGATCAACAGAATGAGGAAGGCGGACTTCCCTGGCAGTTCAGTGGTTAAGACTCCAAGCTATCAATTCCGGGGGCACGAGTTTGATCCCTGGTCAAGGAACTAAGATCCCATGTGTCCCTCAGCATAGCCAAAAAAAAAAGAATGAGAAAGAAATGATATTCTGAGTTTTTTTTTTAATTTATTTATTCTGAGATTTTTTTAAGTCAATGATGAAAGAAAACTGGTAGCTTCCACTTCCTCTCTCTTGTTGAAAGGAAGTCCAGGCTAGACTACTGGGTAAGATTAGTGGCCACAGGGAGAGAAGCCTGGAGGGTGAGAGGTCACCTTGTGTACCAGCTGAACACAGCTGAGTAAGTGACCCCATTCATTGCCACATGGAGCAGAAAAACTGCCCTGTTGAGCTCTGACCTAATTCCTCACCCATGGAATCATGATCAATAATGATCATGCAGCAATAGCTAAGGGCTTCCCAGGAGGCTCGGTGGTAAAGAATCTACCTGCCAATGCAGGGGATGTGGGTTCGATCCCCTGGGTGGGAAGATCCCCTGCAGTTGGAAATGGCTACCCACTCCAGCATCCTAGCCTGGAAAATCCCATGGACAGAGGAACCTGGCGGCCTACAGCCCACGGGGTGGCAGAGAGTCAGACATAACTTAGCAACACAGCGCACACACAGCTATAGGTAAATGAAACACCCTGAGACCCAGAGAACGCTTGGTGTATTGACAGATAAGAACAGGGCACAGGCACGTCATAAGTTTGGACACCGTTGGCCTCATGTATGGTAGGTTTGTCGGAAGGGCTCTGAAGTCAAGGGCAAAATCTGCTAGAGAAAAGGAGCCCTGTGGAGTCGGGCAGGGACCTGGGGAAGGTGGGACTGGGGCAGGCTCCACCTGCCTCCTCCAGGGGGGGTGGCTGGAGGGCCGTGTTCCCAGGGAGGCCTCAGCCGCTTACGGGGACACTGCTCACGGGGCCACGCTGTGCTGTGCTGCGTCAGAGCCCGGAGTGCAGCGGGCTCTCCTCCGCTCTGGTTCTGTTTTCTACATGTCAGCATAAAACCAGCTTATGTCCATCAGAGACATGCCCACGAGCGTTCATGGCAGCTCAGGCATAAATGGCCCCGAACTGGAAACACCCACATCCCCATCTGCAGGGGAATAGATAAATAAACGGTGCTCTATCCACACAGTGAAATTCTACTTAGCGATGAGAAGAAATGAACTTACAACACGCGGAACAACATGGATGAATCCCCAAAACATTTTCTAAGTGAGAAAAGGCAGATCAGAGGAGTCTGTACTGTAAGATTCCACAGTATGGAGTTCCAGGACCAGTGAAACAAGTCTGGGCCACAGGGGTCAGAACGGTGGGTGTCTTCACGGGAGAGGATCCTTCTGGACATGGGGAATGTTCTAGATCTTGATCTGTGTGGTGTTGACACATGGGTATAGTGGTAAAGAACCGGCCTGACAGCGCAGAAGATGCAGGAGACGGGGGTTATTAGATCCCTGGGTGGGGAAGATCCCCTGGAGAGAGAAACGGCACCCGACTCCAGTATTCTTGCCTGGGAAAGCCCGTGGACAGAGGAGCCTGGTGGGCTACAGTCCATGGGGTTGCAAAGACACAAATGAGCGAGTAAGCACACAGACACACACACATTCATTCAGCTGTGCACATAAGGCGTGCGCCCTCTGGGTTGTTTCTCAATAAAAAAATTGGTTCAGTTCAGTTCAGTTCAGTCGCTCAGTCATGTCCGACTCTTTGCAACCCCATGAATCACAGCACGCCAGGCCTCCCTATCCATCACCAACTCCCAGAGTTCACCCAAACTCACATCCATCGAGTTGGTGATGCCATCCAGCCATCTCATCCTCTGTCGTCCCCTTCTCCTCCTGCCCCCAATCCCTCTCAGCATCAGAGTCTTTTCCAATGAGTCAACTCTTCGCATTAGGTGGTCAAAGTATTGGAGTTTCAGCTTTAGCATCAGTCCTTCCAATGACACCCAGGACTGTTCTTTAGAATGGACTGGTTGGATCTCCTTGCAGTCCAAGGGACTCTCAAGAGTCTTCTCCAACACCACAGTTCAAAAGCATCAATTCTTCGGTGCTCAGCTTAAGAAAAAAAAATACAACTAGCAATTCCCTTTGCCAGAATAGAATTAATGGCTCAGCTTAGAGAGGGATTTAACTCTTGCAATGAAAAGAATGGGATATAATGATTCTCTCTGACCAACATATGAAAGAAATCTGACAGGGCCGATGTCCGTGCTGGACAATTTGATCCCTAGACAGAATAAGAACGCTGTATTCATAAACCTCACAACCTGAGGAGGCCAGGAAGGAAGACCTGTCCCCACTAAGGACAAGCTCAGAGAGCCATGCCTGAGCAAGGAATGGAGTGGATAAAACCCGCTCCCTGTTCTGCTATCTCAGAACTAACAATGGGGCCCCAACCCTCGTCTTAGGAACTGATTAAGCTGGGAAGAACATGGGGGGAAAGCAACTGTTTATCTCACTTTCTGTAGCCGATTCCAAAGTGGCTAAGATTTCTCCATGAAAACACTATCCGTTTGACATCTCACCTGGGATGCCGCAAAGATCAGAGAAAATCAGAGAAAGGCCAGCATGACATGAACAGCCCAGAGGAGGAGAGCACCCTCAGAAATGACCCTGTATGGAAGGCATGGTGAAGGATGCTAATTCCAGTAAAAGCCAAATGTGGGGCTACCACAGCAAGCAAGCTGCATGGGGTCTTCTTCAAATAAAACCAGCCATAGGGTTTGGACCTGGTGGTCCAATAGGTAAGACCTGCCTCCCAGTGCAGGGGACACGGGTTCGGTCCCTGGTCTGGGGAAGACTCCACGTGTTACGGGACACCTAAGCCCAGAAGCCGCAGCTACTGAAGGCCGTGTACCCAGAACCCTGCTCTGAAACAAAAGAAGCCACTGCGGTGAGAAGGCCACTCACCGCAACCAGACAGAGGCCCCACTTGCCGCAGCCAGAGAGAAGCCCGCACAGAGATGGAGACCCAGCAGAGCCGTGAATAGATGCAGAGAAACCCAGCCATGATCACAAAGCAAGGTAGGAAACACTGCTTCCAATTATTAATTTATTTTTTTCTGCCAATGCCTTCCCCGCCCACCACATGATCAATATTACCTTGTTCACCTGACCCTACTCACCATGTCCATGATCAGATGTCCACAGAGAAAGCACCTGTCAGCGGACTGCTGGAAACCAGAGTACTGCAGAGAGAAGAGAAAAGAAAGTTCAGCCCAGGCAGGGCAGAGGGATCTAGCTACTTCCCCGCCAGCCTCGAGGACCACGAAGAACGTCTTAGAGAGACGTGTCACTCTATGCAGGAATCTCTCACGTCTCTGTGGACAACAGTGTGGTGAATTACAGAATACCCTCCGCCACAAGAGCCATTACAAACACTGATACCGCTCATCTCTCAACAGCTGCACCCGGGCATCCATGACCGGCCAGGCTCTGCATAAGAGGCTGTGCAGAGAGCTAGCAGCCTCTAACCCAGCAGTCCTCAAGACTCATTCCCTGGCATCACCTGAGAACTTGTCAGAGTGCAAATTCTTAGGCTCCATCCCTAACCTACTGAATTGGACAATTGGAAACTAGGGGCAGGGGATGAGGGGCAGTGCCAATCTGGGTTTTTGCAAGCCCTCCAGGGAATTCTGATGCATGCTCAAGTTTGCCCTAAATTTGCAAAACAATTCTGCAAGGTATATATTACACTGTTTCTCAAATGGAGACAAAGCAAAGCTCAGAGAGGTAAAGTTACTTTCTCACGGTCACATAGCCTATCGGGGGTGAGGATGGGATTCAAATTCAAGTCTGGGTCTGGTTAAAAAGCCAGCGCCTTGATGGAAGCATACGTACTACCACAGGTAAAATAGATAGCCAATGGAAATTTGCTGTATGACTCAGGGAACTCAAACTGGGGTTCTGTAACAACTTAGAGGGGTGGGAAAGGGTGGGAGGTGGGAGCGAGGTTCAAGAGAGAGGGGACATATGTACACCTATAACTAATTCATGTCGACGTATGGCAGAGATCAAACCAATATTGTAAAGCAATTATCCATCAATTAAAAATAAATAATTTTTTTAAAAAGCCAATGCCTTTTACAATCAGCTTCAAAGAAACTGGATAAATATGATTTACCTTATCTTACCAAAACACATATACACACACACACAGAGCTGGAATCTGGAAAGAAATGAGGAACTCACCTCAAAAAACAGACTAAATACTACACTCTGGAGGATACTAGAAGCTTAGATATTGCAAACACAATTTAACAAGGGACAGGTAATAGAAAGGAAAGTGGGAAAGCAAAGGGAAATTTTCTGGAGCCCGACACCACATAGTGCAGGGGTTTGCTGCCCGGCACTTCCTGATTCTAGGGGTAACAGTTCTCTATTTCTTAACTTTATTTATTTCTACTTTTGGCTGTGCTGGGTCTTCCTTTCCGCGTGTGGGCTTTCTCTCGCTGCAGCAAGCGGGGGCTCCTCTCTAGTTGTGCTGCATGGGCTTCTCATTGCGGTGACTTCTCTTGCTGTGAAGCATGGGCTCTAGGCACATGGGCATCAGCAGTTGAGGCGCACGGGCTTAGCAGTTGTAGCTCCCAGGCCCCAGAGCACTGGCTTGGCTGTGGTGCACAGGCTGATCTGCCCTGGGGCATGTGGGATCCTCCCGGACCAGAGAAGGTCTTTATTTCTGCTTGAGATCCAGCCTTGCTTTGCCACTGGTGGTCCCATGGTTTCTGTGGGGCTGGCCCCCCACGCTAGGTTCCGAGGCGCGGACCTGGTCAGTCAGAGCCTTGCATGCCTCCAGCACCCATCACTTTGCCCAGGCATGGGCAGATGACCCACCCAGAGCCCATGAGACTCTAGGAGCAGGACAGGCACTCAGCCCAGCAGATTTGAAGCTGGGAGACAGTCAGCTCTGGTATGGCACCACCATCTGACTATCACATACACAGCACCAGCGACTAAAGTGAACACGTGGGAGGAAATGACCCCCCCCGAGGGCATGCAGGAATCAGCTTCCTTGGGTTTGCCTGCCCGTTACTGGCAAACATGAGTCATCATGAGTCAACCCACACGTCCATGAAGAAGCCGGTCATCCTACTGACCAGGCTTGGCTCCTTGCCTGGCGCTGTGTTAGGGTCTAAAGATGAGAAGGTGAAACACCGTGTTCCTCCCTCCCTAGGAACTTTCAGTCAGGTCAGGGGAGACTTGTAAATGGACAGGCAGTGTGCTAACCGCTGGCCAGAAAAGGCCAAGGGCAGCAGTACAGAGGAGGAGACCCACTTTGAGGCCAGGGAACATGCAGGCTGTCAGAGGATCTGGGCAAACAAAGAGGGAAGGCATTCCGGGCAGCGGACACAACGCGGGCTCCAGCACACAGGGTGGGACATGGGCCGCAGAGAACCCCAAGCCCCACAGTGAGTGGGACGAAAGGCTGCGAGGGAGGCTGCCCGGAGCGCAGGGAGCCTCCGCGCATGAGCCGAGCCCTGGCGCCCAGCCTGGGCGACGAGGCCGCGCAGCAGGGTGCAGGCGGTGGGGCCACAGGGGCCCGAGGGCGACGCGGTGGCACTGATGCCTGGCCGCGCTCTAGGAGGGAGAGGAAGGAGGCGGGGTGCAGGAGGAACATAGGGCCCTGGTCTCAGAGACGAGGTCCCAGGCAAGGCGGTTTTTTGGCTTCAAGTGACTCTCAAGGGAGTGGGAGGGCTGGGGGGCCAACCCTGGGCCTGCCCGGTGGGCAGGGAGACCGTGAGCAGCTGGCCTCAGAGGTGCCCACAGGGCTGGAGTTCAGCTCTGGGACAAACTGGCGCATGGATGGACTTTTCAGCGATGGGAGAGGCAGAATGAGACATAAGGGGGGCGTGGACCCCAGAGAGAGAGCTGGGTGCAGGGGCTTCCCAGGGAGCTTGGTGGTAAGGAGCCTCCTTGTCCATGTAGGAGGTGCGGATTCCATCCCTGATCCAGGAAGACCCCACATGCTGCGGGGCAGCTAAGCCTGGGGGCCACAACTACTGAAGCCCGCATTCCGAGAGCCTGTGCTCCTCAACAAGAGAAGCCAGCGCAATGAGAAGCAGGAAGACCCAGTGCAGCCATAAATAAATAAAATTTATAAAAAAAAAGAGCTGGGTGAGATGGGCAAGGCACAGGAAGTCAGGCTGAGTGACCGTGAAGTCCCTGAAAAGCACAGGCTTGTCATTTGCCTGGAAACGTGGGCCACTCGCCTGCTGCTGCAAAAGAAATGACTGGACCCCTTTTTCCAGCGACACGGCCTCCGGGGGCGCTGGGGGCGCCACAGAGTTAAACCACCTTCTGCCAGGCCTGCTTGGGTGACAGACTCACCAGGAAGTCTTCCTCGCAGAATACTTTGCCGTTGACGAAATAAAAGGCTTTTCCTCTCAGCTTCCGGCCTAAGGAGAAAGCACAAAGGCAGGGTGAGAAGAAAATATTCACAGGCGCTGGAAAAGGAGACAAGAAGGGCGAAATCTTGTAAAGCAGAAATAACCAAGCAGAGAACAATGCCAACTGTTAGCAACAGTTTCTGGTTTCTGGAAGGTGACGTGGCCCTCGGTAACAGGCAGACTCGGGCCAGAAGACAGGGCCTCTGTTACGGTGCCACCTGGCAGGCTGACTGGGGAATCCTCCTGTACCTACTCCTGCTACCTCCTCTCTGCTGAGAAAGAAGCCACTGAGACTCTGGGTGAGAAGACGCAGCGGCACCCACATGTAGGGGGAGCAGGCTGCAGTCTCCTGTGACGCTGCTGTTTCCCACAGGACTGGGGACCCTCACCTCTGAGATGTTCTCCAGGGCATGCTGGAGACAACCGGTCAGGAAAGTCCTATAAACTGGTCAGCTCTTATTTTGCTTACTTTCACATCTTTTCTCATCTGAACGACAGAAAACACACGCTGAAAAGATGACGAATGTTCCTGTTTTCTCTTGATCTCAATGGGGTGGGCGGGAGTGGGAAAAATTCAAGACACCCTGACTGCTCAGATGTAACTTTAGTTTCCAGAGAGCTAGGATGCTGACAAGAAGTGTACTATTTATCAACTCCTTAGATCCCTTTTGGAAAAAAAAAAACCAAAAACACCTGTTCAAGGTAAGTGGGAACATCTTGGTGGGGGACCTTGAAGCAGCAACCCCAGGTCTAAGAATATTTCCAGGGCCACGCACAGAACATACCCGACAGACTCCATGGAAGCTTCAGAAACTGAATAATTTCTAAACACTAGTGGAATCAAGACCCTTAGGCCTAGTTCACCTGAAAGCAAAATCACCAATGCCAAAAACACTAACAGTGCTCGAGACACCCAGAGATCCCCCCGTACACAATGGGTGTCCTCGCCTGTGACATCCCAGAGCAGGCAAACAGTACAAGGTAACTGGGGAGACGGTGCTAATGAGGACAGTGCTAATGAGCTCAGAGAGGACTCTGAAACATCAACGCAGGGGAATCACCACAAAAGGGGAAATAAATCCAACTACAAAAGCAAACCTCCAGACACACTAAAGACCTCAGACTTTCTGTGAAACACAAAAGCTACTGTGTTAGAAAATACAGGCGACTGTCTTTGACTTTGGCGAGGTAAGGATTTCCATCCAGTGACCTTCCACTAGTAATGGGCTTCCCTAGTAGCTCAGTTGGTAAAGAATCTGCTCGGTTCGATTCCTGGCTTGGGAAGATCCCCTGAAGAAGGGATAGGCTACCCACTCCGATGTTCTTGGGCTTTTCTGCTGGCTCAGCTGGTAAAGAATCCACCTGCAATGTGGGAGACCTGGGTTTGATCCCTGGGTTGGGAAGATCCCCTGGAGAAGGGAACGGCTACTCCACTCCAGTATTCTGGCCTGGAGAATCCCATGGACTGTATACTCCATGGGGTCGCAGAGAGTCGGACACAACTGAACGACTTTCACTTTCATAGTCAGCTCCTCAGGAAGGCCCTGACCCTCTCCTGGCCTCATCAGACCCTTTGTGTGCTGTTAGCTGCTGACAGATTCGCTGTTATCTCACTGTTGCCCAAACCCTCTGATTGGTTCCTGTAGAACAGTTTAATGCTCGGAGCATGTGCTACATTCCCTCAGGATATAACTGTAATTTTAACTCAGCCTTGGGTTAAGCGGGCTCGGTAATCATCTCAGTTCAGTTCAGTTCAGTCGCTCAGTCGTGTTCGACTCTTTTCAACCCCATGGATTGCAGCACACCAGGCCTCCCTGTCCAACACCAACTCCCAGAGTCCACCCAAACCCATGTCCATTGAGTCGGTGATGCATCCAACCATCTCATCCTCTGTCGTCCCCTTCTCCTCTGGCCCTCAATCTTTCCCAGCATCAGGGTCTTTTCAAATGAGTCAGCTCTTCGCATCAAGTGGCCAAGGTATTGGAGTTTCAGCTTCAACATCAGTCTCTCCAATGAACCCCCAGGACTGATCTCCTTCAGGATGGACTGGGTGGACCTCCTTGCAGTCCAAGGGACTCTCAAGAGTCTTCAACACCACAGTTCAAAAGCATCAATTATTCAGGGCTCAGCTTTCTTTATAGTCCAACTCCCACATCCATACATGACCACTGGAAAAACCGTAGCCTTGACTAGACGGACCTTTGTTGGCAAAGTAATGTCTCTGCTTTTTAATAGGCTGTCTAAGTTGACCATAACTTTCCTTCCAAGGAGCAAGCATCTTTTAATTTCATGGCTGCAATCACCATCTACAGTGATTTTGGAGCCCAGAAAGATAGTCAGCCAATGTGTCCACTGTTTCCCCATCTATTTGCCATGAAGTGATGGGACTGGATGCTATGATCTTAGTTTTCTGAATGTTGAACTTTAAGCCAACTTTTTCACTCTCCTCTTGCACTTTCATCAAGAGGCTCTTTAGCTCTTCACTTTCCGCCATAAGGGTGGTATCATCTGCATATCTGAGGTTATTGATATTTCTCCTGGCAATCTTGATTTGTGCTTCTTCCAGCCCAGCGTTTCTCAGGATGTACTCTGCATAAAAGTTAAATAAGCAGGGTGACAATATACAGCCTTGATGTACTCCTTTTCCTATTTGGAACCAGTCTGTTGTTCCATGTCCAGTTCTAACTGTTGCTTCCTGACCTGCATATAGGTTTCTCAAGAGGCAGGTCAGGTGGTCTGGTATTCCCATCTCTCTCAGAATTTTCCACAGTTTATTGTGATCCACACAGTCAAAGGCTTTGGTGTAGTCAAGAAAGCAGAAATACATGTTTTTCTGGAACTCTCTTGCTTTTTCGATGATCCAGAGGATGTTGGCAATTTGATCTCTAGTTCCTCTGCCTTTTCTAAAACCAGCTTGAACATCTGGAAGTTCACAGTTCACGTATTGCTGAAGCCTGGCTTGGAGAATTTTGAGCACTACTTTACTAGCGTGTGAATGAGTGCAATTGTGCGGTAGTTTGAGTATTCTTTGGCATTGCCTTTCTTTGGGATTGGAATGAAAACTAACCTTTTCCAGTTCTGTGGTAATCATCTAACCGAGGGCAATAAGTTGAATAGAAGGAAAGCAAGTCAGGGATGAGAAGATGGCTACAACGCAGCATTAGTATCTAAAACGCATAAAGAACATCAATAATCCTTAGAAAAAGGCAAGTATGTGTGTGTTTGTATACCTAGATAGGGATAAACATGCAAAAATAAATGTATGCTCATACATACATGTAAACCGAATGTCAACCGTCACCTCTGAGTAAAGGCAATGGTGATTTTTGTTAGTTTTCTCCCCTCCTGTAATCACTGCGTATATCACTTTTATTGCCTGAACAACAAACTTTAATGGACTGAGAGAGCGTGAAGGGCAATAGAGCGTATGTTAGAAGTCCTTAGCTCTCCAAACTTTCCTTCTGTCCTCCCCTCCGAGTTGTTCTAGGAGGTTCTCATTATAGAACCTTCACAAGCACTTCCCAACTAAGTGAAGTCGCTCACTCGTGTCTGACTCTTTGCGACCCCATGGACTGTAGCCTTCCAGGCTCCTCTGTCCATGGGATTTTCCAGGCAATATACTGGAGTGGAAGGCCATTTCCTTCTCCAGGGGATCTTCCCAACCCAGGGACTGACCAGGTCTCTCACACTGCAGACAGACACTTTACCATCTGAGCCACCAGGGAAGTCCTTCCCAACAAAACTAGACTAAAAGAACAAGTACCCACAGCTCAATGATGTCAGGGTCCCTGTAACAGAACCCTCTGACATCCCTAGAAGTTTAATTTAATAATGCTACTGACTTACTATTCTTCCCCTCCATGAAAAGATTCCGGAGGACTCAGAGTTTCAGAAAGGAAAGTGAGAACTAACAAGAGTATCTTTTCCACCTTGTGCCCCGTCCAGGCTCAGGGTGAGCACTAATGCGCTGCTTCCCTACAGCCAAGGCGACAAGCACACAAAGAGCCCACCGTTAAGAGGAGCTGCCCAGACATTCAGGAGAACAGTCCCCCGCCACACACACCATCTGGCTGCAAGTCTGCGGCGCGCCCTTGCTCTGCTCTGGGGTGTCCCAACCAGGACGAACCGGTGCGGACGACAGCCAAGGAAGCGAGGCTGCAGCTGCTAAGGAGCCACTAGAGGGAGCCAGGAGGTGGCCTGGAAACGCACAGGACTTCCCAGAGAGGGAGAAAGCTTCTGAGCCAAGGTGTGGCGAACACCCAGCTCTTCTCTTGGAATGGGATCCGGGACGTTCTAAGGAATCTAGGCAGGAATTAGCTTTTTTATTTAATAGAGGGGGCAGATCACCTCTCTTCCAAAAATCACAGAAGAAAAGGATCACACACGCCAAACTCAAACCCTGTAGCATTCTAAGAAAGATAAATGAAAGCTTTTTCACATATGATAACAAAGATTTTTTAAAACAATCACATTTGTTTGTGATGGCTGTCACTGCGTATTTCCGTAAGCTACAGAGAAGACTGGTAATATGATAAGCTCACCCTGGAGAGGAAACTCTTGAATTATTTATCTCTGACTCAGTGGGGCTGTCTGGGACTTAGCTTAGGGAATGAATCAGAAATATGAATAAATGTTTACTTGGATCCAAACTGGCAGCCTTAGAGGAAATGATCACATAAAGCAGAGTACATTTAAATGTAACATGTAGCCATTTAAAATACCCTTCAAATAAGTGTTTCAGTGGTATGAGAAAATGCTTTACTAGAGGAGAATACTCAAATTACGTTAGTAAGGGAAAAACGCAAGCTAGATTGCCCATGCATTTACGGCACAATTCCATTTTGGTAACCTATGCCCACACACACACCATTGATGCTAAAGAAAAAGAAAAAGGAAGACTGCATACTGAAACGAATAGGTTTTAGCACTGGTTGATAGTACTACAGGAAAATTTCACTTTCTATTTTATATTTTTCTTTCCAAAACTTATCTAATGTTATATAGCACTGACAGGCTTATTCAAAGGAAATTTCACTTACCACTTTATGCTTTTCAATAGTTACAAAATTTTTCTATTATTAAATACAGTAGAAGATGGTCTGAGAAATTTCACCTTCTGCTTCACACATTTTAAATTTTTCTAGAATCATGTATTCATAATCTGAGAAACAATACTGTCTTCTTAATTTTCAAATAAAACTCATGTAATAATGTGAAAAGTTAAAAAAAAAAAAGGAAGATTCAATTACGTAATGAAGAAATCTAAAGAAAAAAGACTGGAAAGGAAAGCTGTCCAAGAATGATAGTGTCTCTCGGTAGACATACATGGTATCTGAATGACTGTGGAGGGTGAGGCAGGAGGTCACTAGTGGTTTGCTTCTTTATACCCTCCTAAACCTCCCAAAACTTAATAATAAGCAGGTGTCAGTTTGATGATCATTCTAAAAAGTGCCCAGCTGGCCAGACAAATCCTCTCCCTGCCAGGTCCCAGAGCTGAGGAGTCCCATGTCCAGACGCCAGAGGCGGGGGCAGCAGGCAAAGGCTGCATCTCAGAGGCAGGGGCAGCAGGCAAAGGCTGCATCTCTGTTTCCTTTATTACCAAAAATATATAAAGAAACAAGGACTTCCCCCACAGACCCAAGAAGGTGGGGCCTTCCTCTGCTTTGAAGGACTCAAACTCTAGTTTTCACGAAAGTTTTAAAAGATCCACTCCCCCCCCAACCCCGAGTTTAGAAACTGACTTCCACACCCATAGTTAGTTTGCATTTTGTCAAAGTGAGAGAAAGCAACTAACATCTGTTGATGGCCTCCTGTTGTTTCAAGCACCGTATTTAGAAGTTTCATACACTAAAAAAAGTTTTTAAAGTGTCTGAATACACTGCCACACACGTTATTACATCATTAGCCCCCTGCTGTTCCCACCTTCCATGTTCCTTTCAGAGACATTTCCCAAACCACTCCCTGCCTCCTACTCCAGGATGCACTCAGTGGGGAAAGAATTCACCAAAGAATCAGGCAGAAACAGGACCCATCACGTGTCGACATTACGGAGCCGTGTGGGGATGCAGGAACTGGGGATCACTGGACACGACAGCCAGTGATCTGTGGCCAGCAGTCTGGGCTTCCTCTTCTCTTTCATAAAGACGCCATGTGTTGTTGTCAACTCGCTCTGGCGTGCCTGACTCTTTGCGACCCCATGGACTGCAGCCCACCAGGCTCCTCTGTCCGTGGGATTTCCCAGGAAAGAATACTGGAGTGGGTTGCCACTTCCTTCTCCAGGGGATCTCCCAAGCCAGGGATCAAACCCACATCTCCTGCACTGGCAGGCGGATTCCTTACCACTGAGCCACCAGGGAATCCCTAAAGACACCATGGAAAGTGAGTGTTAGTTGCTCAATTATGTCCAGCTCTTTGTGACCCCATGGACTGTAGCCTGCTGGGTTCCTCTGTGTATGGAATTCTCCAGGCGAGAATACTGGAGTGGGTAGCCATTTCCGTCTCCAGGGGATCTTCCCGACCCAGGGACTGAACCCAGGTCTCCTGCATTGCAGGGGGATTCTTTACCATCTGGGCCACCAGGGTACTTACAGGTCAAACAATATCATCTCCACTTCATACATTAGGAAGGCTCAGCGAGGCTCGCCCAGGTAATAAATGGGCAGGCTGGAAGCCAGGCTGTCTGACGCTGACGTGTGCGCTTGTTCCATTGCACCGTGAGCCCACCTGCACAGTTTAACACTTGCTGAGTACACACCGCCATGTGGAATCCAGTCTCTCTCTCCCTACTAGGGAATGGGGAAGGGCGTTTCCATTTTTTAAAGTTCTTTCTATGTACTGGGCATTTTACCTACCCTGTATCCCTTTAACTGTCTTGACAGTTCTGTAAAAATCCCTTGTGATGGCACCCATGTGGGATATAACTTGACGGTGACAACCCCCATCTTTTCCCTAGGCATACTGAAGGAAGGTAAGGCCACGCAGAAAACAGCAAGCAAACTCATCTTGAAAAGCAGGGAGGCAGAAATAAGGTATTCTCCAAGCTGAATCACTCTAGATCTAGCCAATGAAACAGACACCGATGAACTGGGAAATTCCTGGAATCACAGCCCCTGTCCTTAAAGTTCCAGGCAAGTGCAGGACCCCGAACCATCCTCACTGACAAATAAGCTAGAGCAGCCGAGCACCACCAGGTGGCGCCAGACCACAGCCAAGACGGGACAGGCAGGCCACACAGCAGGGCTGAGAACTCCAGGCTGGTGGGCGTTGGAGGTTAGCTGGGGTCTTCTCATTAAACCTGGCAATATTATGACCCCAGACTTTAAGCAGTTTAACTCCACTTATGGCACTGTATGCAGTTTCACTGAGTCTTCATGTTGCAGATGAGGAAACAAAAAGCTAAAGGGGTCAAGAAAATTTGGCTGTCTGGCCAAGGCCAAGTACAAGAGCTGGGGTTTGAACCCAGGCCTCACAAGAAACCCACTCCAGGATTCTTGCCTGGGAAATCCCATGGCCAGAGGAGCCTGGTGGGCTACAGTCCATGGGGTCGCAAAGAGTCGGACACAACTGAGGGACTACACAACTCACTGGTGCCAGGTGAACACCCTTTCCATCGCACTGTACTATCCCTTTGCCCTGGAACAGGCTGTGGGAGGGGAAGACGGTGGACGTCTAGACCTTCCCAATGATACTTCTTCCCCATGTGACTCCCCTGAGTGGTGGTGACAAGCCGCAGTCCTCACACTTCCGATGGTGGCACGTATTTGGAGCCAGCAGAGCCGTGCCAGAGCTCACACAGACCGGAAGATAAAGCAGAACGGCCAAGGCGTGAACACGAGGAAACAGGCCTGCGGTTCTCAGACTTCAGCGTGCTTCAGGCCACCTGTCAGGTGTGCTAACACACAAGGTTTCTAGGGCCCCTCCTCAGAGATTCTGACTCAGTAGTTCCGGGAGGGGCCTGAGGATCCGCCTGTCGGACGACTTCTCAGGTGCTGCTGACCGTGCCGGTCCGGGACCACACTTGGAGAACCACTGACTTGGGCTGCGCCTCGGGCCTGTCTCTGAACCAGCATCTCCACTTGAAGAGGCTCATCTCGGTCCAACAAAAGTGCTAAGCCCTGGACCGGGACTTCCCTGGTGGTCCAGGGGTTGAGAATCCACCTGCCAACGCAGGGCATGTGAGTTCCATCTCTGGTCCGGGAACTAAGATCTCACACGTCACGGTGCGGCTAAACCCGTGTGCCACAGCTACTGAGCCCGCTTGCCCCAGAGCCTGCCCCGCCCTAGAGAAGCCACCGGAACAAGAAGCCCGCACACTACAGCTAGAGAGTAGCCACCGAGCACCGAGCATTGCAACTAGGGGAGGTCCGAGCAGCAACGAAGAGCCTGTGAGCTGCAGGTGAGACCCAGCGCAGCAAAAACTAAGGACCCAGGCCATTCCTGTAACAATCAGCATCAAACACAAAGCTGTTGAGAAGGAAGAAGGTGTGTCGGGTTGCATCTTTAGTTTCAGAATCATCCTGCTTCAAGCAGAGGAAGCCCCTGAAACGGGAAACAGCTGGTGATATGCACACGAAAAATATTCCAAATGAAGAGTTTTTCCAGAGCTATGGAATATAGTAGTCAAAGTCGCTCTTTATTTTCCGATCACAACAATAGCTCATAAAATATTGACTAATACACGTACACACTCAGCAAGAATCCACTCCAAAAAGCCACTTCCCATAGATGCAGTGAATGAATATTTTATATACGTCTACAGGGGCATCTTCAGATGAAAAATGTGGATAAAGTCAGTGTAGTTTAGTGAAGGAAAGAGCAGCTGAGGACGACACGAGAGAGGTCAGCCACTTAGTGTGACAAATAAAACTAAACTTGCAATACTCACCATTCTTCCTGATTTCTAGAAATAGAAACAGCTCATCTATTCTGGAAAACTAATTGGCCCTTAGCGTTAAGGCCTTACCGCAAATTTGTTTCCAAAATATCTCCCTTAAAAGTAACAATGCAAAGATTTCCCGACAATGAAGATACTTGCTGAGAGATGTAAAAACCAGCAGTCCTTCAGATATGTTTTTATTGTACTGTTCCAGCTGGTAACTTCTACCTGCGCCATCCACAGTGGCTACCAGCCCATGTGTGGCCATTGATGT